>NW_027223752.1:189175283-189775283 GCF_028538775.1 Myotis yumanensis
GTATTTTTATATGTCAGGAAATGTCTTAAGTGCTTTACATATTTACTTTACTTAATTCCTAAAACAAAAGTATAAAACATATACTATTATTATCTATTTCACAGATGAGGCAATTCAGACACAATAAGGATAAATAATTTGCTCAAGTTCCCTCAGCTAGTAAGCAAAACAGTCAGCATTTGAATCAATTAAACCTAAATTGAGAGTGGACAAATTTAAAATTAAAGTTTCATATTTATATGACAAATTTTATTAACCAAATAATAATAACATGAATTGATAACCTCAAAAAGACCACAAGGTTTATTTAAAGTTTCTTGTTATGTACGGTTCTGACTGCCATAATTTTCACAAGGAAAACATATGCAACTTAATAGCAGAGGCATCTCTGGAATATTAAAAATAATAAAGAATACATCTGTATGCACAAAGTACCTATTTTTAGAAATATACTTTATGAATGAGATGGCGAGAAGAAGATAAAAAAAATTTTACCATGGTAAAAAGTTTAAAAACTGAAAAGTTAGTTGAGAGATTAGATTTATTTGAATAGAGTACATTGAAAAATAGATACAACTCTTCCTCTCCCTGAATCTGAGTGTTTTGCAAAATAACTTAGCACTTATTTCATCAAGAGGACTTTATATCTCCATCTCGTACATCTGAGCTGTCCTTTTAGCTTGAGTAGGCCAATAGAAAGTGGTGGAAATGATGAGCCAGTTCTAAGTCTAAGTTTCAAGGGCTTTTCATGATTCCCCTCTTGTCCTTCAAACCCAGTAACTGCCACATGAGCAAGCTAGCCCTGGCTAGCCTATTAGACATTAACAGAGATGTAGCACAGTAGTCCCATCACCTCACCCAACAGCCAGCCAACTCCTGGAAACAGAACCACCTGGCTGATCTGTCACCTTAACAGAGATGCCTGGGAAAACCCAGGGAAGAGCCACCAAGTCTGGCCCAGGCCAACAGAATGATCCATCTAACCAATAGCCTTGTGAAAAATGATAAATTATTGTTGTTTTAATCATCTGTGTTTTGGAGTGGTTTGTTATGCAGTAATAGGTAACTGAGGTGGCACATATTATAATTCCTTAAGATATTAATAGTCAGTGCTGCTTTTATGTGAAAATGTGCTGCTGTTTTTCTGGACTGCCATAACTTAACTTCACTGATTTTTAACTGGTGAAACTTCCCTAAAATTATCAAAATAAAAACAAAGTTTGCTTATATGATAAATTTCATCTTTGCTGTTTGCTGCGGTGGCATTGCCCATAATGATTTGTCATGCAATTTTATTTTCAAAGCTCAAAATTAATTACTAACATGAAACAAATCATGTTGTTAAGACATACATTAAAAACAAATTACAATTTCAAAATGGATAATTTACAGCTTGGAGAATTAATTGATTAAACCCAAAGTGCATAAAAATAATTGGAAAAAGTGAGGAGTGGACAAACCAATGACAATGCATCTAATGAAATAAAAAAGAATATATAATGACCAAAACCAGAGCCAAAAAACTCAATAGTTATAATTAAACCATAAGAACCTGGGTGGTGAAATCCCAGTTTGGGGAACTTCTCTATATTACAGGGATGAGCAGATGACACAACAAACTAAACACTGTACATTTAGCAAAGTCAAAATAGAAACTATGATGTTGGCATTAAAGCCAGCTATAAATTTAAAAATATAAGATATGAAATATATGTTTAATATATGCTATATCTTTTATTTATTACTTTTCATTCAATGCCTTTAAGTGTTCTTTTAGCCTGACTTTTGTGGAAATATTTATTGATAGGATTTGTTCAAGATATTATTTATGATCCAGAAATATTAAGATAAATAAAGCACATAATAATATAGTATTCTTTCATCAAATAGAATTTTTTTTCTGACTCATAATTTTTAGTACTTATTTTAAGACTGCAAAATTTTGAACTTTTATGTTTGGAATAAATATAACAAGGTATTTAAACATGTATAATGGTCAAAAAATATGTTTCAAACAATTGCGTACATGTTAAAGTGTTTTGTTGGCCAGAAATTGATCTAAACAGAGTCAATACAAATAAAACATTTTAAGCATCATAGTTTGAGTAATACACTATTTTTAATTTTTGTCTAAATTCAGTATTGTGAAATTGAAGTAGATGAGGCTATCATTCAGTTTAGCAATAAAGTTTATATAAATCTATGCTAATTAGGTTTTTGCCATTGTTGGCAACCAGGAATCAATCCGGCTGGAACTGGGAAAAACATGGAGGTAAAGAAAGTGGTCAAATCCTCACTTCTCCAAAGAGGACATACAGATGGCCAACAGACAGATGAAAAGATGCTCAACATCATTAATCATCAAAGAAATTCAACTTAAAAGCACAATGAGATATCACCTCACACATGTCTGAGTGGCTGTCATCAATAAATCAATAAGCAACAAGTGTGGGCAAGGATGTGGAGAAAGGGGAATCCTTGTGCACTGCTGGTGGGAATGCAGATTGCTGCAGCCACTGTGGAAAACAGTGTGGAGGTTCCTAAAAAAGTTAAAACTGAAACTCCCTTATGTCCCAGAGATTCCACTTCTGAGTATATATTTGAAGAAACCCAAAACACTAATTCAAAAGAATATACAAGTGGGGCAAAAGTAGGTTTACAGTTGCTTGTATGGAAAATAAAATAATTAATAAATAATAATACAAGAGGAAACCCTGTGTTTCATGTATTCACAATAGTAAACCTCCTTTTGTCCAACCCTGCATGTACTTTTATGTTCATTGCATTGGTCTAGGTCCGTGGTCGGCAAACTGAGGCTCGCGAGCCACGTGCATCTCTTTGGCCCCTTGAGTGTGGCTCTTCCACAAAATACCATGTGCGGGCGCCCGTACAGTGCGATTGAAATTTCATGGCCCATGTGCAGAAGTCGGTTTTCGGCCTGGGCGAGTCTATTTTGAAGAAGTACTGTTGATATTTGACTCTGTTGACTAATGAGTTTGCCGACCACTGGTTATGTCAAACATATATGAAAAGTGGCGACCTTACTAGTTATAAGAATACTTACTAGCCTACGCTGAGAAATCTGGCTATGACTGAGTATGTCTTCAGGGTAGAGAAAATGCATATCCTGAGAAGGGGACATCAAATAATACAGTTAAAAAAACACCATTGATTGGAGATAGTAGAGACAAGAGCTGATCCGATAGATAAGAGGCCCCAAGAAAAAATAACATCTAGTGGTGATACACGGGGAATGGCTCCTGTGCTACCACTTATAATTATCCTCTCTGCCGTCTTTGACTACTGCCCCCCGCCCCACGGTGGTGCCATCAAAATGGCAAATATCACCATTTCAAAAACAATTGTTTTTCCCCAATATTCAAGGGAACATATTGGCAATATGAGAATGCCTGGATTTGCAGAAAATGACTTCGTTTTACAATGCGCAATGGGATCTGGTGAGTAAGGTTGTCATTGACTCTATCCCTGAGGTGATTCTAAACACCACACTTGAGAGCTCAGCTGCCAGACTGGGGCATCAGGTCCTCCTTTCCAAACTCAGGAAGGTAAACTTATTCAGATGATTTACTGAAACTCTGTGGTCAGTGGTTGCCTCGAAAGAGAATATTCATTTAACCCAGGGCTGTAAAACTTTAAAACCAGCCCATGCTTCTTCCTGACATACAGCTTCCATGCTCGTTTCTCTTTCAGCTAAAGCTCTCCCTTCAATTTAATCCTCCTGCAGACTCTTTTAGACAGAGTGCTGTACCATATTTTGCTGTTAAGTCATGAAAAATGATAGAATCTCTCCCCCCTTGCAAGAGTCATTGTCGAATTAAATCCTCCAATAGGTAATATACCGCTGGCGTCAGTAATTTCAACTATTTGCATGCATTTCAGGTTTGCCAATTACCCTTCCAAGCTGTAAATTGCCTATTTTGAGAGCATAATTTGATTTTTAATGTTTGTCTTAACAGCCTGATTTGTTTTGTCCTTTGATTTGTTTCACATTTTAGTAATTAATTTTAAGCTGACAATGTCTCTCCTAAAAGGAAGGTGGGGATTGAAAACCTTTTAGAGCTAAAGCAGTTGGATACTAATATAAATTTCTGTCTAGTGCCATAGACCTTAAGCAAAAAAATTGTCAAGCTCCCTCTTCTTTCCTCCGGAAGGCAGTCACTACTTCTTTTCCAGGAGATAAGCTAGCTTGAGTTTCGAATGCACACTGCATAACCCCCAATTTAAACACACATGAATAAGTGAAATTGGCCACAAGAAGCATATTCAAAACAGAAGTGATATTTTAAAAATCATCAGTCTGAAAATAAAAATGAAAATGTGCGTGGGGTTCTTTAAATGTATTTGGCCTTGGATGCTCTCTGGTATTTATTCTCTATCTTTGGCCTCCTGGCAAAAATTGTATGAAGAAAATGAATCTCTCATTTCCAGACACATCTTACAAAACTTCTCCTTATAAAGACTGGGGAAACATAAGCACTTCTGGCTTCTATCTGTGGTTTTAATGCCTTAGTGGCATTTTGAGTTTTGTCTGTGGGTTCTAACAAGGCTTTTCCTTTTATACATTTTTGAGAAAGAGCATAGAAAGAAAAAAAAAGCAATAAAAAAGTAAGAGAGGTAAAGGCATAAGAAAGAAGGAAATAGGTGAGAGGGTGAAATAAGGGACATTCAAGAATAGAAGTTGGGAAGAAAATTGAATTGCAAAACTTTCCATTACTTGTAAAACGTAAAGGAAATCTCCCCAAATCATTTAGTAATTCCCTAATGAAGCCAAATTACCAAAATATCAAAGAACTTGGATTTCTTCCCTAAATTTTGCCAGAACATGGAACATCTTACACCTTATAACTAGCAAGCGAAAGAGGATTTGAATTGGAGTTTTTAAAAAGTTTTTCATGTGCATGTGGCACATAATGTATGTGTGAAAGACATAAATCTCATCCTATTTGCAACATGGAAAATATGCACAAATCCCAAAAAGAGAATGATGCCTGAATGATCCAGCTGTTCAAAGGGAGGAGCACTTTTTATATTTCAAGTATTATTTCAAAATACTAAACAATGTAGATGAAAGAGCAATATAATGGTAAATTGTCAGTTTGGAACATGCAAGTTCTTCAATTTACCAAAATTTGAACATCCCAAAACACAAGAAAAAAGTCTTGTGCTTTAAGAATGTGAGTGAACTTGAGATCTGTCAGAAGCTAGATTTAAAAAAAAACAAAACATTTTATTTTGAGATATAGATTCACGTACAATTGTAAGAAATATCATGTACCTTTCCCCAGGTCTTCCCAATGATAATATCATGCAAAACTACAATACAATATCACAACCAGGATAATGACATTGATAGTCAAGATACAGAAATATTCATAACCATAAGGACTGATCATGTTTTCCTTTTGTACCCACACTCACTTCTCTACCTCCCCAGTCCCTCTTTAACTTTATCATTTCAAGAATATTATGTAATGGAATCATAAAGCAAGTAACCTGTTGAGATTGGCTTTTTTTTTACTCATCATAATTCTCTGGAGATTTATCCAGAGAATTTGACAATGCTGTTTCTTTTCATTGATGAGTAGTATGCTATGGTATGGACGTATCACACTTTGTGTAGCCAGTTCATCCATTAAAGAACATCAGGTTGTCTCCAGTTTTTTACTATAATAAGTAAAGCTGTCATGAACATTAGGGTACAGATTTTTATGTGATTCTAAGTTTACATTTGGTTTAATATTTTACAAACCCTGATACCCTGAAAATCCAGTGTGCCAGTGTATTGTTCACTAAACTCCATGGGAAATAATATGAAGAAAACAAACAATTTGTATCATTTGTAACAGATGAATTTATTATGAGACGTTACAAACTTGTAATATATATATTTTACAAACTGCATAACCTCTACATAGAATGTGGAAGCTCACAGTACTTCCATGAACATTATTTCGAAGTTCCCCTGAAATCCCCTAGCCAGTTTGGCTCAGTGGATAGAGCATCAGCCTGTGGTCTGAAGGGTCCTGGTTTTGATTCCAGTCAAGGGTTCATGCCCAGGGTTGTGGGCTTGATCCTCTCCCCAGTAGGGGGCGTGCAGGAGGCAGCCAATCAATGATTCTCTCTAATCATTGATGTTTCTATCTCTCGCTCCCTCTCCCTTCCTCTCTGAAATCAATACAAATATTTTTTAAAAATCAAACAAATATGTTACAGACCATTTCATGGCCTAATCCAAGTGCTCTATTGACAGGCTAGTGTATCTCCTAAAGGGCTTTTTATTTAATTTAACTTCTGAAGGAGACTAATGTCCAAAGAAAAGGAAATAATTTTTTAAAATATGCCAAAATATTGTATACTGTGATACTAAAGAGAAAAGACCCAAAAACCAGATAATCTAGAAAACACAATATGGTTTGCACAGATAATACATCATTAATATATACACTTTCTTCAAATAAATGAAAAACTGTTATCATCACCTTATCCCCCAAAACCTTTACTTTATTTCAATAATATAGCTGTTCAGCATTTTTTACTTCATATCCTCTATATGTTTTCTTTCTTTAGTCAGTTTAGTGGAAGAGGCAATGTGCTATAAAAAACAACAACAACACAGAACCCATGGAGTGTAAGTCCAGTGTGATCAAGGGTTTGCCTCCAACTTTTGCGAAAATTGTCTTATCTTTAACAAGCCTTACAAGCATTCTCCTTTTCTTAGATGAAATGAGAGAGATAAAAATAATAACAACAGAAAAACAAGAACTCCTACAGTGACAATGGTGTGCCTGCTTTATAATCTTTGTTCTTAAATACAAGTCAATGGGCCACTGTTAAAAACACTTCATAGCGAATTCTCTTATATGATAGATGTTTCTAAAACAGCAAAGAAAAAAAGTCTCACTAATAGCATTGTCCCTAATACAAATGCATTTTATTTGCACTTATGTAGTAAAATGGGTAGCTCATGGAAGTCTTTTATTATGATAAAATGGTTTCTTAAGAAGAAAAGGAAAATTATTGACCTGGGTTCCTAGGGCTAACCTCTAAATACAATTGCATTGCCCTAACCGGTTTGGCTCAATGGATAGAGCGTCAGCCTGCGGACTCAAGGGTCCCAGGTTTGATTCCGGTCAAGGGCATGTACCTTGGTTGCGGGCACATCCCCAGTAGGGGGTGTGCAGGAGGCAGCTGATTGATGTTTCTCTCTCATCGATGTTTATAACTCTATCCCTCTCCCTTCCTCTCTGTAAAAAATCAATAAAATATATTTTAAAAAATAAATAAATAAATAAATACTATTGCATCTACATATGTCTTAGAAGGTTGTTCTCTCCCTAATCTTGATGTCAAGGCAAAAACCTCCACTCATGTTACATCATCTCTACAACCTCATTGTAAAATCACATTCCTAGTTATAGCAATTGGATGTCCAGCAAATACCTGGCTTTCCATTTTTCCTTCTTGTGCATTCCTACCCTCACTGGATGTGTCCTTTGTTTCTCAGAATGATGCTTGTCCCTCTTCTCCTTGTAAACAAACAGCTGCTGGAAGATAATTGCTATGACTTGGATGTTTGTGCCCATCTCCACCAAATGCACATGTTGAAACCTAATCCACAATGTGATGGTATTTTTGAGGTACAGCCTCTGGGAGGTAGGTGATCGAGTCATGATGATGGAGCCCTCAGGAATAAGATTAGAGCCCTTATACACACAGCCTCAGAAATCCCTCCCCTCTCCCTCCGTGTGAAGTTACAGCGTCTGGGAAGCAGGTCCTTACCAGACACAGAATCTTCAGTGTCATGACCTTGGACTTCCAGCCTCCAGAATGGTGAGAAATAAATGCTTGTTGTTTATAAGCCACCCAGTCTATGGCATTTTTTTATAACAGCCAAGACAAAGATAATAATAGACACTGGAGAAATGTTTGTTAAATTGAACTAAATCCACAATACATATAGGACGGTCTCCTGAAAATCTCAAAATGACTAGGTTAATCACAAAATAAACTATAAAACTTCCCTCCTGCCTAAATCTATTTGTCCTTTTCACTCATCCCTCCTTCTCACAAAAATATTTTGAGAATGAGACATTTTAGATATTTATAAATAAATCATATACTTATAAAATTTTAAATTTTCTAATACTGTGGAGAAATTAAGCCAAAGCAAATAATTGGCAGCACTTTAACTTGCTATTTTCTAAATGCTTTGTTATTTCTATGTCTCTATATATAGTAATTTATTAAATTCCAGTATTTTAAAGGGAAAAAATATATATTACTAGAGGCCTGGTGCATAAAATTCATGCACTTGAGGGGGGTTCCCCCAGCCTGGCCTGTGCCCTGTCACAGTGCGGGAGCCCCACAATTGATCGCCCCAAAGAGGTAGGCCCTGCCCACCCATCCAGGGCTCCTCGATGGTTTGCCCCAAAAGGTAGGCCAGAGCCAGGTGTCCCGCCTCCGCGCTGTGTGGAGCCAGGAGGTTGGACCCCTAGGATCCCCAAGCAGGCCTCGCCACATGGAGCCAGGAGGAGGCAGGACTCCCAGGCAGGCTCCGTGCCACACACTCAACGTCAATCCCAGCCCCATCCACCTGTGCATGCCCGCTGTGCGGGCAGCCATCTTGTGACGGCGTGAGGGCATCACAGCATGACAACCACTTAGGCTTTTATTAGTGAGGATTACTCTAAGATTCAACTTAGCAACATTGTAGAGGGCAAGATGCCCCTAATCGTAGCACTCATTGATTGTTCTAAGCATATTGGTTGTATTTATATGGCCGTGTGGACTCAGAATACTTGGATGTAATTAAAAAACACACATAAGGCTTTAGTTTAGGTATATGTTTTTATGCTATATTTTCTATGTATGAGAAGAAAAAGTCATTCTTTTATTCTCTGAGTGTATTTATTTTCTTCCTTTTTTTTGACATTTTCTTATATAAAGAAACTTTAAGTCAGTAGAAGAATATTTCTACCACTGACTTTAACTGGGTTAATTATTTCTCTAGAAAAAATGAATTGTAGCCCTGTTTGGTGTGACTCTGTTGGTTGGAATGTCATCCCATACACCAAAATGTAGCGGGTTTGATTCCATCCGGAAGCACTCTCAGGTTTGCAAGTTCCATCCCCAGTTGGGACACATATGGGAGGCAACCCATCGATGTTTCTCTCTCTCTCTCTCTCTCTCTCTCTCTCTCTCTCTCTCAAATCAATGAAAAGTATATCCTTGGGTGAGGGTTTTAAAAGTAATAATAATAAATTATAAGGCCAACCCTCCTCAAACTTCTATTCTTACTTCAATGTGTGTCACTATAAGATGAGAGAACCTGTTAACACTAACTTTTTCTTCCTAAACAGGAAGAAAAATTAGCACTAGGATGCTCATTTCTGGTTGAAAATTTGAGTTTCTGAGCTGTCTTCTTCCTTCAATCGCCACCCTCCAAAAAAGATCATGCCTGACATCAGACCCTTACTCCTGTGTCTTTTCCCACCTCATTCACCTGACAGCCTTCTCCACAACAGACATCTTATCAGACGTGACTGATTGCTGTAATCTATACTCTGGGCAGCCATTAAGCAAATTACCTGAATCATTGCAAGGATTAGTCTCATTAACACATGATTAGCATCAAATTAAAATAATGAGTGTTTAACTTCTGATGTCTTCCAGTTGTTTGAACAGCTTGATCAGCCACACCAGGCTGTCAGGGAGGTGGGGGTGTCAAAGAGCCACAGAAAAAAAAGGAGACTGTACTTTGAAAGACATAGTATAGCTAGCCAGCAGAATGAAGTGATATCAGACTCAAACTGCTTAGTTGAAAGGTTTCTTCCAAACAACAAAAATGCTGGGTTCTAATAGAGCATTCTCTCTCTCTCCCTCTATCTCTTTCTATTTCTCATTGGCACTGCCAGCCATTCACCTGGAGCAAGGTTTTACATATGAGTAGTGTACCACCTTACCCCTTCCACATCCCAGATATCATTTCTATAAAACTTGCCTGATCCACGAATCATAAAATGTGGCTTTTCTTCCTTTTCAATTTTTTTTTTAGAAGAATAAGTCCCTAAAGTTCTAGGATTGTGGTAGAGTGAAGATCTGAGCATAGTTCCCACATATTTCCTTGGAAATGACTAACCAAATACCAAAACAAGAGAAAGTTTGTGTAATTTCTGGAAACTATGAAGAGCATTAGTCACATGTAGAAAATTGAAAGAATCTGACAGCTAAAATCCACATGGAAGATTTGTTGGAGTCCTAGAAGACCAACTCTCTATTTTCCTACCTATAGAAGATCAACATTTGAGGAAGTTAGGTGAACAGGTTACAGTGGACTTCAACTTCAAGACTAATGCCAACTTTCCTGTCAGATAAATGGGCAAGACAACCTGAGAGCTGACATAGTTATCAGGCTTCCAGCATGAGTAGGTAAATAAAATAAGCAAAGAGCTATTGTGATAAATGCCTTACTGTCCTCATAAAAATATGAGTACAAAATTTGAAAGGAACTGAAGGAATCCAGAATATGTTACCCAAAAACATTGCTCTTGGACATAAAAATTATTTTGAGCTGAAGACAATTAAGAACAACAAATGCAGAAAAATCTCTCTCTACCCTTCCCATTTTCTGCCTAAAGACAGGAAATAAATTTATTCCAGAGATGACACCAAATATATATATATATATCTGCAAACAAATGTTAGTCTATTAGTTTCCCTCCATACAGTCACCTTCTCATAGTTTGCCACTCTTAGAAACCTAAAACCACTTTCCCTTGTTCTGTCATTTCTTTGTTGAAGAATCTATATAAGCCAGAGTTCTAAGCCACCTCTTTGAGTTACATCTTTAGGGTACTTCCATGTGTTACATGGATGACATACATTAGTGAACTTGTTTTCTCTTATTAATTTAACTCTAGTCAGAACCATAAGATAAGTAGAAGATATTTTTTCCACCCCTACAGAACAATATCAGGAAAAAGTGTGAAGATAAAAATCACTACTGTTAATGTAAACACCTGCAGCATACATTTCTCAATCATATGTCCCCCATTACCCTATGAACCATAAAGAGACAAAAAGCGGAATGAATTTGGGTAAGACTTTTTCTTTCCAGAATTAAATGCTAGGAAAAAAATTCTTATGGAGTTCTAAAAGAGGAAGATAAAGATTCAAGACTCATATGCCTATAAAAGTTGTTTTCAGATATGCTAGACTCATGGGCAATGTCACCCAAAATTTTTTTGGGAAAAAATAGTTATTTAATTATATATGTTAATAAACTAAGAAATAAATGTAAATATTCAGGATACAGTGTTGTGCTTTAAATTTTCAAATATAGTATTTACAACAGTAAAATACATAATATTGAACTAATAATAAACTAGATATAAAACCTGAGAATATATTAACAAAACCATTATGTGAGAGATAAAAACAAATAAGAAAAAAACATGCTAAATGCATCATCTGAGCTGGGATGGTATGAATGACAATAGTTACTGTTTACTCATTGATGAGAGAAAAATAGATTCAAGTACCTTTAAAAACACCTAGATTTAAGAAACCCATGCTTTCTGAGTATGCTTTTCAAATCTCTAAAGAAAAAATAAATAAATAAATAAATATAGTCACAATAGAAAAGTAAAAATGAAACAGATAAGTATAATTTAAAAAAAAAATCTCTGACAGCATAAAGAGTAAGAAAATAACATTAATCACCATAGTTCATATCAAAAGGTTTAGTGGCTCAAAAGTAAATACTTTCAAATTGAAAGGGTTCTTTTTTAGTGTTTGACAAAAAGAATCAAAAGATAAGTGGCACAGAAGTATTAACAAAATTTTTGAAATGGCAAAAATATATAAATAAAAAATATATCATATGTTATGCTAATATCCTATATAATAAAGAGCTAATATGCAAATGGTCATCATGCCCTCATGCTGTAACCCTGTAATGGCTCAGACACTCAACACTGGGGAGAGAGGAATGGGGATCAACCAGGCACAAATGAGCTCTCAAGAGAGGAATGGGGACCAGCCAGGCACAAATGAGCTCTCAAGAGAGGAATGGGGACCAGACAGGCTGTGGCCTGGGAGACAGACAAGCCACCTGCCCCATGGTCCCGAGTGCCAGCGCCTGGTCCCCGGCGGCTGCGGCTGGCCCGGGCAAAGCCAGCCCGGGTCCTGGGTGCCTGCGGCCAGCCAGAGAGAGGGAAGCCCGGGTCCTGGGTGTGGGGCAAGGCAGAGGCTGTTAGGGGCGATCAGGCCAGCAGGGGAGCAGTTAAAGATGATCAGGCTGGTAGGGGAGCAGTTAGGGGTGATGAGGCAGGCAGAGGTGGTTAGGTATGATCAGGCAGGCAGGCAGAGGGGTTAGGGGTGATCAGGCAGGCAGGCAGGCAAGCGGTTAGGAGCCAGCGGTCCTGGATTGCGAGAGGCAGTCGGACATCCCCCAAGGTGTCCCAGATTGGAGAGGGCGCAGGCTGGGCTGAGGGACTTCGCCTTCCCCTGTGCACAAATTTCATGCACTGGGCCTCTAGTATCATATAACACACAATAAAAAGAGAGAAACATTTATGTCAGAAGAGCAGCACCATGCAAAGAAGCAACCAAAGATCACACCAGCCACAGGTATTCCAAGGCAAAATCCAGCAAGAACCAAGGAATACACTTGGACTGGTCACTTCCCATTCCTCATATCAAATACCATATTGCTACATTTACAGGTTAGGTTTCCTACACTTCAGAAATGCAGAAGGAAAGAAAACAACCCCTGAGCAGGAGAAAAGCTCTGATTGTTTCAACTTTGAATTCACTGCATTTTCAAGTACTGAATTCACTCAGTAACTTCCTGAAAGACACAAAAAGATAAACTTGAAGTGAATACATTGTTTGATTGACAAGATAACTTCAGTTTTCTGTGACTATTACCCTCACCACCTCATAGCAGAAATGGGGGCTCAAGCGCAAATCAAACGCAATTATAGAAAAAAGTGAGAAAAATACATCTCTACACGCCAATGATTGTAAATACTGTATGTTAAAAATGTAAACCCCAGTATTCCCAGATTTTTTAATTGCTGAAACTGACAAGATTCAATGAAACCAGGAAAGATCAATTACCAGGAATCTGTAAGCTGAAAAAAGATTCTGGAGATTGCACATTCCTGGAGACGATCAAATGCCAGCAAGCCAGAAAGACCTTGTTGTCATCATAGAAAGGTCATGCCTTGTATTATGGCTGAGCTAGCCCTACATTATCCTATATGTTCAAGGATTTAAAATAAAAGATAATGCGTGTACTGATGAGGACTTTCATTAGGGAAATAGAAACTTAAAAAAAAGAAAAAATATAAATTGTAAAATTACAAATATAAATATTTGAAATGAAAATTTTACTGGTTGGCCTTAGCAGCATGTTAGACACTACAGAAAATAAAAGTGATAAACCTGTAGACAAGATTTTAGCAATTATCTAAACTGAAGTACAGAGAGAAAAAATCCTAAAAAAGATGGGAGCCTCATAACCTGTAGAACAATAAGAGATATTTTAACATACATATAATTAGAGGTCCACAAAAAAAAATCATGAGAGATTGGAGCATAAAAGTTGAGAGGAAAATGGCCATATATTCTTAAGATTTTATTATAAAAACCACATTTCCAAGAAACTCAATGAATTGCAAGTAGGACAAATGAAAACTACTCCAAGGAATAGCATAATCAAAATGATAGTAAATAAGGGTAAAAAGACAATATTAGATACAATCAGAATTCCTTAGATTGGGGACCTATCCTTTATCTACAGAATCATTTAGACTGTGTAAGATAAACCCTAACCAGTTTGGCTCAGTGGATGGAGCGTTGGCCTGCAGACTGAAGGGTCCCAGGTTCAATTCCGGTCAAGGGCATGTACCTTGGTTGCAGGCACATCCCCAGTAGGGAATGTGCAGGAGGCAGCTGATCAACGTTTCTCTCTCATCAATGTTTCTAACTCTCTATCCCTCTCCCTTCCCCTCTGTAAAAAATCAATAAAAAATATTTTTTAAAAAAATTAAACTGTGTAAGATAAATTATTAAGCCTTGAGATTGCTATGGTTGGCTGTGGGGATTCAAGAAACTACTTAGATAAAATGATGTCAGCTCAAACTTTTGAAGAATGAGTGCTAACCAAATTGGAAATAATGAAAAGAAATTCTAAAGAGAAGAAATGACGGACAAAAGCATAAAGGCATTAAATAGCATTGGTGAGTATGTAGAACAAGTGTATATGATAAAATTGCTGATTGGATTTTATTTCACTGAACTAGTACTTATTATTTGCCTACTATGTGCCAGACCCTGTATGGGCAGTGAGACTCTAACAGTGAATAGGATAAGCATGATCTCTACCATCATGGGGCTTCCATTCTACCTAACTTGGGACATGTGACTTTATTAAGGAATTTTAGTTTTCTTGATTACTTTAACATTCACAGATCTATTCTTTCAGGTATAAGTTGACATTTGTTTAATAAGTTAACTTAGCGAGGACAGAATATAATTATAGTTATCATATAATATTGGAAACATGATTTAATTAGAGAGTAGTCATTGCAATTTTAAAAAACTTATCTAATGAAAGACTTGACTCTGTGCAAAAAGAAGAATCAGGAAAATTGGGAAGAATTGTAACTCAGTATTGCTTTCAAGGAAATGTTGTATTTTCTCAAACTTATATCCAAAAAATTATATAACATTAACATGTTATTCAGGTTTGTTTATAACTGATTACTATAAATAATTAATTCTATATGAGGGCTGAAAAAATTACTATATTAGATAATTACCTCAATTGCTGACTATGTCTTATGCCTCTATAGAAATCAGCTAATCTATACTAATAAAAGGGTAATATGCTAATTAGGGTGAATGTCTTCCAGACATCCATCTGGACAATATACATAGTAAATTTCATGTTATGTATATTTTGTCACAATTTTTAAAGTGTGTTTAATTATTAACACACAAAGCCACAGTGGCATCGAGGCCAGGGCTCAGGCAGCCTTGAGCCCCAGTGGCTGCGAGGCCCAGGACTCATAGCACCCCCTGAGGGCTCCCACACTGTGAGAGAGGGCAGGCTGGGCTGAGGGATCCCCCGCCCCCCACCCCCAGTGCACGAATTTTTGTGCATCAGGCCTCTAGTTCTATAATAACTGACTTGGGAAAGCAATGAGATTATGAATAGTTGGAAACAACTGGAAAGTAGAACTATAGTAATCACTGCTTTTGAGATAAATGGGAAAATTGACAGGGTTGACAGACATTTTATTATTGTGTATTTATAATCATACTAGAGGCCCAATGCACACAATTCATGCAAAGGCCTTGGGCCCAGCCCCCACCCACCGCCACCGCTGAGGCCTCCGCCCACTGCTGCTGTGGCCTGGGGCCTCTGCCACCTCTGCCATGGCCCCTGGCCCACTGTGGCTTTGTCCAGAAGGAAGGACATCCAGTCTAATTAACATATTATGCTTTTATTATTATAGCTTGATATGCATGAATTAATGCAGAGTTTGTCATTTACTCATCTTTAACCTGGTTAACATTTGTGAGTTTTAGCTTCAAAATAGGTTCTGTGTAGCACTTTATGTAGCTTTTATTTATAACAACCATATCAAACATATCCTTATGGATTCTGTGTGATTAAGTCAACTCTAGTCTTCAGAATCAGATCTGGATGCCAAATGGCAATCAGAGAAGAAAGAAACAATTGTATGTGAACAGTAATATAGATGTTAATATAGACACATTAGATAAAATATCTGTATTAGATTACAAAGACATTACTATTAAAAGTTAATTTTGTTTTAGATTTAAACAGAGTTAGTGAAAAGGAATGACCATTTTTAAAAGTCACAAATGTTTTTGTAAAAGTGAAAAGTTGCTCCTTGTTTCAACCTAAATTAAAGGCAGCGTGAGTTAAGGCACATAGCCATAAAACAGTAAGCCTCATAGCAGAAAAGGGCATAGACCTTTAACTATGATGGCATTTATAGCAAAAAACTGCACTAAGCAGGGAGAAGTGCTCTGGTTGTGCTTCCATAATAAATATTCATGGAGTGGAAGATACTAAAACTAGAGCAGTAAGCTCTCTTGTCACCATGTGAGTTTTGATATGTCTTCATTGCCTGGAAGAATACATGCTGCAAAATTCGGGGAACTGTGTCTGAAAAGGAAACGAGGGCTTGTCATCTGTCCACCCCCTGTCTTCCCCATTTCAGCAGAGATTACCATGTCATTTGCCTTATCAGTTTTTCATCTTCTGCTCATTACCTCTTTTGAATGCAGATGTCATATATCATGTGCCTGTATTAAATTTCAACCTGAAAAAAATGTTCAGTATTTATCAGATTAGTAGGTAAATGAGACTTTGGAACTTGAGTTAAAGAAGGGATGTGATGTCATTACATAAATTGCAATCTGACGTCACTTAAGGACAGGGCTTTTATTATTGTTGTTGTTCCTGATTTACTATCTCTATAGAAGTATATTAACATGTTTATCACCTAGAGAAAAATGTCCTTGCTGATTAGACAACTTCAGAAATATTGCATAAAAATCATTCTCCCAAATATTTGACAGTACATTTGAAATATTGTTTCCTTTGAAGAATTCTATAAAAAGTGTCAAGATAAGGCCAACATAAAACTTGTGCAAAAGAACTCAAGAATTAATTGTGATGCTAAAATGGGGTACAACGAGTTACCCTTCACTGAAACAACTGGGTACTCTCAAAGATAATCAATATAGATGTATTTCTTTACTGTGTGAAGTCACTTAATGTGACCTACTACCTCCTAATATAAGATCAATATTATCCTTATCTAAACAGTGCTCAAATAGATGCTTCTTCCACCAAGAATCACTTTCAACTGGGGATTAGTAACAGAGGTAGAAGAAAGAAATCTGAAAATTATGTTAAGAGCAAACCCATTTTATAGATGGAGAAACTGAGGCAAGCAGGTCTATAAAATGTAAGAGTTAAGAGGGAGTTTAGGAATGACAATACAAGCTACTCATTTAATTAAATGAAAATATTGAAGGCCAGAAAATTGAAGAATTTAGTACAAAGACATATGCTAAATAAACTGAAATTAAATTAATGAGAAAACTTTAAGACTACTAATAGCCTTTGGCAATTTTATTAGATTTCACATGATTACCCAATTAGTTCTGAATATTTAAACCTATATATGGGATTCTTTACTAGCTTAGAGCTATTTTCTTATATACAAAATAGATGGTTTAATTGGTTATAATTTGTGACCAGTTGCAAATAGTCACAAATCAAATGGCTAATTGGTTGAGCAACATCCCGTGCACAGAAAGGTCACCATTTCGGTTCTGGTCAGGTCAGGGCATATGCCCGACTTGATCCCCGGTAGGGGGTGTGCAGGAAATGGCCAATGGGTGTTCCTCTCTCATCGATGTTTTTCTCTCTATTTCTCTCCCTCTTTTTTCCTCTCTCTCTAAAAGCAATAAAAATATATTCTTGAAAAAAAAAAAAAAAGAATTTAATTCCAGAATCAAGACTCAGTCATTCAATAGGACACATGTATCCACTGAAAACATCTGATACTTTGTCTGTGCTTCATTTCCTTTCATCTAGAATTTTCCTAGATCTGGCTCTCATTAAGAAGGCACGTAGAGGGGCATCTGGAGAGTTCGTTTCAGAAATGAAAACGTAATTCTTTTTTCCCACCAACTCATTTTTTGATGTTAGATCAAATGAAGTTTCAATTATGAGAATAAGAAGCATTCAGTAAATAATGACACTCCAGTTCTTCTTCATTTTTTAAAAACATATTCCTCTATTATCAGAGGAAAGCAAGTGATGCCTGGTGAGGCATGGTCACTTCCCTCTCATTCATATCTCAATTTTATGTGCCAGCCTTGCCAAGTTAAGGCAATGATTCCAGAAGCTACATGAAAGGCACTCAATTTTCCACAAAAGATGGAACCCATTACATGCCTTCCCTTCTTGCTTCTTCCTTCACTGAAAGACAGAAAACTGCTTCATTCAAATTTTCATGTCCTATTTTTGTGGAATTTTCCGTTTCTGTTATTCACTTCCATCTGTTCCCCAAGGCACAAAGTATATCAGAACTTGACCAAAAATTATGTCAATCTTCAGAGATGTTTTTTCTATCCATCAGGAGGTAAAGAGCTTTTGTTGTGAACCACACATTCAGGGATGAAAATTTCAGTTTAAACATCCCCTCTACAAACATGTGTGCTATCCTCATGCCGCAAGCTTTGAGGCTAGGCCTTGGGAAGAGCAAGAAAATTGCTGAACAGTAGCCTAAAAGGAGGATTAGGGGGGGAAATCTTTAATTAATTTTAAGAGGAATTAAAAGAATTGGAAAAGCTTAGTCAGTTTCTGGCATTTAATGTTTTTACATAATTTGTACATGATTGAACCCAGATGTTAAGTTACAATAGTCTAAATGCTAAGTGCTAATATCACTTGGGCTATTAAATACTCAATTTGCATTTTAAAAACATTTCTGAAACTAAATCTGGTGCATATTAGTGATATGACCTAAAATTCATTTGAATAACTTATAGTAATTGCTACCAAACCTGTATAATTCTAATTCTTTTTAAAAATAGAGTGTGTTTAGTATGACCATATTCTTAGCAACGTATCCACAAGAGTCAAAGGTGGAAATAGCCGAAATGCCCACTGATGTATGAAAGGATAAGCAAAGTGTGTTGTGTACAAAATAATAAAAATTATTGTCTTTAATGAAATCCTGACCCAGATTCAATATAGTTAGACCTTGAAGACATCACACTAAGTGAAATAAGCCAGACACCAAAGGACAAACATAGTTGAATCCTCTTATATTAGGTACCTATTGAAGTCAAACTCATAGGGTCTGAAAATAGAATGGTGGTTGCCAGTGGCTGGGGTCTGGGGTAGAAATGGGAAGTTATTGTTTAATGAGTACAAAGTGTCAGTTGGGAAAATGAAAAAGTTCTAGAGATGGATAGTGATGATGGTTGCACAAGCATGTGAATATACTTAATGCCTCTGAAATGCACAATTAAAAATGGTTAACATGGTAAATTTCATGTTATGTATATTTTGTCACAATTTTTAAAGTGTGTTTAATGATTAACAAAACTTTGCATTTTAAAACTTAGTGATTCTAATAATAACAGCCATGATTAATATCACCCGTTAGCAAGGTAGATAACAAATTATCTTTGTTTTATAAATGAGGGAAATGAGATACAGGATAATAATCTCCATAAAACTTCAGAAGACATCAGAGTTCAGATTAGAACACTGTTCTCTGATCCTTTCTTTCTTGCCAGCATAAGAAATGATGCTCATAACACACAATGTAAGACTCACCTTTAGTGAAATTGAAGTTGGCCATCTGTTGTTTCCTGACTCTTCCCTTTGGGACACAACTCTACCTCTTAGGGCCAATTCCTTACACTTCATGCAGTAAATCAGAGGCAGGGCCCCTTCCAATATCTTCCCCATACTCAGTCCAGTATCCTGAAAACTCATTCAGACATATCCTTTCTGACACTGGAATAATTGATGGCTCTCTTTCCTGGTCTCACCCAATCTTGTCCATTCCTTAAACTTAATTGCTCTGGCCTTCTGCTTAGACTAATCTAATAAACTAAACTGGGTTAAATTAGGAAGGAATAATGGCATGATAATATATAGTTATGCCTTTCATAAGATGTATTCTTTTTCTAGGGTTTCCAACACTTTGATCTAAAGAGTTAATTATTTGAGGAATTCTCCACATCCCACATCGAACCAATTATTACTAGGTGAAACTTTTTGTGCTTAAGCAACATTTGCTATCACCTTTCAGATATGTGACTGAATCCCTAACCCTTAGGTTCAAAGTGGAGTCTATGCACTGATCTCTTCCTTAGTTTTTAATGGTCTTTTTTGTAGCTCACTCAATATTATTGAGGACCCATGATGGAAAAGGGGACCCATGTTGGGCAAATGTGGAAGCTGCTCTGCCTTTTAGATTCCTACAATTCTGAGATAGCACACATGCATGAGATGTAAAATAAGAACAATAGTAAGAAGGATGCAGATAGTGTGCTACCACCATCAGAAGGGATATTATGTTATAAATGTGGGGCAAATTTAGGAAGTAGGGGATTCTCAGACACCCTACCATCTCAAAAAGGACTTTGTGTTTTATATGTACTAAGTTAAAGTACTTGTCTTAGTACATTCAAGCTACTACAACAAAATACCATAAACTGAATGGCTTATAAACCGCAAACATTTAGTTCTCACACTTTTAAAAGCCAGGAAGTCCAAGATCAAGGTTCCAGCAAATCCGGTGTTTGGTTAAGAGTCTGTTTCCTGGTTCACAGGCAGCTGCCTTGTCCCTGTGTCCTCGCATGGCAGAGGGGACAAGGGAGCTTTCTGGGGTCTCTTTTGTGAGGACACTACTCCTGTTCCTGAGGACATTGCCTCATGACTAATCACCTGTCCCAATACCAGCACATTGAGGATTAGGTTTTAACATAAATTTGGGAGGGATACAAACTGTTGGTCTAATGGCAGCATTTTATATCAAAAATACTTTTGCAAAATGAAATAGCATGTTTTTCCTTTAAAATATATTTATTTATATATATTTAAGCAATATAAAATATAGATTTTATATTGCCAACTACTAAAGAAAATTTTTTTTATTTTAGTTTAGAGTTTCAGGCAGTTTATTTTTTAAGTACAAGGCTTTTATTGCATCTTCAAAACCTCACAAATACGTCAGGAATCATTTGGCACCTCGCTGTTTCTGTAGCTGGACATCTTAGATTTTTATTCATCCGCCTGCTGAACTGTTCCTTTTTCAGAAAGATAAATTCCATCCAAAGTTTTTCTGATATCCTAGTTTTTAAGTGTTGTGGCTTGCTGAATCAAAGCGACTGGATTTGATAAAAGTTCGATGTGGTTTCCTTCAAGAAAGGTGGTTTCCCACCTTTCTGGGCTTGAGATACTGAACAAGCAATGCCTGACCTCATACAAATGCTGTGGGTGTATTTTTCATCCCCAAAATTTCTGATTTCAACAAGAGAACCATCCTCCTGAATACCGATGTTGATGGGGAAGTGAGCGTACACAGACCTCATCTCATAATGGAAGCCCATGTAACACCCTTGATCATGTTCTGTATGTGACTGCGGATAGTGGGAATGGTGGCCAGTTCCTTTCTACTTCCCCACCATTAGTCAATCCAGAGCCTCTTATTCTTCTTTCCAGGGAGACTGGGTTCTACATTGCTGTGATTGAAGTCCCTCCAATGGGCTCCTGTGGGACCCTTCACAATAACCGTGTCCCTTCAGAGCGATTGCTGAGAATGGTCTTCATCCTCTGAGTAGATGCAGCAAAAAAGAGCTAGAGTTTCAGATGGTATTTAAATGCAACATTCAACAGAAAAATTATATATGCCCATGTGACATTAAAACAGTAAACAGAGCAACAACTTCTATTAATATGTAGCTTTGCTTCTATAATTTTTAATGAAAATAGAATCATATATTATACTTAAGTGTGTGTATGTACATATATTTTTCCTATATTATTAAATACACAAATGAAAATTTATTGTATGGTGTTCGGAAGGTTATTTTATTTTTTAACTTAACATCTTAGAGATAATTTTTATTGAAACATATAATCCACACCATCATTTTAAGGTCTACATAGTATTCTTGCATGAATATGCCACAGTTTGAATTATCTTTAATACTTAACTTGTTTCCAGGATCTTTCTATATTTAAATCAATACTGAAATGAATATCCCTATACATCTTTCTGCATATGTGTAAAATACCTGTAGGCTTAATTTCTAAAAATATAACTGTTGGATCTTAGAATGTGTATATTTAAGAGTTTTTTTGAGATATGTCCACATTGATCCAAAGAGGTTTCACCAATTTATATTCTCCTGAACAATATATGAGAGTTTTGTTTCCCTGGGCTAATTCTTTTTCCCCCTAAAATTTATAACCTTGCTCATCTAATAGGCTTAAAATAGCCTCTCACTAATGGTTTATTTTATAAACCAATTGTACTTCTTTCTCAGTGAACTATGGGATCGAGTCTTTTCCTAGTTTTTTTTCTAAGAAAAAAGATCTAAAAGAGGCAGGAGACTCACTAAACATCTTAGTTACACCTGCTTAACTAAGCTTGATGCTTCATATCCAAGGACTGATTGATCTTTAAGAAATTCTAAAAAGAAACATGAAATTTTGCACCTACTTATTCATCTTTTTGGAGATATAAAGTATGGCTCTGGGAGAAAGGAGCTGGACCATGAGGAGAAGGAGGGAGACAAGAATGGAGACGAGAATAAGAAGAGTGAAGGATGAGGAAAATATGAGAGAGAAGGAAGAGGATAGGATAAAAAGAGGAGGAGGACCAGAGAAGGGTAAAGGGGAAGTACATAGAAAAGAGGAGAAGGGAAGGCGGAAAAGTACATCTGTGTTTGAACTAATTGCTGCCCCTTTAGAGTAGTGTTGTTAATAATGTACAAAATTATTTTATGTATAGTTTTTCTGAACTTTTCTTTTCAGGCTATAAATAGAAAAATTGGGAGTTTTAGAATATACTCAAAACTTATTGTATATTTTTTTCTTCCTAGGTTAACATCTACAAGCTTGTAGTTTTCTGGGACATTTCATTGTCATTTCTTTCTTATTTGGTGTAGTATCTGTTTAATGTAATGAATAAGTAGATACAATTTAGACCTCTTAAGGGAACTCATTCTAATACTTTTCACCAGATTCCTTTTGTGTTCTTGTTTTCAAATCTGTATAGATGGTGCTAAAGGGAACTCACCTTGCATTGCACTCTGGCCAAGAACAAAGAGTGTGCTAGGAAAGGCCCAGGGCATCATGATAACTAGTGCAAGCATACCATGAATTAAAGTAGGGGTAAGTCATTGTTATATAACTCTCAAAGCTGACCAAGTTTTGTAAACTTCTGATCATTTTAATTACTCATCCTTTATTTGACGGTTGTTTTTTTTCTAATTGCCATATTTAGTGTTTCTGTTTTATAAAGGACCATGACAGAAGCAGCAGCAGCATGAGGTCCTACTTTACCCACCTGTGCTTTGCAAAAATTCACGACTAATTCAAAAGCAATGCATCCCTGAAAGAACAAAATTAACTGGTTATCAGGCTATAATGTGTAAAAGAGAAGATAATTAGTGGCCTTGAGAAAGAAATTATGTTCATAAATTTAAAAGATATGTTTTAATTGGCAAGACTGTTTAAGAGTTTTGAAAAGATTCTTTTTAGAAAAAATATCCAAGAATTAAATTATAAACCTTTTCAGATAAATGCAAGGGAATATAACAATTTTTTGGTAACAAATTAGTGTTGGGAAGATTTAGGAAAGTATTATGCTATTTGAATGAACTGAGATATCATGATCATATTGAAGTAGAGTGTTATATCCATGAAGAAAGAATCTTCTGGTAAGTCCATACATCAGTGTTTTAGTTGACTGCTCTAGGCTTTTATTGAAATACTAGAGGCCTGGTGCACAAAAATTTGTACACTCGGGGGGGTCCCCCAGCCCGGCCTGTGCCCTCTCACAGTCTGGGACCCCTCAGGAGATAACAACCTGCTGGCTTAGGCCTGCTTCCAGGTGGCAGAGGGCAGGCCCAATCCCTAGGTGCAGCCCCTGGTCAGGCTCAGAGCAGGGCCGATTGGGGAGTTGGGGCGCTGCCCTGTCATGCACAGAGCAGGGCGGATCAGGAGGTTGCCATGCCACCCTCAGTCACTCTCATGGTAGGGCCAATTGGGGGGTTGGGGCACCGCCCCCTGTCACACTCAAGGCAGGGTCGATGGGGAGGTTGCGGCGCCACCCCCTGTCATGCACAGAGCAGGGCGGATCAGGGGGTTGGGGTGCTGCACCCTGTCACACTCAGGGCAGGGCCAATGGGGAGGTTATGGCTCTATCCTGTCACGCACAGAGCAAGGCCCGTGGAGGGGGATTGGGGCGCCACCCTCTATCACCCACAGAGCAGGGCCGATCAGGGGGTTGGGGTGCCGCCACTGTCACACTCGGGGCAGGGCCGATGGAGAGGTTACGGCTCTACCCTGTCACACACAGAGCAGGGCCCGTGGGGGGGGAGGGGGTTGGGGCACCACACCTTGTCACACACAGAGCAGGGCTGATCAGGGGGTTGGTGCGCTGCACCTTGTCAGGCACAGAGCCACAGGGCAATCAGGGGATTGGGGAGCTCCCCCCTATCAGGCACAGAGCAGGGCAGATAGGGAGGTTGTGGCCCCGCCCCCTGTCACACACAGAGCCGCAGGGCGATCAGGGGGTTTGGGTGCTGCCCCCTGTCATGCTGATCCCGGTGCTGGGAGCCTCGCTGCTCCACTGATCCCGGTGCCGGGAGGCATATTACCCTTTTACTATATAGAATAGAGGCCTGGTGCCCGGGTGGGGGCTGGCTGGTTTGCCCTGAAAGGTGTCCTGGATCAGGGTGGGGGTCCCCACTGGGGTTCCTGGCCAGTCTGGGTGAGGGGCTGAGGGCTGTTTTCCGGAAGCGAGTGACTGAAGCTTCCAACCGCTCCTTGTTTTCTTTTTTTTTTTTTATTCTGGGCCAGCTTTAGCTTTGAGGCCTCGCTGCTGAAAACATCGATACAATGTTGCTAAAGCCCGGGTGAATGAAAGCCGGTTTCTGGTGTTTTGTTTAGCTTCTTATTTGCAACATAGTTCATAGTTTCTTAGAGTTGCAGCTCAGAGGCCGGCAAGCAAGGCGGGGAACGTCCGCAGCAAGCAAGCCTCATGTTCGCTTTCAGCTGCCTGGCTGCCAGCCGCGATCTTCGCTGACAGTTAATTTGCATATACTCACTGATTAGCCAATGAAAAGGGTAGCGGTTGTACGCTAATTACCATGTTCCTCTTTTATTAGTGCAGATAATTTTTTGTATTAACTTGAAATGAAAACTGATTGGCCTATTTCCAGTATTTTGTGTACTATAGAGAGGCCATATAGCATTATTCCCCTCTATGAGCCTTTAAATATGTGTTAACTATGTGTTCCTGCAAAATTAAATAATTAAAAGAAGATTTCTATTTGAGCAGATTTTTGTATTTAGGAACATAAAAGAATTGTATCACAACAAATTTAATTGAAATGGGGAGAGCACAAAAAAGAGAATTATTTAAAAGGCATTTTATAATTTGTCTATCAGCATCATTTTTATCTTTTATAAAAGCACTATTTTATTTGATTTAAATAAAGTTTTTCATGAGTCATCTCATAAAATAAATCATCTCTTTAATAAATAAATGATTACCCTTTACATAGAAAGCTGCTTATTATTTTATTCTTTAAAAAAAAATATTATAATAAGTATTACAAAGGGATTACATATGTGTCCTTCCCCCCCCACCCCCCGCCCTTGACAATCCCCTGCCCTCCCTTACCCTCCAGTGTCTTATGTCCATTAGTTATGCTTATATGCATGCATACAAGTCCTTTGGTTGATCTCTTACTCCCCTCCCTTCTGCCCCCCAACCCTCTCTGGCCTTCCCACTGCAGTTTGACAATCAGTTTGAGGCAGCTCTGCCTCTGTATCTATTATTGTTCAAAAGTTTGTAATGGTCTTTATTATCCATGAATGAGTGAGTATTTTTCCTTCATTGACTGGCTTATTTCACTTAGCATAATGCTCTCCAGTTCCATCCATGCCGTTGCAAATGGTAAGAGTTCCTTCTTTTTTACAGCAGCATAGTATTCCATCGTGTAGATGTACCACTGTTTTCTAATCCATTCATCTACTGATGGGCACTTAGGCTGTTTCCAGATCTTAGCTATGGTGAATTGTACTGCTATGAACATATGGGTGCACATATCCTTTCTGATTGGTGTTTCTGGTTTCTTGGGATACATTCCTAGAAGTGGGATCACAGGGTCAAATGGGAGTTCCATTTCCAGTTTTTTGAGGAAACTCCATACTGTCTTCCATAGTGGCTGCAACAGTCTGCATTCCCACCAGCCGTGCACAAGTGTTCCTTTTTCTCGACATCCTCTCCAGCACTTGTCGTTTGTTGATTTGTTGATGATAGCCAGTCTGACAGGTGTGAGATGGTACCTCATTGTTGTTTTGATTTGCATCTCTCGGATGATTAGTGACTTTGAGCATGTTTTCATATGTCTCTTGGCTTTCTGAATGTCCTCTTGTAAAGGTGTCTATTTAGATCCTATGCCCATTTTTTGATTGGATTGTTTATCTTCTTTTTTTTGTTGTTGTTGTTGTTGTTTTTTTTGTTTATCTTCTTTTGTTAAGTTGTATGAGTTCCCTATAAATTTTGGAGATTAAGCCCTTATCAGATATGACGTTGGCAAATATGTTTTCCCATGCAGTGGGTTTTCTTGTTTTGTTGATGGTTTCTTTTGCTGTGCAGAAGCTTTTTATTTTGATGTAGTCCCATTTGTTCATTTTCTCTTTAGTTTCAACTGCCCTAGGAGCTGTATCAGTGAAGAAATTGCTTTGGCATATGTCTGAGATTTTGTTCCCTTTGTATTCTTCTAGAATTTTTATGGTTTCCTGTCGTACATTTAAGTCCTTTATCCATTTTGAGTTTATTCTTGTGTATGGTATAAGTTGGTGGTCTAGTTTCATTTTCTTGCATCTATCTGTCCAATTTTCCCAACACCATTTATTTAAGAGACTATCTTGGCTCCATTGTATGTTCTTGCCTCCTTTGTCAAATATTAACACTACGGTGTCGGGTGAATTTCCCGCCAAAATATAAGATGGCGCGGGCAATTATTTAGGTTTCCCGCGCAAAATCAGAGTTAGTTTAAAATGCCTATATCTTTTGAAGTATGGGTTCGAAGTATGGGTATGAAACGGTTCGCATACGCAGGTAGGTATCTTTGTGAACGGCAAACAAACAAATATTTGGTAATATGCAGTTACAATCGGCCCGAGTTTACACGTTTCCCGCACTCCACCGCAAATCTATATGAACCGAGTTAAGACGGCTACCGCGGAGTACGCACAATTCACGCGAGCCGACTTAACTCGTTTCCCGCAATCCAAGTGTTAATTGAGCATATTGCTTCGGGCTAATTTCTGGACTCTCTATTCTATTCCACTGATCTATATGTCTGTTCTTGTGCCAGTACCAGGCAGTTTTGAGAACAGTGACTTTGTAATACAGCTTGATATCTGGCATTGAGATCCCACCTACTTTGTTCTTTCTCAGGATCACTGCAGCTATTCAGGGTCTTTTTTTATTCCAGATGAATTTTTGGAGAGTTCGTTCTAGATCTGTGAAGAAGGCCATTGGTATTTTAATGGGAAATGCGTTGAATTTATAGATTGCTTTGGGTAGTATGGACATTTTAATGATGTTGATTCTACCAATCCAAGAACATGGTATGTTCTTCCATCTGTTTATGTCTTCCTCTATCTCTTTTTTCAACGTCCTGTAGTTTTCTGAGTAGAGGTCTTTTACCTCTTTAGTTAAGTTTATTCCTAGGTAGCTTAATTTTTTTGGTGCGATGGTAAATGGGATTGTTTTTCTAATCTCTCTTTCTGAAAGTTCACTATTGGTATATAGAAATGCCTCAGATTTCTTGGGGTTAATTTTGTATCCTGCTACATTGCCAAATTCATGTATTAACTCTAGTAGTTTTTTGATGGAGTCTCTAGGGTTTTGTATGTATAATATCATGTCATCTGCAAATAAGGACAGTTTTACTTCCTCTTTTCCAATTTGGATGCCTTTTATTTCTTCTTCTTGTCTAATTGCAATGGCTAATACTTCCAGGACTATGTTGAACAGGAGTGGTGAGAGTGGGCATCCCTGTCTTGTTCCTGTTCTTAGGGGAAATGGTGTTAGTTTTTGTCCATTGAGTATGATGTTGGCTGTGGGCCTGTCATGTATGGCTTTTATTATGTTGAGGTATGATCCTCTATTCCCACCTTGCTGAGAGTTTTTATCAAAAATGGGTGTTGGATTTTGTCAAATGCTTTTTCTGCATCAATTGATATGACCATGTGGTTTTTTTCTTTCAATTTGTTTATGTGATGTATCACGTTTATTGATTTGCATATATTGTACCATCCTTGCATCCCTGGGATAAATCCTACTTGGTCATGGTGTATGATTCTTCTGATGTACTGTTGGATCCGATTTGCTAAGATTTTGTTGAGGATTTTGGCATCTATGTTCATGAGAGATATTGGCCTGTAATTCTCTTTCATTGTGTTGTCTTTACCTGGTTTTGGTATTAGGGTGATGCTGGCATCATAGAATGAGCTTGGAAGTGTTCCTTCCTCTTGAATTTTTTGTAGTAGTCTGAGGAGGATAGGTTTTAGTTCATCCTTGAAAGTTTGGTAAAACTCCCCTGAGAAGCCATCTGGTCCTGGGCTTTTGTTTGCTGGGAGCTTTTTGATGACTGCTTCAATTTCTTCCATAGTTATTGGCCTACTGAGATTTTTAGATTCTTCCTGATTGAGTTTTGGAATGTTGTATTTTTCTAGGAATTTGTCCATTTCCTCCAGGTTGTCTAGTTTGTTGGAGTAGAGCTGTCCGTAGTATTGTTTAACAATCATTTGTATTTCTGTGGGGTCTGTTGTTATTTCGCCTCTATCGTTTCTGATTTGGTTTATTTGGGACCTCTCTCTTTGCTTCTTGGTGAGCCTGGCTAGAGGTTTGTCAATCTTGTTTATCCTTTCAAAGAACCAGCTCTTGGTTTCATTGATTTTCTGTATTATCTTTTTGGTCTCTATGTCATTTATTTCTGCTCTAATCTTTATTATCTCCTTCCTTCTGCTCACTCTGGGGTTTTCTTGTTGCTCTCTTTCTAATTCTTTGAGTTGAAGAGTTAGATGATTTACTACCATTTTTTCTTGTTTTTTGAGATAGGCCTGTAGAGCTATAAACTTCCCTCTCAGGACTGCTTTCATTGTGTCCCAGAGGTTTTGGATTGTTGTGTTTTCATTGTCATTAGTGTCCAGGATGTTTTTAATTTCTTCTTTGATGTCATTGGTAACCCAATCAATATTTAATAACATGCTATTCAGCTTCCAAGTGTTTGAGTATTTTGGGTTGTTTTTATTGTAGTTTATTTCTAACATTATGCCATCGTGGTCTGAGAAGATTCTTTTTATGATTTCAATCTTCTTGAATTTGTGGAGACTTTGCTTGTGACCCAATATGTGGTCTATTTTTGAATATGTCCCATGAGCACCTGAGAGGAATGTATATTCCATGGCTTTGGGGTGAAGTGTTCTGAAGATGTCAATTAAGTCCATCTGATCTAGTGAGTCATTTAGGATTGCTGTTTCTTTGCTGAGTTTTTGTCTAGCAGATTTATCCAGTGATGTCAGTGGTGTATTAAAGTCCCCTACTATGATTGTATTGTTGTCGATCTCTCCCCTGATATCTTCCAGAAGTTTTCTTATGTATGTGGGTGCTCCTGCATTGGGTGCATATATGTTTACCAGGGTTATATCTTCTTGTTGTATTGATCCCTTTAGTATTATGAAGTGGCCTTCCTTATCTCCGGTTATGGCCTTCACTTTGAGATGTATTTTGTCCGATATAAGTATTGCTACCCCAGCTTTCTTTTCCTTTCCATTTGCGTGAAAGATATTTTTCCATCCCTTCACTTTCAGTCTGTGTGAGTCCCTTCTAATGAGGTGGGTCTCTTGTAGACAGCAGATGTATGGGTCATGTTTTTTTATCCATTCAGCCACTCGATGTCTTTTGGTTGGAGCATTTAGTCCATTTACATTTAAAGTTATTATTGAAAGGTATTTGTTTGTAGCCATTTCTTTTTTGTGTGTGTGTATGTGGCTGTTTTCTTTCTGAGCTTGATATTTCTTCTTTTTACACCAGTCCCTTTAGCATTTCTTGCATGGCTGGCTTGGTGGTGATAAACTCCCTTAGCCCTTTTTTGTCTGTGAAGCTTCTTATTTCCCCTTCAATTTTGAATGATAGCCTTGCTGGATAGAGTATTCTTGGATTCAGTCCTTTGCTTTGCATCACTTTGTAGATTTCCGTCCATTCTTTTCTGGCCTGATGTGTTTCTGTTGAGAAATCATTTGATAATCTAATGGGAGATCCCTTGTATGTTACTTTCCGTCTCTCTCTTGCAGCCTGTAAGATTCTCTCTTTATCCTGAACATTTTCCATGGTAATTATGATGTGTCTTGGTGTGGGTCTTTTCGGGTTCACCTTGTTTGGGACTCTCTGGGCTTGTGTGACTTTTTTCTTCCCCACCTCAGGGAAGTTTTCTGATATTATTTCTTCGAATAGGTTTTCTAATCCATGTTCATCTTTCTGTTGTTCTGGCACCCCTATTATTCGTATGTTGTTTCGTTTCATGTTGTCCCAAAGCTCCCTTAGGCTCTCCTCCTGTCTTTTAATTTTTTTCTCCATTTGCAGTACAGTTTGAGTGTGTTTTGTTTCCTTGTCTTCTAACTCACTAATTCGGTCCTCCGCTTCTCCCAGTCTACTGTTGATACTTTCAATGGTGTTTTTTATTGTAGCTATGTCGCTCTTCATTTCTTCTTGCGACTTACTTAAGTTGTTGATTTTTTCATCTGTTTCTTCCAGCTTCTTGCATAAGTAGTTGATTTTTTCATCTGTTTCTTCTTGCTTCTTGAACATCCGGTGCATGTACTCTAGGAACCTTATTCTGAATTCTTTTTCCGTCATGTTGCATATCTCTGTCTCACTTAGCTGCTTTTCTGGCGAGGCCTCCTTTTCTTTCCTTTGGGGGTTTCTTTGTCTACCCATGTTTGATCTCACTGACATGACTAGTTGTTGAGTCGTTCAGTGGCTGGACCCTGGGTGGCAGTGGCTGCTCCCTGGGTGGCAGTGGCTCCTCGGGCTGTGGTTGTTCCTTGGACGGTTGTGGTAGCAGCGGCTCCTCTGTTGATAGCAGAGCCTCTGGTGGGTGCTGTTCACAGCTGTGGTGGCTCTTCTGGCTGGTGGAGGGAGGCTTCACACACAGCAACTGTTCCCCAGGCCGAGCGTGTGGTGATCAGGAGGCCGTTGTTGCTTGAATCTGCTTTCCGTGAAGGGATGCAGGTCTCCTCTGGGCTCTTGCAGTCGCGCTGCTTTAGAGTCATTGCCTCCGGGTTAGTAGTCGATCTCTGGATGCGGATAACAGCTACACAAGATGGCGTGGTCTCGCCGCTGCGCTGGCGCCCAGGGGGAGGTTTCAGCCTTAATCTCTAACCATCCCCATTTTTTAGGAGTTCTCTGTCTTTCCTGGCTGCAAACTGTCTCTCAACTGAGCCTCCTTAGCTTGATTGGGCTGATTGTTACCCGTTTCAGCTGCTCGCCCTTATCTGCTCTGGGACAAAGCACCAACACGTCCGTCTAAGCCTCCGCCATTTTTTCTCTATCTTACTTTTCTTTCTTTCCTTAGTGGATCGCAGACTTCTTCCTGCTGGTCCTGGGCTGACTGGGCTTTAGCATGAGGCAGGTTAGTAGCAGGATCTCTCAGGTCATGTTTCATCATCGCTGCTACTGACTGTTGATACTTTCAATGGTGTTTTTTATTGCAGGAAAGCTGCTTATTTTATCTCTACTTTATTATACAAATAATTTAAAATGAGTGTTGTAGGAGTGCCAACTAAAAGCAATTCATAACTGATATGACATTGAATTTCATAGACACTTAACCCAAACAACTGACTGAGAATGTTAGTATACACTTATCAAAAGAGGTTGGTTATTAGAATGTTTAAGAGATCCATTCATAAAGAGACCAATACAGTAGGGATGAAATTCAAGCTTTGTTTTTATGCTTTCTGCATCTATCACTAAGTAGATTTATGGCCTTGGGAAAGTAATTTCACACATATAGAACTTCAGGTATTTCATCTGTAAACTACAGGAGTTAGATAAAAAAAAAATTGTTTCCTCAAATGAGTTCCATGCAGGGTTCTATAGACAAACTAAAGAGTCGGTGCACAAAATTCATGCACGGAGGAGGGGGGGTGTCCCTTAGTCGGGCCTGCACCCTCTCCAATCTGGGACCCCTCGGGGGATGTCCAACTGCCGGTTTAGGCCCGATCCCTCTGGGACTGGCAGTCAGACATCCATTTCACAATCTGGGACTGCAGGCTCCTAACCACTCATCTACCTGATCACCTCTGCCTGCCTGCCTGACCGCCCCTAACTGCCTCTGCCTGCTGGCCTAATCACCACCTAACTGCTCCCCTGCCGGCCTGATCACTCCCAACTGCCCTCCCCTGCTGGCCTGATCACCCCCTACCTGCTTGCTCACCTACCAGCCTGATACCCCTAACCATCTCTGCCTCGGCCCTGCCACTGTGGCTTTGTCCAGAAGGAAGTCAGACATCTGGAAGATGTCTAGTCAACCTGGTCTAATTAGCATATTACCTTTTTACTAGTATAGAGGTTTGTTAAAGTATCCCTCTTTGATGATATACTATACATGGCAATGTATAGGGTGGGTCAAAGTAGTTTTGCAGGTGTTTGTATGGAAAATTATACAAAAATTAATAAATAATAATACAAGAACAAACTGCATTTTGTGTACTCACAACTGTACACCTACTTTTGCCACAGCTTGCATTAATTCCTCAGAAAAGTCGTTCAGAAAAGAGAAATGTGAACAGTGCTTAACCATAAAATTCTCTTCAAAGAAAGGCAACAAACATCCTAAGAAATATGTTTTGATTTTAAAAATGGACAAAGGGATCTATGTATTAGCTCTAAAAATTTATAATTTAGTAGTTATATAGAAAATCATATTCCTGAATGTTGAAATTTAAAGTCATAATTTAAAAATAAACTGGTGATAAGATCATAATAATTATGTATCTAAAGCCTAAATAACTTATATCAAAATTAATTCTAATCATGTATTCCAAGGTATTTAAATTTATCAGGGCAATATTAGTTAATAACATTATTTAAGTTTTAGGAGTATAATGCTATAATACATTATCTAAAGTCTATTCCCAATTTCAATAATTAAAAATTGGAAGTTTTTAATGTAATACATTCATAGAATAGCTCTGCAGATAATCTGAGCCAAGCATAAACACACACTTACGTATCAGTAACTTTTTAAAATAATTAAATACATTTTAGTGTTCTACTTTTCAAAAAAACAAAGTGAAGAAATTTTTCATGTAGTCCTAAATTCAAACATTAAATTTTATAAAATAACAACAAAAGTTTTTTCTTAAAGAAAAACTCACTATATATTCAAACTCACAAACCCTTTATTAAATGCTTTCCTATAATTTGCCTTTTGTGAGTGTGTTGTTGGTACGTGAATCAAAAATCTCTATTAGATATTTATATTACTGGTCCTTAATTATAGAGCACAGATTGCACTGAGAAGAGATCTCTGGATGCTGAAAGCTAATCAGATAATCGTAGAAAGTCCCTTTTACTGCCATTTAATACTTAATCATGCCTTAACCATAAATTAAGCATCTAGTCTCTGGTAGCCTTAGAGTAGCTTGCTATTTACAATTTTGACTTGCCACCAAACAGTCTAGTCCACTTACAGAAAATGAAAGCTTAAATGTTTAATCTTTAAATGCAGGCTAATGTAAATTTAAATTGGTCTTTCAGATACCTACCAACTGTAAGTTTCTCTACATCTTCATTTAGCAACTTTCAAAGATCATAACCTTTCTTTCTAATCTATCAAAAATCAAAACTACCCTATTTTTGTTCCCTTTTTGTGTCTTTGACTAGGCTAGGACACTCAGCCATGCTTATTAGTAAGTGATAATGAGAAAAGGGATTTCCAAATGAGACTTCAAAGAGATAAATTCTTAACCCACATGTATCATCCCAGGCTGTTTGCCCTCTCTGAGCATGACTCAGGAAATAAGTATTATTTCCAAAATCTGATACAGCCTCACATTTAAGGACATTCAGGTAACCTGGTTTTTATGATAGTTACAAATTCCAATAAATCTCCTTACTAGTTGGTAAATGAACTTTATCTCTTGAATTTTATAGTTAATTTTTCTGTACTTTTTGTGTTGTTAATAAGAGTTGAATGAGGTAACAGAATAAGAAATCTGTAGGAATATCAGGATCTTTAAAATCTTTATTTGTTTAGAGATACAAAGCTGAGTTCTTATGCACTGCCTGTTTATCATTCAAATATCTTAATCTACGCTTCCTTCTTTCTCATCCCTACACAATTATCAGAACCATGTACCCCACTCCAATGTGATTGTCACATTTTAATTTAATCATCCTCTTCCTTACCCTCTCACCTGGGTTTGGAAACTTACTGCCTTCTGCCTGAATCACAGCCACAGTTGCTTCAATGTTCTTAATAAGGCCAAGTTCTTCCCTCTCTAACACAACCATCCACAATATGGCCAACTTATTCTTTAAACAGTTTTCATCATGTCATCACCATAATCAGAAAGGTTAAAGGTTTGTTGACTAGCACACATTATAAATGGCTTATACATAGGAAATATATTCAGATGTAATTAGATATTTTAGATACCAGCTTCAGTCATTCCTGCCTTCTCCCATCTTCCTCTGCTGCTATTCTAAATTGCTACCCTCTTCAACTCTCTGCCTGTCTCTGACCCTTAGACCAAGACATTATTTCTCACCTCTCCTCCTACTTCAGCAGAAACTTGAAGTCACCCGGTGTGAATCAGGTCAAACTGTTGCCTTTACAAACATACCTACATTGCCTAAAATTAATTTCTTCTGTGCCATCGTTGAAGAAAAGATATTCATCTACCTTTTCACTGCTAACCCTTCTCTTTGTTTGGGGCATGGTCACATCCTCTACACACTCTCAAGTAATGTGCTCCATCAGTTATCACCTTCCTCTTTTCTGTTCCTCTCCCTTTCTAACGGTTCCTTCTCATCCCATAGACGCACTCAATTCTCTCCATCCATAGAAAACCTTTCCTGGTCCCAGTCCCTTAACTTTCTCCTTTCTTCCTCAGGAATTCTTAAAAAGTTGTCTACACAAAACTCCAATTCCTTATTTGACATGTGTTTCTCAGCTTGACCTGCTTTCTCCTTTCCTATTTCATTGAACTGCTTCTTCACACTGTCCTGGAAAAGGTAGCTATTATGAAGACACATTTGTAAGATGCCTGCTCCTAATGATTCCCACCTCCTGGAATTCATGCCCTTATGGATGCTCTTCCCTTGAGTGTGACATTCTTCTACCCAATACAACAAAGGTAATAGGATGTCACTTCCATAATTAGGTTACAAAAGACTGTGACTTCTGTCTTGCTAGAAAATTCTATTGCTTCTTTGGCTTTCATGATTTGATGAAACAAGCAGCAATGTTGGAGAGGCCCATTTGGCAAGGAACTGAGAGCAGCCTTTGGCTAGCAGTCAAAGAAGAACTGAGGTCCCCATTTCAACAATCCATGAAGAATTAAGTCCTGACAGCAACCATGTGATCTTAGAAGTGAATTCGTTCCCAGATGAGCTTCATATAAAACTCAGCCCTGGCTGACATTTTGACTGCCACCCTATATGAAGAAGATTCAGATGAGCCATGCCCATATTCCAGAATATCCAGGTAACTCAAGCAAATTGTGAAAAAATAATTGTGTTATTTTGAGTTGATTTTTCATTGTCCACTCTTTATACTTCTCTTTCTGCATCTCCCAATATCCTGAACTTCTTCACTAAAGTCTCCTCCCTGTACACACTAAATTATGACAACACTTAACATCTTGTCCTCTGCTCTCTTCTCCTCTTACTCTGTCTTCTTTCCTAAGGATCTCAGATCCTACTATTTGAACTAATGTTTTTTATTTTGAATACAAAACTCATATATCTAATTGCTTACTATACATCGTTACTAGAAATTTCTACTTTAAGCTCAACATATGCAAAATAAAATGCATTATTACCCTTTGACATTTCTCTTCTTTAAGAACCGTAACTGTCCAGTCATTAAATGCTTGGCAATTCTGTCTCTTGAATCTAACCCTGGTCCACTATTTTTACTGCCTCTGTCTTAGTTATGGCCCACATTATCTCTTGCTTGAATTATTTCAATACTTCCTGACCAAATTCCTGCTTCGATAATTATCCTCCTAATGTCATTCTATAGGAGGGTAAATTATCTCAAACACAAATCTAATCATATTATAGCACTTACTGAAATTCTTCAATGATTCCTAGAACCTACAAGTTAAAAAAAAAATACTTCAAAGAAAAGACCCTCTGCCGGAGGCTAAGACCAACAAGCAGATAACATATAAATGCGAGAAGTCCTTAGAAGGCTAATGGACTTTGATATTCAGCAAGGGCTGAAAATCAGCAAATATTGCCTGCTGCTGGCTGAATGGCTGAAGGCAATCCCCTAACCCAGTGGTTCTCAACCTTCCTAATGCTGCGACCCTTTAATACAGTTCCTCATGTTGTGGTGACCCCCAATTTCATTGTTACAAATTTAACATAATTAAAGCATAGTGATTAATCACAAAAACAATATGTAATTATATATGTGTTTCCCTATGGTCTTAGGCGACCCCTGTGAAAGGGTCATTCGACCCCCAAAGGGGGTGTGACTCACAGGTTGAGAACTGCTTCCCTAACCTGATAATCCTTTATTGTTTACCAAACTTTTCCATTGATGTGCCTGTTTGCTTTGCTAAAGGGCAAATGTGTATTCTAGTAAATAAAAGCAAAGGGGACCAAAAAGTCAGGGAGCCTCTCCGCTAGAGAGTAAGGTCTCCACCTGGCTCCCCATGCCTTGTAAATTTATATTTCTTGTCTAGTGTATCTGTTTGTGCACAGCCCCTTCTCCAGACCTTGAACCCTAGCAGAAAATGGATGCAGCGTTCACAACCCTCCTTGTCTACTCTTCCAATCATCCTGGTTCATATGCACTTGACACTGTAAAACCATTTATAGTTGCCTGAACAGAATTTGTTATTACAGGGCCAACAGTTCTCTGCTATAAATGCCATTCTCTCCATACACAATTATTTGAAAAATTCCTTGACAACTCAGCTCTACTATCACTTCTATTCAGTTTAGATCAGTTAAGTAAATACACATGGATCAATTTCCATAGGCCAGGCCTAGGATTGAGTCCTGGAGCAACTAACAATCTAATGAAGTATTAGAAAAGTAAAATTTCCATAACAGCAACATGCCAAAATTCTGTGAGAAGGGCAATTAATACAGACAGGGGATTTAAGGAAGAACTTCTAGAAGAGGTTTGTCATCAGTCAAAAGTAAAACGTGAATGAGTGGGATGATTTACATACTCTAAGAAGTTTAGTACTTAGATCTTTTCTCCCTCTCTCCTATCTTTCAAGAATATCTCTTGATATCTCTCAATATCTTTCAATATCTCTCTCTCCTATCTTTCAAGAATTAGTTGAATACTCCTTATGTACTAAATTCTCCTTGAAAATACTTCCATTCTTGTATTTTGTACTAGTAAGTTGTCAATTTTTATTTTAATTACTATATTAGTTATTTGATTATGAGGTTTTAAAAGTTAGAACTAAATCTGAGTTATCTCTGTAGCTCTAGCAACCAACATGATTTTGGTAATTTTTAGATGCTCAATAATTGCTTCTTTTATTTCAAGTCAGAGTTATTGAGGTATAATTTATAGACAGTAAAATAAAATTTACATACAGTAAAATGCATATAATTTAACTGTATAATTCAATGAGTTTAATAGTTGTCTTTTGATTAACTTAATTTTGTAACCTTTTGTTATCTGTGATTTTACAGGTAATATTCTATGCATCAAAGAGTAAGCCCCAACCACTCACATAGTTGTTTATATATTATAGGAGCTCAATACATAATTTAAAAAAAATAAATGAAGACGCTAACAAAAATATTTCCATTCTACCACCTCACTGTTTAGGAAAAGAAATAATAAAAGTTTTATATGTAAAGTAAAAATTGTAAGCATAGTTACGATTATACAGGAAACTTATTTTAAATATTCAGAAATAATTTTCCTATGTCCCAGAATCTAGATTGGTCAAAAATATTTTAAAATTTAAATCAAATCCCTTGGCATTTATAGTTTTATGTGGTATTTATTTGTAAGATGCTTCAGAATCAAAATATCATTTACCTTCTGCTAACCACAATTTTAGAAATTATTCACAAGTAGAGAATTACCTGTGCCAAAAATCACCTACAAAAATTTGGGCTGGGTTTTTGCCAATCAGTATGCCAGTTAATTACCCAACAAGGGCTAGTTGGCCCTAGATCAAGTAAAGTCTCATTGATATGTGAGGTTTTTCTTATCAGAGAAAAGATGGTGATAAAAACCCCAATAAGACATTTAGATCAAAGAAAGCAGAGGGAGAAGAAAAGCTATTTCTCTGCTGTTCCTTAAATGCTTAAAAATTTCTAAAGAGTCTAGTCCCACCTGAATAATCAGGATTGGCACACAAACTCATCTTGCAGATGGATCAGGCTAACATCATGTGAAAGGGAAGCAGAGACCATAGCTGCCATGCAGGTGTTTGGTACTGGGTTTGCCCTCAAACAGAAGGTAGTCTTGGGTGATGGTGGAGGAAGGAAAACAAGAAGCTAGTGACATAAATCATAATTTTTCAAAGTGGTATATGTGTCAATTTCCTATTTTAGATAAATGAACACTGAGAACCATTATACTCTGGGGTTGATCACTCTGATTCACAATCCATTTTTGTTATCATGGAAGTTTTGAGGAAAAAATGGTATAGTATTTTGCTTTTATCTAATGTATATGGGGGCAGGGGCGGAAACTGAAGTGGTTTATTTTGTCGATTCCTCTTGCTGTATCAAGTCCTCTTATTCTTGGAAAGCAGTATTGCTCACTTGCACTGTTTATGATTCTATAAGACATTTTTACCAGAGCCTCTACATGTAACTGCTCCCTTGGTAATTTAAAAGCATTTTATTTTAATAAATGCACAAACAATTTAACAATTCCTGTCTTTAAAAAATTTTATCAATGTCAGAAAGGAAGGAAGAGGGAGAGAGAAATATCAATGATGCGAAAAATCATTGATAGGCTGCCTCCTGCACACCCCATACTGGGGATAGAGTCCACAACTTGGGCATGTGCCCTGACCAAAAATTGAACCATGACCTCCTAGTTCATAGGTCGACACTCAACCACTGAGCCACACCAGCCGGGCCAGCAATTATGGCCTTTAAGTTCAAGTTACTCGGGGATTTCAAGATAGCTGCAGAGTAGGTGGAAGCTACACTCACTGGTCTCAGCACCAAACCAGAATTACAGCTAAACTATAGAGCAATCAACCTAATAACCAACTGAAGTCTAGCTGAACTGAAGTATTATAACTAAGGACTTACAGAAGAAGCCACATAGAGACTGATAAAAAGGGTGGAGACACAGAAAGAGCTGGCCCCAACACCCAAGCATGGTAACTGAGAAGCTGAAGGGAGGCATATCTCCACTGCAAAACTCCCTCCTTCCAAGAGTGAGGGGTCTCAACCCCACACAGGGATCCCCAACCCAGAGCAACAGAGATGAAAAGAGGAGCCTGCATAGATTTGACGGTGAAAAATCAGTGGGGATCCAGTCCTCCTTGGAGAAAAGGGAGTCTGCTAGAGACCCAGATGCCACCTTTCCAGGATCCAGCACTCTTATTGTTATAGCACCAGCCTGGGGAGCACACTGCTCGGTCCTCCAACTATTGGCGATACCACTCTGTTGTGCATGAGTCCTGCAGAGGGGTCTAAGGCTGCACCCAACAGGGATCGACGGGGAACTCTTTTTCTGGAGAAGGTCTTGTCAGAGTCTCAGACAGTGATTGAACTGTGCAGTTTTAGAAAGGGGACCATTCTTCCCCACCTCAGGTGCACAGTAGGCACCCTCCACACACAACCTGTTGAATCACTGGGCCTGTCCCATCACTCTGTGGCCCACCCTTCTGAGTTCATTCTCCCAGGGCTATCGGAGGGCATGGCGGACCTGGGACTTTCTGAGCATGTCTCTCAGGGCGGCTTTTGGCTGGGAATCAGGCAGGTGGTGCTGCTGTGTTGTGTGGCTACATCACTGGGGAGCAGCCACTGCTATCTCCCCTGTGAGCTCAGTCTGCTACTATCCTAGGAAGGGGACAGTGCAATTGATAATGTACTCTATGAATCAAGGACAAATTAAACAAAGTTCAATATATTTTTTCTGACAATTATACTGTATTTTATCATCAGAAGATGTCCTTTATTTTTGCATAACTAAATGTCTTACACAAGTGGGGTTTTTTTTAACACACACACACATACACACATACACACACACACAAAATCTACATTTTTTAGCTTTTACAGTATACATCAGGATTTCAAAGATTTTCAGGGCCAGATTTCATCAAGGTGCCAACTCAAATCTTCAAAGCTTTCCTCATGTTCTTTTCTTTTGCCTGCAGGAAACTTCTCTTAAACAAATAATCTGGGAATAGAAGCTTCATCCTGAGATGTTTTCCAAAGTTTATATCTATTTCACATCTTGCTCCTATTTATATTAATTTGTAGAATACACAAAATTGTGTAGAACATACACAATATTATATACTCAAAAGGAAGCACACAATAAAATCTTAGATGAAAATGTATGAATAATACACAGTGACATAAGAATTAGTCCCATTCTTATAAAGGCAGAATTATCAGGCAATTAGAGAAGGAAGAATACCCAGGTTCCTTTTTCACAACACAAGAGAACAAGAGTCAAAATCAAACAAGGGGGATGAGTTAGAGTCCAAGGACACGCAAGAGTGTGGATAAGAGAAATTAGAAGCTCCTAGAGGAAGGGTTGCACACACAGCAACCAAAATGCTCTAAGTATCATCAAGCAGAACAATGAGGAAAATAACAGGTTCAAGTTTTTGGGAACTGGGCAAAACACTGGGATTAAGGCACTAGTAAGAAATACAATGAAAGGTCAGTCCAAAATCAATTTACATATATGAAGAAAGTAGCTAATTTGAATAACCAAAATAAATGGAAGACTATAGCTAGAGTGGGAATGAGCCAGGGGCTGTGGAGTGAGCCCCAGGCAGAAGAGGAATTAATGGGCTGGATTTGAAAATACTGACTGTTAACCAGGAAACAAGGGGTACCTGGGCTCAGAAAAACACCCTGCCCAAGGTGACACAACACACCCACTAACGCTGAGAGGAGATCTTTCAGTTTTCTGTAGCTTCAGTCACACCATCTTACTTGAATAATGCTTTCCCAATAAAGACTCCTTTTTTTTGGAAAAGTTAGAAGTCAGATTTCAATGAAAATTTCCTCATGACTAAGGACAGCTGCCCTCCTCTGTCATAAATAGAAATGTGCTTTTAGGTGAAATGGGACTGAGAATTTATTTGATGGCAGTCTTAAGCACTTGTTCTTGAAATTGTTACTGTCTTCTGATATAGTCCGAGAAAGATATATTAAAGCTATAAGCTCTGACACTTGGGTGATTAGCAGCCATTACAGGCTGTTTTGGAGGATTCATAGGGTATCTTGTGTCACACGAAACAATCTGCAAAGAAAATCATTAATATGGATGATCTATTACTGAATACCTCATGACCTGACAAAAAGTAGCCTCATGTTGACATTTCCATTAAATGATTTAAAAAGTTTCAAAATCCTTTAAATCGTGTTTTTTTATGTTTTAAAATAGCAAATACCATTGGAAGAAATAGACAGCATTTTAAAAATTTGACTTTGAAATTACATAATTCTATTTGAATTTTCATTTTGCAATGAAATAAAGTCAGTAAAATTTAGTAACAAATGAGCAAATTTCACTCATACTTCCTCCTTATATAATCTGACTGTGCAAGCACTAGTGCTATTGAAAATAAGATTAAACTACTCTTGTAAAATAAATGAAGGGGATTATAGTGTGAAAAAAAGTTTAATCATTTAATTTCCAATTATTTTATTTTAAAATGGAAATGAATATGTCACTTTTTTCATTTCTATAACTGCACTATTGGTAATATAAAGATGCCCCCAAATGAGGCTATTTCTCCCACCTTCCTTTCATCTTTTTCTTCTTCTCTATAAAGCGCACAGATTCCTGAAATGATGCCTTAGTGACTATGCTAAAGAAGCAACCTTGGATAGAAGCTAAGTTACATCCTCTGGGGCCAGACTACCTGATTCAAAACTCATCTCCTTCAATTAACAATTTGGGAACTTTGGGAAAGCAACTTAATAGTTTTATACTTATATTTGTTGTGGGGACTAAATAATATTAGCAGTTTTTAAGTATTCAATAAATTTTAATTATTACAATCAAGTACTATGGGTTGAGAACAAATAGGGATAGTTTGTTTGCCTTTCAGGAGGCTGCCTGCTAAAAAAAAAAAATTAAATGTACAAAATAGCATAAAAATAATTGCAAATGAAGTAAATAAATGCAAAGACAGCAGGACAAAGAAAGTTTCCTTCAATATCTGTGATTAACCTTGGAGCTCTTATTAAAACTCCTGGGCATTCAGGTTTGTTTATTGACACCAAGGCTTGACATGGTACAGAACCCACTGGGATTTCATTCAAGGCAAATACAAAAGACAGAAATTAATGTCCACTGAAGTAAACTGACTGATGAGAGATGCAATTGGTCAAATTTTCCTCCCTTCCTCCCACTAAATATGTGGATGCAGGATAAACACACCTGAGGTTTCTCTAAGATTGAGCAGTCAACTCATCATGAAGTTGTAAACGTCTTGGTAACACGCTTACTTATATCTATTATTTCTCCATTTTACTTCATTTTCATTTTCTTTCAAACCTGTTTACCTGACCAATTCAGTGTCAGCATAGGGCTCAGGTTCTACTTTCTAGGAGTCCCCGGGTAAGACAGTGAGGAATGAGTGACTCTAGAAAAGAGATATTCAAGCAATTTGGATTTGAGTCACTCACCGGTCTGAAGAATTTACAGGCCTATCACTGACAGCAGGTGGGATGGTGACAATCCTTGCCATTAGCTTGTTGCTAATTGGGATGAGAAGATGAGTTTATGGGATATGAGTTTATGTGGACACTATATTTGTACTTGATATGTGTGGCAAATATTGTCAGTATCCCCACCCTCAGCTTTTCAGTGTGATGTGCTGTCTTTCAAGTGACAATATCTGCATCTATGAGCCTAAACACTCTTTTTCCAAGAATGATGGGAAGTCTTGATGGGCTTATGCACAGCAGATTGGAGATGTGGAGGGAGGAACACTCCCACCACAGCCTTTCACCAAAGACTCTTGGAAACTGGTATGTAATTAACTCAGTTCTTGTGTTTTTGGGTGGACTAATTTTGAGGCATGGGTTTTACAGTTTCCCAGAGGCTACCTGTGGGATTAAGCTCCAAATGCCTACTGTGACAGTTAGCTTATAATGCACCCTTTATTTTATACATTTCATGTCCGACTGGTATAACATGTACTTCCTAAATAGAATCCTTGCATGTAATCCTGGTCTCAAGATCTGCTTCTAGGAGACAATAAATTAAGACAATCAGTTTGGGAAAAATAATGACTATAGGCAATGTGGTACAGGCTGGCTGTTTTTAAGGGTATTGGATATCTTGTGGGGGGAAAAACTATACAAACCAGTTAACTATCAATTAAGGCACATCGGGAAAGTCTGGGGCCATCTATGGTAGCTTGTCTCTTTCAGATTGGAATTGATAGGGAGATACCATTGAACTGAGATCCCTAACATCTAAGCTCAATAATTTTAACACTAAGAACACAGTACTAAGTGGGCTTCTTTGACTTTTAACAGTAGTGTAAACCACACATGGGAAAACTGATGCAACCCACTTAGTGGAAAGTCTGTCAGTTTCAAATGGGGTCCAGAGCAAAAGAGAGTTTTTTCGTCTACACAAGCTTCATTTCAAGCTGCCTTGTTGTTTTGACTACGTGATCTAGCATGTCGGTCACGCTAGCAGAATCAGTGTTGAATAGGAAGTAAGCTGAAGTCCCTGGAAAGCCCCCAAAGGGAAACTGCAGTGCAGACACGAGATGATCTAGAGGAAGTCCATGCCATCATCACAGAACATTTATCATTTTACAAATAGTTCTGACTTGCTAGTGGGTCTAAATAGAATATGAGCACCTGAACATGGGATACCAAAAACTGAAAGTAGAACTGCCCCTCGTGAGCTGGGTATTACTAGATTCACCATGTCATGGCAGAAATTCATTGTATAATGAAATGGATACATTCAAGATTGAACCTAGGTAAGTCCAGGCAGCATAAGTGAATGACAATACCAGGTTGCCTGTTCTCCTATCTCTGTTGTGCCAAGCCCCTGCCTCAACTGATATCATTGTAATCATTAAATGTTTCTGTGATGCAAGAGAGCCTAGTTCACAATTAGGCAACATCTATTTGCACTAACTTAAAACCTCATTATACCTCACTAATACTGCACACAGATGTGGCCAAAAGTTCACAGTAGAAGGAAATTCTGTGATTCTCTCATTTGTCAGAGCTATGAGTAGTGCATTTAATCATTCTCTTCGTGTGGAGTTGGCTGTTAGTATATTCAGTTACTGCTGAAAACCCAATCTTTCATCACAGGGACAATCCTTGTCCTGTATGGGAACATTCCTTGGGGACACAAGCCAACCACTGTCAAATCAATTACATAAGACCTCTTTCACGAGTAAGGGGTAATCATTTGTCTTCATTAGAGTCAGTGAATATTCAGATTTGAGTTTGCCTTTCAGTCCACAGTACCTTACCTATAACTGTCATTTGAAGGCATATAAAATACTAATAAATAAATATCATATATGATAAAATAATCCCTTGGATCAAGGGACTCATTTTACCAAAAAGGATCTAGGTATCCACGGCTTTACCATTGCACCTCATATAGAAGATGCCAATCCTACATAATAAAAGACTAATATGCTAAGTGTCTAGTCGTCCAGTTGGCCGTTCAACTAATCAAAGCAAAATATGCTAATGATATGCTAAGACCGCTCAACTGCTCACTATGACTTGCACTGACCACCAGGGGGCAGACAGTTGACTGGTTGACCAGTTGCTATGATGCACACTGACCACCAGGGGGTAGATGCTTCAATTGGTAGATTAGCTTGCTGCTGGGGTCCAGCTGATCAGGACTGAGAGAGACGGGCCAGACATACCCTGGAGCCCTCCCGTGGTCCCTCCCCGGCCCCAGTCCTACACCAGTGGTGTCCCTCGGCTGGCCTGCACCCTCTCACAATCTGGGAACCCCTCAGGGGATGTCGAAGAACCAGTTTTGTTTTTGTTTTTTTTCTTTTTTTTTTTGTATGTGCTCTGATGTAGGGGCACATCTTGGCATATCGAGATGATGCTTACTCTATCCAACTGAGCTACCTGGCCAGGGCCAATGGCAAGATCTTAAATTTTATCCTACCTGGTACCTTTTCCTATATATGTATGCACCCACTCTCCAGATTCAGGATTAAAACAGTTTCTCTGACCATGGGCCTCATGTGAAATCTTGTCACTCTAGATGAGATAGTTGCTCTTAAAGGGAATGTTTGTGTTCCTTCATAATTCCTATGTTAAACCAAATTCCCAGTGTGCTGGTATTTGGAGGTGGGACCTTTGGGAAGTGCTTAGGTCATGAGAACGGAGCTCTCATGAATGGGATGAGTACCCTTATAAAAGAGACCTCAGAGAGCTCCCTTGCCCCTAATGTCATACAAGGACAGCATCTATGAACCAAGACTGAGCCAAAACCAGACACTGAATCTGCCAGTGCCTTGATCTGGACATCCTAGCCTCCAGAAGCGTGAGAAGTAAATGCTGTTTAATGTTGGTATTTTTGTGATAGCAGCCCGAATGGACTAAGATGATTTTGTGTAACAAGATTACTTCCGCCCTGACCGGTTTGGCTCAGTGGATAGAGCTTCGGCCTGCGGACTGAAGGGTCCCAGGTTCGATTCCAGTCAAGGGCGTGTACCTTGGTTGTGGGCACACCCCCAGTAGGGGGCATGCAGGAGGCAGCTGATCAATGTTTCTAACTCTCTATCCCTCTCCCTTCCTCTCTGTAAAAATTCAATAAAATATATATATTTTTTAAAAAGATTATTTCCACCTCCCTGCCGTTATCTCAAAGAGGTAGAGGTGGACAGATCTAAGTTGTACACAATGATAAAGCCATGTTTCTGGTCCCTATTCATGAACCACTCATTCTATACACAGAAAGAACTAACACACAGGTTTCAGACTACATAAGGGAGGTTTAGAACCTATCAGAGAGGACTAGGCCTGGCAATTACATGAGCCTAGATCCAAATCTGGGTCATGAACTCTCTCTGAGCTTCAGTTTCCTCATCTTTCAAATGGGATTAATAATAGCTATCTCATAAGGTTGCTTTGCTATTAGCAAGATAACACAAAGTTCCTGCCTTGTGGTGGGCTCCTAATAAACAGAAGTAATGATTATTGTAAACTATGTGAGCTGTAGCTAAATTCTGCACCTTTGACCCACAGCTAATGTATTATAATTTCTATTACATATTCATTCAACAAATGTTTATTGGATACCTCCCACGTGCCACCTAGATGCTGGGAGTTTAATGGTGAACAAGATGGTTATTGTTTTGCTGTCATGGGCCTTAAAGTCCACTGGGGCAGAAAGAAAAACGCACTCGGAAGACAATGCGGGGCCCTAGCTGGTTTGGCTCAGTGGATAGAGCATCAGCCTTCAAACTGATGGGTTGGTCCCGGATTCGATTCCGGTCAAGGGCACATGCCAGGTGTGGGCTTGGTCCCCAGTAGGGGGAGTGCAGGAGGCAGCCGATCAATAACTCTCTCATCACTGATGTCTCCATCTCTTTTTCCCCCTCCCTTCCTCTCTGAAATCAATAAAAACATTTTTTTTAAAAAAAGAAGAAGACGATGTGGAGAGGACTCTGATGGACCCTCCATACAGCCCAGACTCATGGGAAACACACAAAGTGGGGCAGTTGTTCTGAGGAAGAAGTGAGACAGGCCCCTGGAAGTAGACAGAACATGATAAATAAATGGCACCTAATGAGTGGGCCTGAGTCCTGATTGGACTTGGTGCTCACTCTAGAGTGGCTCTGTCTTTTCTCTGGAGCTTGTTGACTACAAATGAGATTTGCTAGCAAACGATTCATTAAAACAATCACATTTTGATGAGATAACCTGAGGGCTTCCCTCTTTCATATGAAGGGATCTTACCTGTAGTAATGTCTAGAGCAGTGGTTCTCACGGGGACATTTGGCAGTGTCTGGGGACATTTCTTATGGTCATGACTAAGGTGGGGGGCATATTACTGGTATCTAGTGGGTGGAGCTCAGAAATGCCACTAAATATCCTACAGTGCATAGGACAGCCCTTCACAATAAAGAGTTATCCAGTCCCAAATGTCAGTGGTGCTGAGATTGAGAAACGGATCTAAAGGAACTATTTGAAGAAGCCAGAAATAAAGCAAAACTAATCTTCCTAAAGCAGGCAGGACAATGGACTGTTTCAGGTGTTGTTGTTGTTGTTGTTTTTAAAAATATATTTTATTGATTTTTTACAGAGAGGAAGGGAGAGAGATAGAGAGTCAGAAACATCAGTAAAAGAGAAACACTGATCGGCTGCCTCCGGCACACCCCCCACCGGGGATGTGCCCACAACCAAGGTACATGCCCTTGACCGGAATCGAACCTGGGACCCTTCAGTCCGCAGGCCGACGCTCTATCCACTGAGCTGAACCGGTTAGGGTGACTGTTTCAGTTTTTGTACATAAAAGACCTAGGTATCCTCACTGGGCCTATTTCATGGTCTGAGAAATAAGAGTATTGGATTAGATCTTGTGGAAAGTCCTTTCCAGCTTGAAACAAAGTATGTGAATCAATACATGTATAGGATTAGGATGCAATAAATATGAGGGCTAAAAAATTGAGTGGTAGCGCTGGCCGGATAGCTCAGGTGGTTAACTCACTTCTTTATCACTTCTTTATCTCCATATGCCAAGGTTGTGAGTTCGATCTCCGGTCAGGGCACATACAAGAAGGAACCAATGAATGCATAAACAAGTGAAACAACAAATTGATGTTTCTCCCCCGCCCCCCCCCCCAAAAAAATCAATAAATAAAACATTTCTTAAAAATAAAATTGAGGGGTGGAAGTTAGTCTAGACTTTGGGAAGTCAGGTGCAAAAATGTATCAAAACCACCTGGCCATGAACCAGGAGGTCATGGTTCGATTCCTGGTCAGGGCACATGCCCAGGTTGCAGGCTAGATCTCTAGTTGGGGGGAGTGCAGAAGGCAGCTGATCAATAATTCTCTCTCATCATTGATGTTTCTCTCCCTCTCCCTTCCTCTCTGAAATCAATAAAATATAGTTCCTTTTCATGGCTAGATTCTTTTGTATGCCCTAATGTGCCTGGCACACTGTTATTAATGTCATGTGCTCCATTAGTATCTGATGAATATATCAATACATGCTTTTCAAATGTTACAAAAATACCAGTCGAAGTTATTATTATAGCTAACTTTAGGCCTATGTTACACTTTTATGGGGTAGAGATATTCATCTTTACTCCTAAATGGTCAGTCCACTCTCTCCACAAATTAAATCTTAGAAACAATTGATTGTTAGCAAGAAACTTTGCTATATCTACTGCAGACATTTTGTTACAATAAATGGAACCTGCAACAAAAAAAATTTCCCAAGCTAACCTCCACATATTTCCAGTGATACTTATTTGTTGGGGTCCAGCCCCAGCAGGTCCAGGTGTTCCCAAAGGTGTGGACGGAGTCAGCAAAGAAGGAATGACAGGGAGACAGCGTTCAGTTGATCAGCAGCCTAGCCAGGATCTCTAGCCAAGATCTCCAGCCAAGTTCCGGTCCGAAGAGCCAGTTTTGGCCCAACAGAACAACCGATCGCTATGATGCGCACTGATCACCAGGGGCAATACTCAATGCAGGAGCTGCCCCCTGGTGGTCAGTGCACTGCCACAAGGGGAGCGCTGCTCAGCCAGAAGCTGGGCTCATGGCTGGCAAGCACAGCAGTGGTGGCAGGAGCCTCTCCTGCCTCTGCAGCAGCGCCAAGTACATCCCCCAAGGGCTCCTGGATTGCAAGATGGTGCAGGCTGGGCTCAGGGACCACCCCCCCCCCCAAGTGCACAGATTTTGTGCACCAGGTCTCTAGTCTAATATAATAGTGGAATAGCCCTATTAGAGTCTCAGCTAAGGTACTGGTTCAAGGGCAACTGGCTGCCAGTTAGGGTGTTGTCCTCCAGGATTTGGTATATGCATTATTCTAATGATCAATAAATAAGAAATACTAAGACATATTGAGTCCAGGAGCCAAGGAATGAAAGTAGGATTGGTCTTATCTTATTATTACTCCCAGTGTCTGTCTCATTTGCAGAATTTTTGTTTCTTGCCCACAAAGCTTTGGCACTAGAGATTTCAGTTCCTGAGAATATTCCTTCTTCTAGGAGTCACAGGGTTCCACTGAAGTGGAAGCTTCAAATTATTTTGACCATTTGGGCCTCCATATGCTGGTGGACCAGTAGACATAAAAATGAATTATTGCATTGGTGAAGATAATCAACCCTGATCATTCTAAGAAGCTAAGATTGCTGTCTCACAATAAAGACAAGGAAGAGTGTGGCTAAACCTAAGTGGTTTTAAAACCTGCTTCATTGCCAGTGATAACAGTAAATGAGTAACTGTAGCAACCATAGCCAGGCAATGACAATACAACTGAGAAGTCAGACCTCTGAGAATGAAGATTTGGATTTATTGCACCAGGCAAGCAACATTGGCTCACTAACATGCCAGTGTGGAGTAAGGAAAACTTTAGTGGGTATTTGAAGAAGGAGATAATATCAATCATGTATTCAGGTTCATAAGCAACAGAGGAAATTATAATTTGTTTTGCTAACACTTTTTAAGTGTTTTGAGGAGACCGGAAATGCCACCTTCTTGAAGGATTGGACTACATTCAGGGGAAAAGCTAGATCATCTTGATTCCAGGTGAGACTCAGATATCATTAGAAGACAAGCAGATCTGACTAAGGAAATAGACTGTGACAGAGTCACTCCTTCAAACTCTGCCTGTGTTCTGAGTAAGGCACCGCTGTGGAGCAGAGTGTTGTTGCCCCAGACACAATTCTAGACCAAGGGTCATGCCGTGGAGGCTGATATGCATCCCTTAGTTAGTTTGCAGGCATTCACTTGTCTCCTACTCAGAACACAGCTATATGTAGTTATGTGTGTATGTGTGTGGGTCAATGTACATGTTTGTTAATTTATTTATGTGTACTCTGGGTTGCAGTTTACAGGTGTGAAAGCCATTTCATCTGTTGCACATTGGCTCTCAAACAAGAGAGGGGTATCAGGATTATGGGTACCATTTCAAGCTCCGCTTCCTCTCATGTACTTCCTGTCTCCTACCTCATTCATCCATTAAAATTCTCACTATAGCACTTGACAATTGCAGGTTGTGATTATTGCAGGCCGAAAAAGCTTTTTTTAAGAAGTAGAAATAAAAATACTTGTGCTAGACTTTATTTTAAAAATCTTTTTTCAAATTGTTCTTCAAGGTGGTTTTTATGTTGCTTCTACAATAGGCATAGGGACAAAAAATTAAAGGAAGAATGATCAATAGTACTGAAAGAGAACACATAAAGGCAGTGTGGTCTGCATGGTATAAGCTGAAAGTGGAGGTTGCTTTATGGAGTTAAAGATGTGATCCCATGACCCCATAACAAAGCTTCAAATAGGGACAGGCTGAGAAAGAAATGAGCTGGGAAAGGTATTGCTCTGTCAACTCTGCCATTCCTGTCCCCAGATTCTTAGGACTCCTGCTTGACAACTTCCTGCCTGCAATCCTCCTTTCTGCATGTGATAACGGGTCAGATACCTCACAGAAATCAGAGAGGTGAGTACATGGTTGGAGTCTTCTACTCAGCACTACCAGTGGTATGAGCTTTTCCTGTGATTGTAAGCTGGAATAATAATTACAGCCCTGGCACAATGAGACCATATAGAGCAGAAAGGCATATGTTTGTAAACTATCAAGTGGTACGTGGATCCAGGAAAGCACTGGCTCAACTGTAAGATCTCTGTAGTCTGTAGAACAGTAAATTGTGCCAGAGATCACGAATAAGTTTGACCCTGGGAAACCAATTTGATTCTCTACCTGTCCTACCTGTTCTGCTAATTATAGAGTTATAAAGAGTATGAAAGAAGATATTGAAGAGACCCTGAAGAAAATAATAGAAATGTAAAGTTTTATTATCACTGTATATCCACACTTTCCATAATGCAGAAAGGACTCAGATACTGCCAGATTCTGAGGGATATTTCTGATTTCCTTATACATTTATTCTTGATAATTTATATTTTTATTTATAATCCTCACATGAGGAGTGAAGATATTTTTTATATTGATTTCTTTTTCTTAGAGAGAGTGGAAGGAAGGAGAAAGGGAGAGAGAGAGAGAGAGAGAGAGAGAGAGAGAGAGAGAGAGAGAGAGAAACATCAATGTAAGAGAGACACACATTGATTGTCTCCCACACGTGCCCCAACTGGAGTGGGATTAGACCTGCAACCCAGATACATACCCTTAACTGGGAATTGAACCAATGACCCTCCAGTGCACAGGCTGAGGCTCTAACCATTGAACTATTCCAGCCAAGGTGACTTTTTTTTATCCTCACCCAATAATATGTTTTTATTTATTTATTATTTTTTTAGAGAGGGAGAGAGAGAAAGAGAGAGATTGGTTGCACCCCAACTGGGTAATGAACCCGAAACCTGGATATGTGCCCTGACTGGGAATCGAACCTGCAGCCTTTTGGTGTAAGACAGGATGCTCCAATCAACTGAGCCACCCGGTTAGGGTGACTTTAATTCTTGCTCTTTTATCCCTTCCCTTGCTCCATTACTCCCTTTCTTCTTTCTCTCCTTCCTGGTATGTCCCATAGAACGAAAACATAAAGGCATTATTTACCACTAACCTTCTAATATATAACTTATTTCCAATATGTCCTTTCTTCGTTGGTAACATTTACGGGAGAAAGGAAAACAAAAAAGGCGTATTTACCACTAACCTAATACATATAATTTATTTCCAATATATTCTTTCTCCATTGGTAACATTTATTTTTAAGGAGAAGGGGAACAAAAGACACAAAAGCAAACAAAAAAAACCTATCATTCCTGCTACCTCCCTTGAGGGACTGTTGGGAAGCCAGGGCTTCTGTTTCCTTTTCAAGGTCATTTTATGTTTGCTATCATTGGCTGGCAACCTCCTCCCTGGTGCTTTTTTAAGTTAAAATTAGTTTCCAATAAAGATGCTCCTGCACCTTGCAGGGGAAAGCATTGTTGTTAATACACTTATAACGAATGCTCTGGTCCTTGGGGAGTTTCAGAGGACCTCACAGGCGATAGTTCTCTACCCGGGAGCAAAGAAGCCATTACAGCTTGTACTGGAAGATTTAATAGGTGTCATAATTTATCATGTAAACCGAAAAGTGTTTCTTAATTAAGTGCGTACGTTAATGAATTTTTTAATTTGATCCCTATAAGTACCTTGCTATACTAATTGCAATATTCTACACATTAGTCATCCGCTGTTGCCCTTGGCTGTATTCTACCCTGAGAGGAAGAGAAAGAAGGCTTTTCAGTTAAAGTTCATTTAACTCTTTCCACCCAACAAATTAGATTTAGTCTTACTCACATTGGAGTGACAGCTGTGGTTCAATTTCACCGAGCTTGCAAGAGAGAGTATTTGTATGTAGGAACCAGCTTAAACTTCTGTTACTTTTCAAATCACTGGAGGCTGGGGGTCCCGCTCAGCAACTGAGACCCTGCCCCTTCCCAAGGGACCACTTTCTTTGTTTCTCCTGAGACTGAAGAGATCCATAAGGGCCGAGACGGAGAGAGTGGTCACATTTTCTCCTGTTCTACACTGAGTCCTTTATAGTATGATTAATGAAGGGCTAAAATGTATATAATATTTCCCATACTCAAAAGAATTCAAGGAGCCCTAACTGGTTTGGCTCAGTGGATACAGTGTCAGCCTGCAGACTGAAGGCTCCTGCATTCGATTCTGGTCAAGGGCACATGCTTGGGTTGCAGGCTAGATCCCCAGTTCAGGGGCATGCAGGAGGCAGCTGATCAATGATGCTCTCTCATCATTGATATGTATATCTCTCTCTCCCTCTTCCTTCCTCTCTGAAATCCATTATATATATATATATAATTCAAGGAAAAAATAAAACTTTGGTATATCTACTTGACTGATACCATATCTACTGTGAATGAAGTATTATTTATAAAAATAAGAAAAGTGTTTTGATACAATGTGAAGTCCAAAAAGGTGATATAGAATTATAGTGTGATACTATAACTATAAAAAACAAAAATTTCAGAAAAAATATTTAGCAAATAATATACTCACTCATTATAATGATTGCCTTCTGATAATATGATTATGAGCAATTTTTATTTTTCTATATTCCTGTATTTTCCAAATGTAATATAATGGTGAGGTGTTATCTAATTGGAAAAAAAAAAAACACTTTATTTTTAAAAAACTGGTATAATATCATATAAGAAATTTTACACTTCAGACTTTATTTTAGTGAGAGATTGTCTTCATTTAAATAACTATTATATAGCTTTTTAATGTTTTCTTTATATGTTCAAATTTATGCACAGTTGAGTTAACAGAAAACTTTCAATATTATTAAAAAAGGGTTTTCTCTTTAAGTGGACATATTACATTATTCAGGAGAAAATAACTGTATTATAATAAATTTTATTTGTTTTTCTTATATTCAGAGACACACACTTTTCTTTTTTATGTGCTATGTACTATAACTGATTTACAAGATTGAGCAACATTAGAAAATCAACACATTAAGAATATGAAGAAAAATATAGTTTAATTGACACAGGTACCCCACTTTTTATACATTTATATTTACAAAGAACTCTTGTACCTCTCTGTTGGGTTACATTAAAATTTTCTCACTTTTTCTAGAAATATTTAGAAAACTATTACACAAAATAGTTAGGTTGGCATTAGGAATATACAAGGCTGATTTACTATGAATCCATTTGCATATTTTTCTAATAATATATATACAGGGTGTCCCAAAAATGTATACACACACTTTGAATAATTATAAAGGCAGTGTTTATTAAAATACATTTCATTCTTAAAATTGAGCTCCCAGCTTTTAAAGCATGTATACATTTTTGGGGACACCATGGATATACCCAAATTCCCAAAGTGAGGTAATGAATTAGTTACTGCATATCCCAGGTGGATGTATTTCTGGAATTAAGACTATGGTTTTCATAATGAACTGAGAAAACTAGAAGATCCCCTCATTATTATTTAGGCTCTACTATATGGCAGCCAGACTCCTAATTCACTCACTCTGTCACTTAATCAGAATCCACATTTCATATCCTGACCATCAAGCTCCAGAAGCTATTGGCCTCATTACTGACCAGGCCACCAAGACTCACACACGTATCAGCCAGCATACTCTGGAAGGCTGAAAAATCCATCAACAGTATCTTCCAACTGTGCTTTGAATACATTATTGATTTGTTTTAGCTGAAGTGCTCCTGATAAGCTTATGCATGCAATTAAGTGGATAACATGGAACATGTAAGTCCCTTTCCCTTTGGTTCAGTAAGAAACCTCCTAAGTCACACCAGGGACGTACATCTATTTAAAGCTTTTGGGAAACATTACCCACTATTTCTCAGCTCCTGCTGTAAGGTCTTTCTTACTCTAATAAACCCACGGAGTTTACAGGGCCTGCTGTAATGTCTGTAGATCTACATTAGATGCGGAAAGTAGACTTTTCACAAGCTGAGTTAAGAGTCGTAATAAAATTGTATAAAAATTATAAATTCATGTTTCATACAAAATATATCTAGTCAATAATTCTGTTGAAAAGTCCCAAATCAACTTTTACTCTACACTCACTTCCTGTGGGACTCAAAGGAAGTTACAACCTCTGGGAATTTCATTCTCCTCATCTGCAAAATGGTGATAGCAATATACCCAACCAATGGATTAGTGTGAAGACAAACAGAAGTCATATACTAGTATTAAAGGATTTAGAACATGGCCTGTCATATCTCAAAAATAAATTGGTAATAATTATTTAATATTAATTTTCATTATTATTGTGGGGTTAGTGATTAATGTATTAATACCTTCTAAACTTGGTATTTGTTAGATTTCTCTGAATATCTCAAATCAACTTTTTTTAAATATTATCTGATGACTAAGAGAATTGGAAAATAAAAACATTCATGCTGCTGAGGCAAAATTTTGGAGAAAATAAATTACATTTATGGTTATTGTTACTGTGTTGTATTAGCAAGTGATACTAGATGGCCTTAACTTTCCCCTCAGGTTTCCTCAGACCATTTACTTTAAAAACCTCAGCACTGTAAAATCTTTTTTTCCCTTTGAGGTGTAGATTTTCTCCCTGCCTCTGTCTTTCTCAAGGATTTGGGAACCATCTTTTTGAAATATAACCATAAAGAAAGACGGGGGCCCCTGTCTCCCTCCCCGTCTCTGTGGGAGGATAAGAACCTAACTGTGATAAGCACTAATTACCAAATGAAAAGGACCTAATCAAATTGACCAGCGCCCCCTCTAATGTCCTCCTGGACTTTCCCACTTGCTCACCCCAGTGCTTAAAAATGCTTCTGCCTTTTTTTTCAACAGAGTTGAGTTCAGTCTCTCTCTCCTATTGCGTAGTCTTGACCTCATGGCACTAGTCAAGTCTTCCCTGCCTGTTAACTCTGTGCAGTGCAATTTCTCTTTCCAAGGGCCCTAAAGAGCTCCTTTCAAATTCTATTTTGCAAAAGTGTGACACAATCAGATTACAATGTTCTGTTTGAATAAAATTGGTTTGTGTTTATTATTATAAAATATATTTTATAAAATTAGAACAAAATATTTTATCTGTGAATGATATTTTCATGATATAAAATTTAAAAAATCAAGATAGCAAAATTTAAGAATGTAGAAGGCAATAAGGTGTCCTAAGAAGATTGGGCATTATGGAAATTTGTCCCACATGGTTTTCATAAGTTTTCAAACTCATTCCAGAATTTTATTTCCTGCAAAGCTACAACAAAGGATACTTGCTACATTTTAATTCATTTTATTAATAAGATGAAAGCATTTAACTTACCAAAATATTAATATTTACTCTGCAATGTAATCTAGAAATCATTTTTCTCCCTTTTACTTTTTATCAACAGTGCTCTCATTTTGTACCTATGCTATGCTCCTTTTCTGTTTTATCTTCCCCTTAACTTGCAGCAACTATAACCAAAATCCTGTAAATATACCAAAACTTCATACATAATATAGCTACTTCTAATATACCCAAAATGTGTTCATTCCTAATGTTTGCTGTAGATATTACATTGTAACGCCCAGGACGCAAGCCGCTGTCACAAAGAACCAAGAGACGCTTCTCATGCAAAAGGCAAAGGGTTTATTTAGTTTCCAACATGTTGGGGCTCACAGCCTACTCTGAACGCAGCAGAGCAGCGGCTGTCAGCCCCGACTAAGAGTTTAAGCACAGGTTATATACTCCTCTAGCAAACGGGGGGAGCAAACGGGGGAAGCAAACGGGGTCATTCTTCTGGGAATCTTGGCGCCGTTGTGAATTAATGCCTGTCTGGTTTCTTATCAAGTTGTTTTTCAGTTTACTCCCGGGCTGCGGCCATCTCCCGTAACCTCCCTGGCTGCAGCTGTCTTCCATAAAAGTTGATTGTTTCATCTCCCCCTTCTGACCTTCCTGATTGCCCTGGTGCCGTTAAATGTAACGCTCTGGTAACGCTCTGGTGCCGTTTGTTCCTTTTCTGACCTTTCTGACCTGATTATATTGGCGCCTCTCAACATTTAATCTCCAAAATTTGTAAAAAAACAAACAAACAAAACCCCACAAAAAAACCTAAATCCTCATGTTCAGTCCTCATATTCCAAATTTTCTGGCCTTCTCTGGGATTTAAGATCAAATTAACAATTGAATCATATTTGCTGTGGGGCCAACAAAAGCCCAAGTTAGAAATTACTATCAATCGATAAATGCCACTGTCTCCCAAGTAGTTGAAAAATAATTATTTCCCTTGTGGATGTGAATGTTTCCCTTGCTTCCTATAAATCAAGGATGTTTATTTTAGACATTAGTGGGTGGGTATTCATGCTCCTTCCTCATGCTTCTCAACTTCACTGTTTCCATTTTGGAGCCAGAGGAAGTCCCAACTGCTTTCCTCCACTACCAAGAAAAGAGAGATTGATCAAGACCCAACCCTTCTCTGGTCATCATTTGCAGAATCCATTCTTTTCCTCTGCCTTCCAACTTCTATGGTCATTACAGAGCAGGGGAGAGTTGCCTGTTCTGCTCCCTGTAACTCTGGAGTCCCCAGCTTTCTCCATTATGGAGATCTGACAGGTTGTACTTCTCTCTGATGTAGAGCCAGCTGCATTCACGCGGTGCAGCCACAGCAAAGGGACCTGCACATACCTCAAACCCACACACACACACCTTGCTCCGTTCTTCCTTTCTCTATTTTCAACCTGATTACTGCTCTTTTAATGGAAAAGAAAGGAGAGAAAAGCTATAAACAGACATCGAGAAAGTCACTAGGTTGGGTGAAGCTGTAGTTTTTGTTGCTCGTGTTGTTTTTAATTAAAAGAAGAGAACAAGGTATTAACTATGCAAAGACCAAAGGGACCTCAATATGCCCTAACTCTATAAATATTTAAGCAGATTTTCCCCTCCCTGACTCTTCAACAACATATGCCAGTGTCTCCTTTAGCTCTTAAGAGCTGATCCCTCCTGTGGTTTCGGAGCACCTGAAGTCTCTGTGGTCATTAGCAGATTCCGTGCAGCCCGGGGCCTGACTCCAATCACTTTCTCCTTGAAAATTGCTGAACCTTGATGCAATTGCACAGCCCAGAGCTGGCCTCGTGACTGGGGCTTGGTCCTCATTACAGCCCAGAGACTTTAGGAGACTGTTTGCATGGCTGGACCGTCTTCCTTGCGGGTGGCTAATTAGCGCTTCCCCAGGGCTTCTGCTCTGTGAATACTTAAGGGTAATCACCACCAGCAACTGCCCGGGGAGTGTATCTAAGCAATTTTACCAAGTCAGCTGACAACAGCTTGAAGTAATATTGGCCCTGTTACATGAAGACAAGTGATCTCCACCCAACGAAGACAGAGACAGGCACTACCCAATAAATCACGGCAGCATCATTGAAAGCTTAGCATAGATGCTGAGCCATTAATTTCAGCAAGATCTTTGGACAGTATGTTTTGAGAGAATGAGAGCATGCGCTTCCATGAGCTAAATTATAAAGAGCAAATTCTCCTAGCTTCCAACCTGGCAACCCATTTAACACCAAGGAAATCACATAAATCTTTTGACATTTTTTCATCAGAGTCTTATTACTCAGGATATAGAGAATAACTCCCCTTTAAGAATATACTATAAATGCCTTTCTAGCCTCTACCTTCATGGAATTACCTGACATTTCAGAAACACTGAGTGCTTGGATAGGGCTATATATACATGAAAGTTCCCTCTATTAGCCAAACGCCAGATGATGTTACCAAAATTGTCACTTGATGACAAAAGCTCATCCAGAAAACTGAAAGTAAAATGTAGGAAAATTAACTTATAAATGTGTTACAGTTGAGAGCAGTATTACAAGGGCCATGACCAATCAGAATCTTTCATTTGATTCTGTGACACCACAAAACACCTTTTGTCCCACAAACAGATGTCATACTATCAACAGGCACTCTCATAGGAACTGGAATATAAAACATTTCAGAGAAGAAATATGTTGTTCCAGCAGGTCTCATGACAACGTTCTTTATAAAACAGCCAGTTCTCAGTTCATGAAACATGTAAAGAGAGTGAGCACTCTCCATACCATAAAATGATGATAATTTTAGTGAAAAAGAATTGGAAGTCTGTAATCTGCTGTATGTTTAAATCCATAAGTATTTACTTTACTTTTTGGTGAGCATTTGTATTTTGTAATAAACTCTTTGACAGTAATTGGACTCAATAAAATCAGACTTTATTGTACTGCACTGTTAGGAACTAATTGTCTTTCTAAGGAAAGTTGATGAGAAACGTAACTTTCACAAAAAGTTGTTGACATTTGTCATCCACCATGGGAGCCATGGTGATGACACAAAAACCTGAAAACTATAAGAAACAAATCTGGTGAAAAGCATTAACACTTAGTAAATGTTTTTAAAATATTGTATCTTAAGACTATTTTAATCTATGCAGCTGTGCAAAAGTTACATTTCATATAACTTCATTCAGCATAACTTTTCATGTAGGTCAAGCAATTGTGTGCCTTAACTAATATAGCTCATTTTCAATTTTAAGTTATCTTGTGTAAGTACTAAAAGTGAAGAATAGTTGCTATTAATGTATCATTGGTTCCAATGTAGAAGAATTTTGCAAACAGCTAAATGATGCCAGGGCTTCAATTCATTCGATGCATGTATCAATAATGCATTCATTTTTATTGCTAAGTAGTGAAGTATATGCCACAATTTGTTTATCCATTCACCTACTTATGAACACCTGTGTTATCTTCTGAGTTTAGACTTGATGAATAAGAATGTCCTTGTACAAATCTTTTGTAGACATATGCTTTCATATATCCTCAATAAATACCTAAGAGTAGAGTTGCAATGTTGTAGGGTATATGTGTTCTACAATTTTACAGTCTCACCATCAATGTATGAAAGTTCCAGTTTCCCCACATCCATTAACAACTTTTAGTGCTGGTATTCTAATGTATGTCAAGTAGTAACTCATTGATAATTTGAATTTCCTTGATAAATAATCATGGTAAGTGCTTTTTCATGCATTTATTGACTATTTGTACATCTTCTTGGTGAAATGTATTTTCAAGTCCTCTGCCAATCTTTTAATTGGCTTAGTCAAATTTTTATTTTGACTTAGAGAATTTCTTTATACATTCTAAATATAAGACCATTTGTACTCATTTTCTTACTGGTATATTTGATGAACATAAATTTAAATTATGGTAAAGGTCAGTTTAACAATTTTTTTTATTTCACAGTTTTTACTTTTTGTGTCTTTTTCAAGAAATTATAGCCTACTCTGTGGTTGTGAACATATCACATTATGTTTTCTTCTAGAAACTTTATGATTCTAAATTTTATATCTAAGTCTTGATCCACTTCAAAAATTTTATTTGTATAAAGAGTGACATAGGGGTTTTTCATACAGATGTCCAGTTGCCCCAGAAGCATTTATTAAAAAGATCTTTATTTCCCAATGGAAATTCCCTTCGTATTTTTCAAAGATTGATTGATCTTCTATATGTGCATTTATTTTGAAACTCTCTATTCTGATCTATTTATTTATTTATCTGTCTGTATTCTAAAACTACACTGTGTTCTTTTGTCTAGCTTCATATTGAATCGTAGGTAGTGGAAGTCTTTAATTTGCAAGACTAGTCATTTGACATACTTTGCATCTCCATATAAATTAAAAGTGAGTCTATTTCTTCAAAATAACCTACATGGGTTTATATATAAATTTTGAGAAAATAATAATAATGAACCATCCAGTTCACAAATTGGTACATTTCTCAATCTCTGTAGTAACCAATAGTAAATGCTATACAATGTATGTTGCTATACATTGCCTCTTGCCTTTTCTCCACTAGGAGATAGAAACCCCTGAAGGCAATAACCCAGCGATGGCGAACCTTTTGAGCTCGGCGTGTCAGCATTTTGAAAAACCCTAACTTAACTCTGGTGCCGTGTCACATATAGAAATTTTTTTATATTTGCAATCATAGTAAAACAAAGATTTATATATTTGATATTTATTTTATATATTTAAATGCCATTTAACAAAGAAAAATCAACCAAAAAAATGAGTTTGCGTGTCACCTCTGACACGTGTGTCATAGGTTCGCCATCACTGCAATAACCCATAATTATAGCATAATAAATAGTACACAATTGATACTTAAGTAGCACAAACTCCTAGGTTAAATTCTAAGCTTTGCCACTTATTAGCTATATATCTATGGGCAAATAACTTAATCTTTCTGTGTTCTAGTTTTCATATCTGTGAAACAGGGATAATAAAACCTCATTAAGTTGTTTTGGTGATTGAGTGAGATGATGTACATGAAGCTTGTAGAATACTGTTTGACATAGATGTAAATATTACCTACTATTCTTGTTAATATGTTTATTCTTATTATTTGCTAACGATTAATCCTTCTCTCAGTTTATAGAGGTGGCAACACCTGAACCATCCTAGGGATATTCATTAATCTTAAACATTGCCAAAGAAAGTATTCCTTAGTACTGCAGTAATAAAAGATTTAGATCTGTTATCATTATGTCTTACTTTCTTAAAGGTGACTAAGTAAGTTTTCAAAGTCTCAGTACCTCACATTGAAAAAGATGAAGATTATTATTTGAAATCACAATTCACGCTTCCACGCTTTTCGGGCAAGCTAAAATAAAATCCTTCTTTTGATGTATTAATGCAATAAAGCCAGGCATTTCCTAGGACCTTATATCAGATCCAGCTGGATAATCAATATTTCCTCTTGGAGGTCATATAGCTTCAATGAGGCCCATTCCACTTAGAATAAAATCCTATCTATTTTAATGGAGTAAAGAGTAATAGATGCAAAAACATTAGGGAGAAATGATGAACATCTGAAAAGGTGCCAAAACCAAAAATCATGCCTTGAGTAAAGAGGAACCAGTGAATTTATAAGCACAGAAGTTGTTAACATTACTCCATACTGCTTTGTAAATTGTAAAACGCCTGTGATGAAGTTGTGCCAAAAGCAAGCATTTCAAAGTAACAGTTTACATTGTGTCTCTCCATGCATTGACTGTATTTACTATATCATGCAAGTAAGTATCCCAGAAATACCAGTAGGCTGGATTCTCCCAGCTGTACATCTCCCTATGTGAAATAGCTTATTTATTTTTCTTGTCAAGGTACTTTAAGTAGAGCATGATAGAAAAATGGCCATCCATGGGTTGAATGACAGCACATCTACTGATGAATGCATGATGGAACTGAGGATTTTTCCAAAGGGTCCACCACATTTTCAGAAAAAAAAAATAACTAATTTAGAATATCTCTTTAAAAATAAAAGGCTTTAAGTATGTTCTTGTTTTGTGGATGTGTTAGAGTTCCTTTTATCAGATTGTTTAATGTAGGCAATTCCATATGAATACGTCTAATGTGCATTTCCCCATAGGTTTTCATTTCTTAATGTCTAATTTTAAGGTGCTCAGTGGAAAGAAGACTGGCATAGGATGTCACACATCTTACTCTCAGTGTTATTCTACAGTGCGAACTTGAATAAGTCACTAGAATTTCTCTAAGCCTTTGTTGATTCATTTTTGCAATAAGAATAGGAAAGCAAGCTTTCCTTAGCATCTTCATACAGTAATCATGAGTTTTGGCTAAAAAAGTGCAGGTATGTGAAAAGTAAGAAATGCAGGTGCAGAAAACCTTTCACTACTTGCACCTAGATCATTGCCTGGCACATAGTAATAAATATTTTCACCACTCAACAAATATTTGCCAATAAAGAATTTACTAGTAAGATTTGAGAAAAAATAAAGTGAATTTATTTCGATGTCATGCTATCTGATATCTTAGCAATGTCATGGAACGGTGGGACAATAATTTATATAATGCAGGCCTAAAAGTGAACTATCATGCAAAACAAATGTTTTCTGGTTTGGGATCAATATTCTGCATGGATTTCATTTGCAATAACTTGACAAGTCACTTCACTTTACATTTTCAGTGACTATAAGAACAATATAACTAAGACTCAGACAATGGGAAATTTGATCAGGTAAGATGAGGCCAGAATTAATCTCTCCAATGGACTATAGAATCAGTAAACATACAAGGGTATAAGAATATGAAAAAAAAGGACACGGGGATAAATCATTCTAGTGCCAGATAGATGAAAATATAAAGGAGAAAGGAGAACAAGAAGGTCAGTTCATAGAAGAGCAAAGGGCATTTGGTTAAATACCTTTAGCAAAAATTCCACAATACAGTCAAGACTAAATGAAAAATCTGCCAAGTAGGGTAGGTAGCAGGTGGTGATTTAGTTATAGGTTCTGCTAGCTGTGATTACCAAACCAGACAGCAGAAACAGAATAAAAATGGAAAGTGGTAACCAGATGTTCTGGCCAGGAAATATAATTCCTGTAAAGACTGGGGTCAAGATAGGAGCCAAGTGACTGAAGAGATGGAAGTATGCCAGAAGTAAGCTACTCACTGAGGCCCCCGTTAGCAGCCCACACTAGGAAAGTGGGAACAAAACTCACCACTGAAGTGAGTAAAGTTTGGCCAATGCACCACTGCCAAGACCATTTTATTATATCCTTTCCACGCAGGACAGGGTAGGGCCTTGGGATGAGGAGAAGCAAAGATCACAGAGGAGAAGTAGTGAGCCCATGTGCTAAGAATAGTAGGCCACAAGCTATGACTAGGTCTTTTTCAAATGATTTCCAAAAAGGAGAGCTTGTACAAAAGGCTGCCTACTATCACAATAGAATGATGAGGACAGAACAGGAAAATAATCATGAGTTTTCACTCAAATATGGGGCATAAGAAGATCAGGAATAAATATCTTCTCCTAAGTAAATTGTAAAATTCTTCATTCATTTTTCTAAACATTTTTCTGAAGAATAAAAACAAGTTTACTAGAACCTAGTAATGACATCCATATTTTCAGATGTCCCACAGCATAAATTAATCAGTAGCATGTTGGCTGACTACTTATACCACAGTAAAGTATTTTTATTCATTCACCCAGTGTGTATTAATAGCTTTGGAGACTCATTTTAGTCTGATGACTAAGAACATGGGTTGAAATGGTGACCTGAGGTCTGTCCTTAAGATATGGAACCAAGAGCAAAAGAAACACATGGAGGCCTATACCATATCTCTAAATATTTAAAAATGTAAGTAAAGTTAAAAATTATTAGTTTTTTGAGGAAACTCCATACTGTTCTCCACGGTGGCTGCACCAGTCTGCATTCCCACCAGCAGTGCACGAGGGTTCCTTTTTCTCCACATCCTCACCAGCACTTGTCATTTGTCGATTTGTTGATGATAGCCATTCTGACAGGTGTGAGATGGTACCTCAATGTCATTTTGATTTACATCTCTCGGGTGATTAGTGACTTTGAGCATGTTTTCATATGTCTCTTGGCCTTCCTTCTGTCCTCTTTCGAAAAGTATCTAGTTAGGTCCATTGCCCATTTTTGATTGTGTTGTTTATCTTCCTTTTGTTAAGTCATATGAGTTCCCTATAAATGTTGGAAATTAAACCCTTATAGATGATAACATTGGCAAATATGTTCTCCCATGCAGTGGGCTTTCTTGTTGTTTTGTTGATGGTTTCTTTTGCTGCACTGAAGCTTCTTATTTTGATGTAGTCCCATTTGTTTATTTTCTCGCTAGTTTCCAATGCCCTAGTAGTGGTGTCAGTGAAGATATTGCTTCAGTGTATGTCCAAGATTTTGCTGCCAGTGGATTCCTCTAGTATTTTTATGGTTTCCCATCTTACATTTAAGTCCTTTATCCATTTTGAGTTTATTTTTGTGTATGGTATAAGTTGGTGGTCTAGTTTAATTTTTTTGCATGTATCTGTCCAATTTTCCCAACACCATTTATTGAAAAGACTGTCTTGACTCCATTGTATGTTCTTGTCTCCTTTGTCAAATATTAATTGAGCATAGTGATTTGGGTTGATTTCTGGGTTTTCTATTCTATTCCATTGGTCTACTATTATATGTCTGTTCTTGTGCCAGTACCAGGCAGTTTTGAGAACAGTGGCTTTGTAATACAGCTTGATATCTGGTATTGAGATCCCTCCTACTTTGTTCTTTTTCTGGATTGCTGCAGCTATTCGAGGTCTAAAAAAAAGTCTAATAATTTTTGGATAGAGTCTTTAGGGTTTTCTATGTACAGTATCATGTCATCTGCAAATAATGACAGTTTTACGTCTTCTTTTCCAATTTGGATACCTTTTATTTCTTCATCTTGTCTAATTGCTATGGCTAGCACTTCCAGGACTATGTCAAACAAGAGTGGTGAAATTGGGCATCCTTGTCTTGTTCCTGTTCTTATGTGAAATGGTTTTAGTTTTTGCCCATTGAGTATGATGTTGGCTGTAGGAACTCCCATTTGACCCAGTGATCCCACTTCTAGGAATATATCCCAAGAAACTAGAAACACCAATCAGAAAGAATATATGCACCCCTATGTTCATAGCAGCACAATTTATCATAGCTAAGATTTGGAAACAGCCTAAGTGCCCATCAGCAGATGAGTGGATTCAAAAAACTGTGGTACATCTACACAATGGAATATTACGCTGCTATAAAAAAAAAAGAAATTCTTACCATTTGCAACAGCATGAATGGACCTGGAGAGCATTATGTTAAGCGAAATAAGCCAGTCAGAGAAAGATAAATACCACATGATCTCACTCATTTGTGGAATATAATGAACAACATAAACTAATGAACAAAAACAGATCCAGAGACAGAGAAGCATCGATCAGACTGTCAAACCTCAGAGGGAAGGTATGGGAGGGTGGAGGTAAGGGGGAGAGATCAATCAAAGGACTTGTATGCATGCATATAAGCCTAACCAATGGACACAGACACCAGGGGGTGGGGTGTGAGGGCATGAGTTTGGGGGGGAATAAGGACACATATGTAATACCTTAATCAATAAAGAAAAAAATTAAATAAAATATGACCTACTCTGTTCCACCTTGACAAAATCACATTAAAACAACCTAAGGACAGGTTGTTATTTAGATTTCCAGACTCCTCATATTTCTCTCTGGAGCATGGAGGCATGAGGGAAATAAACCTCTGGATCCCAAGCCACAGCCTGTTCTCTTCCCATCCCTTGTTCCTGTCCAATGCGAGAGGGCTTCCAGTCACAGGTATGACTCCTGGCCCATGTCCAAGCTCACTCTATCTTCTTTGAAAACAGCTGTCCTTTGGCCACAACTATCTCAGGGTACACACACCAGCTATCCTATCTGCCCTAAGCAGGACAGAACCAGGGAAGAAGGCCCAAGCAGGCCTCGAGAATGGGGTCAGGGCTACACAGGTAAGGAGTTTTAGAGTTCTTAGAATAGAAGAGGATATGGCCCAGGCTCCTCTCAGCTGGTAGATGCCTCAGCCTTTGGGAAGAACACAGCCTAGGAGGGCCAGACTGAAGTCTTAGAATATAGAGCCCATAATAGGTGTACCTCTTGTCCATGTCCAAGGAGGTACTGTTGTGGCCAGTAGGTCAATCAGTTTGACTCTCTGTTCTTCACTATAAAATGGATCTTGTAATGCCTCTTCACAAGATGGTTTGTGAGCCTAAAATAGGGTGGTGTTTCTGAAAGCATGAGCTAAGCTTCCAGTATTTGCAGCATTCAAGTGTTAGTTGTTATTACTATGGTTCAGGTATAAAGGAAATAGAAGCTATTTCCTGTTAGAGATCAAGAAAGTCCCTTTATAAAAGTTGGCATGTAATCTAGATCTCAAAAATAGAAATGGTATTGAGAATCCAAAGTGTGAACTGTGCATGGAATAGAATTTCAGGTCAAAAGAGTGGTAGGAACCAAGGAGTGAAGATGGTAAAATCCTGCAAGTCCCACATACAGGGAGAAGTCCAGGCTGCCTGAGCTGGAGGGCTTCTGCTCAAGATAGTGTGATTTATGACAAGAAAGGTGAACTGGGCCAAGATTGGGTAGGGAGAATAGGTTAGGGAGAATGGGGAGCTGGGCATGTGGAGGGAGAGGGGCTAAATATCAAGCTCAGAAGTATGACCAAGCTCTAACTAAATTAGGACAGCCTTTCTATTTTCAGTTTCTGATTTTATATGCACACACACACACACACACACACACACATCAAATGTAAAGTTAATTATTTTAAACACCACTATTAACTTTCTCAACATTTTGCATATTTATCAAGACCATATACAGTGACAGATATTTTTCTATATATGTTTTCTTTTCCTCCTTTTCTTTTTCTGTTTTTTAGCCCTGAGTTCAGGTCTGAAGATAATAGATGTGTGAACTAAGATAAGTTATTTCACAACCCCGAGCCTCAGTTTCCTCTTCCATAAAGTGGATATAATCATGTTACAGTGAATAGTTAGGGAGCTGTATTATTATTGCTATTTGCTTATTGGGTACCTTATTTACTGCCAGTTGTCCTCACTTTCTCATTCTGTCACTTACCTACCTCCTTTTTGAAAATGGCATTTATGTTTTGGTATTTTTAAATTGCTTTTCTCAAATTCTTGATAAAGAATAAAGAAATAATATTTGTTTGTTTGATTGTTTAAATATTTGTAGATTAGTTTTGGGCAAGGGGTTTTATGGAGTAGGAACAAACTATTGATGCCAGAGAAATTCAGGCAGAAATACAACTGGTCCACCAATGGGTCTGGGGTTGTGCAACATGAGCCATATTTGCACTGAAGTTTTAGTTGTAATATGATTAGAAATCATAACTCTTGAATTGGATTGATGTAATGTCAAAATATTTAAGTTAGGGCTCTGACTATCTGGCACAATCTGCCTTACGGAAGTCTTCTCTGTCTCACATGAATGCTCTCAGTACTTGGTCTTCACTTTTGTTCTGCACTTAACACTTTCTACCTTGCTCTACCTGTAAACTGTTGACTCTCTGTTTGACACATCACTCCTAGGTGACCATCTGTCCTTGAAAGGCAGATTTATGTTTTATTTATGCTTGTAAATCCCAACACTTAGCACTTTACCCTGTAAGTAACACAAATAACATAGCACAAATTAGGTGTTGAATAAGCTCTTGGACAATTCTTTCTACACACACACACACACACAAAAAAAAAATTATTAAGGGATATGAAATGCTAACTCATTTCCAAATACTCTAATATAGTTATAATACAACAGAATATGCAAAGGTTATAAGATAAATAAACAGAGGAACAAACAGAGCCTAATCTAGATTCGGGAGACCTGTTGGGGGAAAAAGTCCTTAGCTGATTCCATCAGATGCAAGAGCACTAGGGTAAGTAGAGGGCTGGATAAAGGATGTTGTAGAAGAAAGCATGAGACAAGCCCAGAAAGAAACCATTGTTTGATGATCCTTATTTCGGAATTCTCAGTACAGTTTTTCAAAAATATGATTTTAGAGCTGCAGAAAATGAGGCTAAAAAGGAAGATAGTTTCCCCAATTCAGAGGATGTTGTATGGCACAAGAAAAAGCTTAGAGTATATGCTGAAACCGGTTTGGTTCAGTGGATAGAGCGTCAGCCTGTGGACTGAAAGGTCACAGGTTCAATTTCGGTCAAGGGCATATACCTGGGTTGCGGGCACATCCCCAGTAGGGAGTGTGTGCAGGAGGCAGCTGATCGATGTTTCTCTCTCATCGATGTTTCTAACTCTCTATCCCTCTCCCTTCCTCTCTGTAAAAAATCAATAAAATCTATATTTTTTAAAAAGCTTACAGTATGACATATCCCCATGCAGAAGGGCAGCATAACCAGATTACATAGAAATAGAATTAGCTGTTGTGTGGTCTTTGGATTTGACTAGACAAATTTGAGGATAGAGCAGTCTACTGTTAGAGGCTGTATTGTAGTATAATTTGAAGATGGTGAGGGTTAAAGATGAAGAGCTCTCGCGCGAGAGTCTTCACACTAGAAAACAGTGTGAAATTTTTAAAAGTGAAAATTGGCTGGACTTGAAGGTTCATTAAATTTAGAGTACACGGGGAAGGGAAGAGTCAAGAATGAGTCCTAGCTCTGATTGAGTGATGATAGTCCAGAATTGTGTTCAAAATAATGAACGGGAATTAGGTTTATAAAGAACACAAGTTTTTTAATGTATTGAACTTAAAAGTAGGTCACACTCATACGAATGTACAACAGGCAGTTCCCTATATTATGCTTGAGTCTGGGAAAGATCTGGGTTGTAGTTATAGTTTTATATGCATAGAGATATCAATTTTAAACCTTGGGACTGGAGAAAACCACCTAGTACATATATGACATGACAGAGACTGCCACCAGGATTATTATTATTACTAGAGGCCCGGTGCACAAAAATTTGTGCACTCGGGGGTCCCTCAGTCCAGCCTGTGCCCTCTCGCAGTCTGGGACCCCTCAGGGGATGTCCACCTGCTGGCTCAGGCCTGCTCCCTGGGGGATTGTGCCTAAGCTGGCAGTGATACATCCCTTTGGGGATGTCCACTTGCCAGCGGGCCGAAGCTGCAGTTGAACATCCACAGAGCTGCTGAGGAGGCAGGAGAGGCTCCCACCATCGCTGCTGTGATGCCGTCAGCCTGGCTTGTGGCTGAGCAAAGCTCCCCCTGTGGGAGTGCACTGACTACCAGGGGGCAGCTCCTGCATTGAGCATCTGCCCCCTGGTGGTCAGTGTGTGTCATAGTGACCAGTCATTCCCAGTAGTTCTGCTGTTAGGGTCAATTTGCACATTACCGCCCTAATGGGTTTGGCTCAGTGGATAGAGCGTCGGCCTGCAGACTGAAGGGTCCCAGGTTTGATTCTCGTCAAGGGCATGTACTCTGGTTGCATACACATCCCCAGTAGGGGGTGTGCAGGAGGCAGCTGATCGAAGTTTCGCTCTCATCGATGTTTCTAACTCTCTATCCCTCTCCCTTCCTCTCTGTAAAAAATCAATAAAATATATTTGGAAAAAAAAATTGCATGTGCACATTACCCTTTTATTATATAGGATAGAAGCCTGGTGCATGGGTGGGAGCCAGCTGGTTTGCCCTGAAGGGTGTCCCGGATCAGGGTGGGCAGGAGACCCCCAGCTCCCTACGATCGCCCACGCCGCCCCTGCTCACAATCGCTGGCTCTGCCCATGCTCTGGCCTAACACCTCTGGCCAAGGCATTAGGCCTGGGCAAGGGACCCCCAGCACCCCACCATCGCCAACTCGGCCCCTGCTCCCTGCGATTGACGGCTCCGCCCTAATGCCTCTCACCCAGGTATTAGGCCTGGGCAGGGGACCCACAGCTCTCCAAGGGACCTCCTGCTCCACCCCTTTCCAGGCCTAATGCCTGTGGCCAAGGCATTAGGCCTGGGCAGGGGACCCCAAGCTCCCACCATCAGAGACTCTGCCCCTGCTCCCCATGATTGCTGGCACCGCTCCTGCCCAGGCCTAATGCCCCTGGACTAGGCGTTAGGCCTGGGCAGGGGACCCTCCCAGCTGCAGCCGCCTCGAGATCGCTGGCACCGCCCCTGCCAGCTGCAGCCGCCCCGAGATCGCTGGCATCGCCCCTGCCCAGGCCTAACGCCTCTGGCCGAGGCATTAGGCCCGGGCAGGGGACCCCCCAAGCTGCAGCCACCCCGCGATCGTGAGCTCCGCCCTTGCCCAGCTCCCATCGCTGGCTCCACCCCTACTTCCCGCTATCACTGGCCAGTGCGGCAAAGGCGCAGGATTCTCCGATCATGGCTGGGGGGCAGGTCAAAGGCGGCCCTGAGGGCCGCCTTTGCCCTGCCCCCCGCCTCTTAGCTCCCCCCTGGGTTTCCAATCACTGTCAGTGCCAGGGGGCTTCTTCCGTGCTTTCCCTTTTGCCTCCCTGCATTGTGCCTACATATGCAAATTAACCGCCATATTTGTTGGGAGTTAACCACCATCTTGGCTGGTGATTAATTTGCATATCTCGCTAATTAGCCAATGGGAAGGGTAGCAGTTGTACGCTAATTATCATGTTTCTCTTTTATTAGATTAGATTATTATTAATGTGATTTCTTTTTATTTTATTGGATAAACCAGGTCTAGTTAAGCCCTATGGCTCTGCTTTGACTGGTCTTTCTGGAGGCAGCTGTGTCTCCTCCAAATCTCTTTGCAAATGCTCTCCCTTTATGAAACCAGCTCCCACCATGTGACTCTCACCATAGTTCTAGTTCCCTTCTGTGCATCCCTGCTTCTGGACTATGGGAATCCCTGGGGATGGTAGCAACTTCCTAGTTTTGTTAAGCTCTGAATTTTCTCAATACCAACTCTTAGGTTTTTCAGCTCATTCGTCATATGTTGTTAACTTTTTATATTAATTTCCATGTGTTTTCAATATCTAGTGTGGCTCTGTTTTTGTTTTGTTTTGTTTTCAACTGAACCCAGACTGATACAGCCAGTGGGGAGAATAGTTCAGATGATCAATCAGGATGGGTAAGAAAGAGAGAGACAAAAAGAGGTCTGTTTGACTCTGAGAACACACAAAAATCACAATAATAACAATGTTCATGAGGTCAAAAAATGGCATTTTGGGAATAAAGATTAAGTAAGATGTTGACAACAGAAGGTTTTAAGAAGAAAGTGAGATAGTGGAGGTTTTGTTTTAAGAATGATAAAATATAATTTGACATATTTTCTTTTAAAGTTATTTAAAGGAAATTTTATTTTGGAGTGAGGAAACCAACTCAAGCAGTTAAAGCAAATAGGAATAAAATTGCCTCCTTGCAAAGAAGGTAATGAAGATTAAATGAAGATTTAAATTGTTATTTTCCAGCTTTATCAAATTGCCATTTAAAACATATTGAAAAGAAAACTGCTACCTGCTTTTACCAGATGTTTTGCAAATACTCAGCATCATTTGATATGTATTAAGTCACTATGCAAAAGCAGCACTAGAACTCAAACATATTTCTCTTGCCAATTTTTTAAATTGAAAACAAATTATCAAGATTACTATGATTATTTTTAATTAACTTTCTTAAGATTTAACAATTACCCATTTTGTTTTTAAGCTCACTCTAGGGTCTCACTAGCTATTGCTAATGAGTTATAAAACCATAACTACAGGTCTCCTGATTTTCTCATTCTTTAAAAGGAAAGACGTATGACAATTTTGCATTGATTGACAGGTGGCACAGTAATACTAGTTATTTTGTTAGAAGAAGAATTCCATTTCTTAGTTTACTGAAGTGTCTGACCAGCTGCATTTTATGTATTTGTCTTTAGTGACTTCTCCCCAATATTAGACATAGTAGATAACCTGCTTTTCATTGAGCTTCTAGGATATCACTCTGTCTTGGTTTTTGCCCTTTTTGAATCTACTTTCTAATTCCTTATCTTTTCCCAAACACAATCATAGTGAAGTGTCCCAAGGTTCATTCAGACTTTGGACCTTTTCTCTTCCCTATCGACATTCATTCTCTAGAGGATCTCATTTAGCTCCGTGGCTTTACATACCATCTATGTACCACTCACCACCCAAATCACATCTGCATCCCATGTCGCCCTCCTGAACATCACACTCATATGCCCAGCTGCCTAGCTGACACTTCATGTCTAACTGACATCTGAAATTGAACCGTCTAGAATGGAGCTCCCACACCTGCTTACCTGAAGTCTACCCTAACTCTCATAATGGCAGCTCCTTCCTGCCAGCACCTCAGCCCAAAAAACCTCAGAATCATCCTTGACTACTTTTTTCCTCATATTTCACACCTAATCCATTCACATATCCCACTATGTCTACCTCCAAAATATATCTAAAATTTGACCACACCCTAGCACCTCAAACAAGGTGAGTCCCAAGTAGGCACACATAGTCTATTCTTAGGTAATTGTGATTATTAAAGAATAAAATGAATAGTTTTTTGTAATATATGTGCATTACTTTTGCAAATGACTACTAAGTTATTTGAACAAAAATATTTAAGTTGCTCGGATAGCATGTCTCAGTGGTTGAGTATCAACCTATGAACCATGGTTTGATTCCCAGTCAGGGCACATGCCTAGGTTGCAGGCTCAATCCCCAGAGTAGGGCATGCAGGAGGCAGTCGATCAATGACTCTCTCTCATCATTGATGTTTCTGTCTCTCCCTCTCCCTTCCTCTCTGAAATCAATAAAAATATATATTTTAAAATATTTAAGTTGCTTGTAACAAACTCCTTAATGAACTTATCTGTTCAGTATTGCTTTTGGTCTAGAGATACTGTGGAAAACAAAATTAGACACAGTTCAGTGAACTAAAAAGTTTGGGGACATCTGTTCTAGGCATTCTACCACCTTAGGCCTTTACATTCTGTTCTCTCTGCCTGGAAAGCTCCTCTTCCAGACACCTGTATTGCTAACTTCATCACCTCCTTTAAGTCTGGGCTCAAAGGCACCTTCAGGATGAGGCTAACTTGGACCAACCTATTTAAGTGACAACCAGCCCTCCACCTCCAACCTGGCAATTCTGACTTTATTAAGCTCATTCTATTTTTTTTTCTCATACTTCACCTCAAGTGAATTTACAATGTATTTTTATATGTATTGCTATTCTTTCTAAAACACAAGGCAAAAAGGGGTCTGTTTTGTTTTCTGGTATATCTCAAATGCCTAGAGCATGCCTGATCCATAATACCCAATAAATGTTAGTAGGGGGAAAAATAGATGTATTTCAAAATCTACAACAGTGGCCATAAAAAAGGGGCGGGAAATAACAGAAAAGATCTATTTGCTTAAAATACTTATTCAAAAGTTCACGTGCTTTTTGATATTTAGATGGGACCAAAGGGTATTTCTTTGAATCTCAAGCTAAGGAGTCTCATGTACATAACCAGAAAAATGAAATATATATATTCCTTTAAAAATTCTACATTAAAAAATAATACTTGTATTCTATTAGTTTGTTATTTAAAATGGTAAAGATGATGGAAAATTATAGAAAAGGCAAGATTAAAAATATTAAATGGGATTGCCCTGACCCCATTTCAGTTGATTGGAGTGTCATGCCATACACCAAAAGTTTACAGGTTTGATTTCTGGTCAGGACACATACCTAGGTTGCGGGTTTGATCCCAGGTTGGGGCATGTACAGTAGGCAAGTGATCAATGTTTCTCTCTCACATTGATGTCTCTCTCTCTCTCTCTCTCTTTTCTTTCTAAAAGTCAATGAAAGCATATCTTCCAGTGAGGATTTAAAAATGTTATGGGATTAATGCCAATACTATAAGAGTTTTCTTAAGTATAATTATTTAATAGATATGCTTACTTATCATCAATAATGTGCAAGCTGCAGGATTAAAAACTGTGAGAAATATAAAGACCCTGGCCCTGACCTTGAAAAGTACATAATTGTGTATATGAAGTTGCTAATGGGAAAGTTCTAAGTGTGAGACCAATATACACAAAGTGTAATGGGGATTAAGAAGAAAGATGAGGAAAGAAGAATCTGAGAAACTTCAAGGAGAATTTAAGCAGGGCTTTACATAATGTTTAGAATTTAGAAATGCACAGATTGTGGGGTGGGAGGGAGAATGGATCTTCCAGGCAAAGAAGAGGGAAACATTTTTAAAGAAATTACAAGAATAAAATAAAGTCTTGTTGGGCTAATTTATATTACAGTCACTAACCATAAAAACAAATATGCAACTCTCCATTTTGAATCACTTGATAATATTTTCTTTTGTTTAGTACTTGTGCCAGTCTTGGGCTTGTTTGCACTCAAATTCACACCTTGCCCTCCTCCTATTCTGTCTACAGCACAGGGGGCCAGACCCAGAGGCTGTAATTGTCAGGCTTCTGTGTCAGCTGACTTCTGTCCAGGTTTGCCCATTAAGGGGCAGTGGTAGAAAAATAGAGAATAGGAGGAAGGGAGAAACCAGGCTATTCTCCCCTCTGTTGCTGCCTTGAGCAAAATTTCTGATAGAGTTGTATTTCCTTTTCTGGCTTCAGTGTTTCCAGGCCCCTTAGGTGGGTCTGCGTGGTTCCAGCTAATCCCGTAATCCTATTCCTGAACCTACAATCCCATCCCTGTCTCTGCTAGTACTTTGTACTACTTTAGGCTTATAAGGAGTCCCCTATGTTTTAATCCTAGGATTCTCTCACTATCGCATTTGGATTTGCAACTCTTCTAAAAATCGGTTTTAAATTCACTCTGTTGCAAATAATTGAAGTGGGTTCTATTTCCTTGGTTAGTCTCTGACTCTGACTTATTCAGTAATTCTTATTTCAGTATCTGTTATGTGTTTAATCCCCACCCCCTTTTGTATGTGGAAGTACATCAGAATGTGACTGCATTTGAAGATAGGATCTTTAAGCGGTGATTAAGGTAAAATAAAGTCATATGGGTGGGGCCTAATCCAATCTGACTGTGGTACTTCTAAGAAGAGAAGATTAAGATACACATATACTCAGAGGGAAGCCTATGTGAAGATAAAGAGGAAACAACTCTATGGACACCTTGACCTCAGGCTTCTCACCTCCAGAACTGTGAGAAAAGAAATTTCTGTTGTTTAAGCTGCTCAATACTTTGTATGGAAGCTCTAGCAAACCAATGCAGTATTTCTACAGATATTCTGTTTTCTAAATTTATGGCTATGATTTGTTTATAAGTTCTTTATCACTCTCAATTTTTTAAGTTTAATTTGTAAACAATGGTCTAAGTGGAGATCTATCTCTTGCAGAATGTAAAAGTAGATTTTTTAATGGATCTACTAGCATTCATGTGTGATCAAAAATCATGTTCTCTTATTTAGTCATGAACCTATATTCCATATTTGATTTCTTATCAATTTGTGTAACAAATTATAGTGTTCAACTTAATTCACATAATAAGCCTGGGTATCTATTTATTCCTATTCTAAAACTACAATTGAAGATATAGAGGGACTATTACTAAAAATCTAAGAGGTGTCTACTGGCCTATATAATCAGTCTTGAACTAGGATAATCAATTAAGGAATAATAATACTTTACACCCAGATTTATCATTATGCTCTTTTGAACATATTCATCATGAACCTTCTAAGGTTTTAAAGCTTGGCTCTTGGCTCATAAAAACTGTATGTCAAAACATGTCTAACTTTCTAGTATTAGCAAAGTATATTTTCTGCTTTCTAACTTAATAAGAATTATTCTATACATAATCTGTTGAATGTGTGGTACTCTGTAAGGCATACTGCATCTGGCCACTGAAAAGCCATGACCTCTCCTTACTCAGGGGCAATTTGCTCATATATCCTAAGAGAAAAGAGAAACTCATAATAGTGGTTAGCCTTGAAGATTTCTTATTCTGTGGACATAACACCCATAGATTTAGAATATATGACTTGGAAGAGGGAATGGCTAAGACAAATATAGAAAGAAAAATAGCAAGAAAAACCAGTCATTCTCCCACCCCCAGTTATGCTATGCCATTTATCATGAATTACAATTTGCAATGAGTTTATCATTACTTACCAGTTTTTGTCTGATTTACTCGCAGTGTCCTCACAAGGCAAAGATTGTGTCTATCTAGTTCACAATTATCTCCTCAATGTGATCCCAGCAATCATTAAATAGTTGATACTGGGTAAATATTTTTTGAATGAATGAAGGAAGGGAGAAGGAGAAGAATAAAAGTATAGACTATTATTCCTATGTGAAGGCACTACTAAGACTAAAGAACTCTTAAAGCAATTTTCTCCCCTCAAGAATCTTACATTGAAATAGGAGAAAAGAGATTATGGGATATTAAAGAGGAATTGATAGTGCTGAATGAAAAGTCTTACATGTCTCAGAAGTCCAGAGGAAGAAGAGCAAAGAGTTCTTACTGATAGGTGGAATTATTGAGGATATATAGAAATAGCCAACAAAAAGAGAAAAGAAGCCAATCACAGAAGGACAAATCCTGCATGATTCCTCTTATATGAGCTATCCAATATAGTCAAACTCATAGAAGCAAAGAATAAAATGGTGTTGCCAAGGACTGGGTGGAGAGGGAAATGAGGAGTTGCTAATCTAACATGTATAGAATTTCAGTTATGCCAGATGAATAAATTCTAATGAACCGCTGTACCACAATCTGCCTATAAGTAACTATTTTTACACACGTAAAAATCTGTTATGAAGGTAAAGCTCATGTTGCGTTTCTACCACAATTTTTTAAAAAGGAAGAGAAAACAAAAACACTACGATTCTTCATCAGCATCACCCTCTGAAAGTTTTCCACACTGAAAACCACCAGAGTTTCTCCAACATGTTGTTTCATGTCGAAGCCTGGCCTGTCACAGGGAAATAAATACACTTTCAACACTTTCTATGAAACCAGAGGTCAGCAGGAGTCTACCAGGCTCTTCAGTGATGACCACCTGCAAGCCCTCTAGGATATCACTGAATTCCTGGCCTCCCTGGGTCCATCAGCCTGACTGATGAAAAGAAGGAGTCTCATGGCACCCGGAGCTCTGAAGTGTGTGACTCCTGTCCCCTCAGGCTGACTGGAATGCCCATCTGCCTTGGTTTTCAACTGCAAAGAAGCCCAGCATGCGTGGAATGAAATATCAAGTCTGAAAATGCTTGTCAGTTTGTACAACTGCCTCGGAGGATCTGAGATAACTTTTATGCATTATGGCTAAATATTCCCAAACTAAGTCTAAACATTTGGCAACTTCCTACAGAGTATACCTGAGTATCATTCGTTATGATGATTTCCTAGTTTACCTACCTTCCTAGAGGATTATCACAGACATTTTTTCTAGATTTTCAGTTTATAAAACAATAGGGCAACAAGTATGTGTTACCTGGCATTTTATTGGGGAGCACACGAGACATGGTTGGAAAGTTTGTAAGGAGGACATTCTGAGAAAAGGGAAGTGTGTGGAAGGCCGCCTGCACTATTTATCGGAATTCCGATTTAGGGGGACAGGGAATGTTAAAGGCAGTGCCCCTAATTATTCCTTGACCTTTACAAACAAGCCTGTGCATATGCAGACCACAGGTGTTTACTGGAATCCCTATGCTTAATCCCTGGATGCCCTTGCCTAGAGGACAATGTAAACACTTGTGTCCTCCCAAGATTACTCACCCTACTGGTTGTATGTAAAGATAAACATTCCAATAAAGGCCTAACGAGGCAGGCAATCCAGTCTGCCTGGCCACTTCGGCCAGGCCGTCCCTTAGCCTGTCTTTCACAGTGAAACTGTCAGAGTAACGGGTTCATCCGTCATTCAGGGGCTGCTGGTCAGCCCCGGCAGCATTTATTTATTATTACTAAAATTTTAAAGTAAGTATGTATTAAAGTATTAAATATATAATGAGTTAAGCATGTATATTTATGTATAATACATGTGACTCTGTCTATGTAACAATAACTTTTGGGGGGGACACCAGTGTAACTCATTTCATCATTTCAAATCATACCTAATCACCTGACTAATTCATTTCATTCTAAGCATTATAGCAAGGTAACACATGAAAAAATATATAGTCTATACTTGATATTATAAAACATATTTCTCTGCCAGTTTTTATTTCTGCAAAATTAAACTTATAATTTTCCCCCAAGCTGAATAAAATTTGGTAAAATAATGGACTTCAGTATAATAAAGAAGAGTTTATCCAGGTATGACTCAAAGGCTTTGGTACACTCAAAATGTTGGATCAGTCCCAGGACCATCTAAGAATTTAGTAAGTACATTATTCATATTTTCATTAGTATACCTTCAGGCTACTATAAAAATTAATTCATGAGCTTTAGAAGAGCCACGAACTGTTTTGCTGTCCATGGTAGGATACCTTTTAAACATTCTAATGGCTCCAGAGAAATCCTAATATAGAGTCTAGTTCTAACTGTGCCTCCCCTGGGAATAATAAACTCTGGAACAGTCACCTCAAGTTCACCTGAAACTTTCAGGATGACTACACCATGATGCCAAGACCAAAGGCACAATCTATTTTCCCTGATGCAGGTTGATGTAACCAACTGTCAATCAATAAAATGATATTTATTAAATGGCTCTATCTGCCTGGCATCATTGGTGACCAGAATAAACAGACAGAAGGCTGCCTTCACAAGGTTTATAATTCAGCAGAGAAGGCACACTGAATAGTTAATTCATGTGCAGTGACTGTTAGAAAAAAAGCAAGTACAAGGTACAATGGGAAAGTACAGCAAAGTGATTTAACTAAGAAAGGTTTCCTTGGAGAAAGAAAACGATCTGAAGGTACCTAGGAAAAGAGATGGTATAGGAGAGAAGGAAGGATGTTCAGGAAAGTGAATCAGCATATGATCCAAGATAACTAGAGAAAATGATCAGGTCTGTAGCTGTTTATCCATTGATAGTGGGTTCTGTGTCCAGATCATCTGACTGAGAAAATAAATTGTATCATTTTTTTAAAAAAATCTAAAGAATAAAAAATGTAAGTCTCTGTTAATGAGACACTGATGATTGGACTGAGATGGCAGAGTCTACATCTAAGTCAGGAATACATGGTAGCTTTCACCCTTAGTGATAGAAAGCTATACATATAACAGAAGGAAAGCCCACCACCCCTTGCTCCCAACAAAACAGATCTTTTTCCAAGTGCCACCACATTTAGTCATTGTCTGAATGAAAGTTGACAACCCTAGTTCACATGTTACCTTATGGGATCATTCAGGTTTTATGAGTAAATACTATAAAAATGATTGCCCCTTTCATGCCATTTTCTTCCCATTAACTTAAAATACAAATCAAGTTTCACTGAACAACATTTTTTAATCTTTAACTTTAAAGGAGAAAAGATTCTTTAGAGGTTACCTACATTTTACTCCTGAGAAAAAGGGCCTGAGAGGTCATTTAACTTGCAAAAATCATAAAGCTAGTTAGAATCAGAGTTGGAACTAAAATTCTGATTCTTATTCTAATGTTTTTACATGATTGTATATAGATATTTTTAAAGTTATTTACTAGAATATATTGCTGCTGTGTAGCAAATGTGATAACAACTAGATATAGACCAACAATCATAAACAGGGAAGAACTATTGGTCAAGTTATTTATAAAGATTCTATTACGTGGCAACTGTAATTTTGTAAATAGTGAGACCTTGATATTAATAATACTGACAATAATATGGGTTTGAGTCACAAATTCATGGTGACAGTGAGCAATGACTATAAGAAACTTACAGCAAAAGTATGTGATGTCAGATGAGTACTAAATTTATCAGGTGATCATTTCGTAAGTTATAGAAATGTCTAATCTCTATATTGCATACCTGAAACTGATATATTTTATGTCAACTGTAATTGAAAAATAAAATAAAAATTAAATAATGTATAAACATGGCTCTAATAATGACTCAGAAATAACAATTGCAATTTTTCCAAGATCAGTTTGACGTCCAGCCTCTGTAGCTTCTTTATTTTGTTGGCATATGTAAACAACACAGGCACAGAAAAGTGTTTTAACACATTTGTTCTCTTATAAAGTATTTGCAGGCGTCTCACAGAATCCACTAGATCCCATGCAGCAGGAACGCTACTGACCAAAGGCAGACTGGGTTGTCCAAGGAGAGCCAATCACTGATCCTCTTCTGTAGAAGCATCCTGCCACCCCACGCCTTTCCTGGAAGGATTTGTGTGCTCTGAATCTCATGTGGGGACATGATCAAAACAACCTTTTTCTCTCCTACATCTCTTTTTCTCCATCAGGTAAGAAGTTAGAGAATAACATGCTGGACAATAAGTGGATGGAATCAAAGAAGTCATTCATTCCACCTGCATGAAAGGCTCTCTTATTCACTGAGTCAGCAACAATGAACCACAGCAAGGCTTTAAAATGAAATACATTCCTCCTCCGAGGAATACACACACACACACACACACACCCCAAAGAAAGACTTAAAATCTGTATCCCCACCCCCTAAAAAAAAGATGAGGTGGGCAAGAAAGAACATCTTTCACATTCCGCATCAGAGTAAGTATCCAACGCGACTTGCCATGATAACTAAATTTATTATTAACTGTGTATTTCATGATGTTAGTGACAATATGTTAATGTGATTTTCCACGTCCTCCTGCAGTGAACAGATGGCTCCTTTTACTTTACTTTCCACATCAAGTGTGATTATTTCTTGGTGCCAAAAGCCACCTGCCGCTCCTCGGTCTCCAGTCTAATTTTTTATGTTGGTAAAACACAGCAGGACTTGTTATCAGTTGGATGGCATCTTAATAAAAGGAGACGTGCCAACATATTGACATCATGTTCAAGGGGAAATTTCAGCCCCTTCAAACCCTTAACCCCTCCCCGCTACCCCCTTTCAAAAATTGAGGGAGAAAAAGTAAAATAAATAGCTGCAAAGACCCCACCAGATTCAAGATGTTCCATTACAATTGTTGGGCCTAGAGCCAAGATGCCGAATTGGCCTCCCTTTGTTCCTAAACCCAAGCACCTCACTCAGGGCTCTGATCTTTCATCCTGTGTAATGATAATTAGCCGTAACATATTCCAAAGTCAAATGTAAGCAGGAATACATTAACATTGAGATCAGTGTCAGGGCAATTTTCACTGGGAAAATGACAAAGAACACATACAAACACACACACACACATGCACACACATGCACATACACACAATAAAACATTTCAAGATTCAAACATTCATAAAATCACTTTCATAGCCATGAATATTAAACTCCCTGGCTTGTCTGTTATGAGGGCTTACTTAGAATGCCAAGGCCTCCTAAAGTGGATGCGGTGACTTCCACAGCCCAGGCTTAACAGAGAACACGTGAGTAATAAACCATGGTAACTTGCTTAGATTTTTCCATTCTTTATTAGAACAAAGAGGGCTAGTCCGAGAGGTGATTTGTGGTCCAAGAAGAGGTCTTCTCTAGGAAATTGGATGGCATGGCTCTCAACAGCTGGTCCAGCACATTTGGGAACAGCATGTAGAAAAATGCATCAGTGTTTTGAAGATTACCAACTGTGATGATACATTGGTTATGACACAATTTAAAAAAAAATGTTAAATTTCCAAACTATATAATTCAAAGCCCTTACCATCAAGGCACACACTCTCAAATTAAAGGCTCAGATAAGTCCAAATTTTATAAACTTGAAACTTTCAAAACTGATTCCCGCTCTTTAGAAATTGAAAAGAGTAGTAGCATTTTTGAATGCCTGATATTTCTTGTTAAAAGCCAAGGAGTTAAAGATGCAGCTGGCTCCCTAAGATTTACAAGTTTTACAATGGTAGAAGAAAACTCCTACAATAAAAGTGCAAATACCTTAATAAAAAGGTATTTTCTTGAGATGAACAATTATAACTAGATTCCACCACAGACCCTCTCAAATTATCATAAAGTTGGCAGTGACTCTTTTATTCCTATCAACTGTCTCTCCAAACAAACAAAAGAACCTGGATGAAATTGATCTCTATTAATTGCATTTTGCAGCTTGACCAGCTTTTTATTTGCATTACATTTCCTCATAATTTGTTATAAAAATTTGTAAACATATAAAAAAATTGAAAGAACTTTATCACCATCACCATTTTATCTACCACATTAACTCTACAATTAATATTTTGCTATACCAATTTTATCATATATTTTTTCACTTTTCCATCCCTTTACCTTTTCATCAATCTACCTTATTATATTCTGTTGTAAAATAAATAACCAATAGCTCATTCAGCAATTAAAATTATCTTGATTTCATGATAATTACTTAATAAAGTGAGGATCATATATAGCATAGCAGTATTCATTAACTCATTCAACAAATATTTCTTGAGTTTCTGCTTTGGGTCAGACACTGTTCTAATTGCCAAAGACACAAGACTGAATAAAACAGCCAAGATACCTGCCCTCATTGAATTTATAATTAGTGGACTTGATAGAAAAAAAACAATAAATTAATGGTGCTCTAAAATATGATGTGTAAAGAAAATATGTCAATATTATATTTAGTTGTAGTAATAAAGGCAGGAAGAATGTATATGCACTGCTATTGCCTATAAAAAAGCTATATACAGCAACCTCTCAAAACATTTTTGTCAAATTACTGAATGAATGAATACATTTTGAACTTTACAGTGTGGACATCATTTAAACAATTTTATATTTAAAAGGACTGCATCTAGAAGAGTAGCCTTAAAGATAAGTAATAATAGAAAATTAATTGGTTTAACAACTCTAATTTTAACAATCCCATATTAATAGACTTTTGGCAGAAGCATCTGATTTGGGGGAGACTATTCTGAATAGTTTGTCCACCATTAAAGCATTTGCATTTGTATAGAATATAATGCAAATGAAATAACAATTTCCTTGTAAAGTTGAATGTCTTCACAAATAAGGTCCTGACAATGGTTATTACAGAGGCACTTAAATTAGAATATAGGAAAGCTATTATAGACTAACAAGCAAAAGTTTCTGTGTTATTAATATTTTTGAAATGAAAAAAATAGCAGAGTTATTTTATGTGTCTTAGTTAAAAAGGAAAGCATTATTAATTAGCTTTGATTAAAGCCATCATTTAATTTGCAATTACTCTAAGAAAGTTAAATCAACTTTCTTCCTAAACTAAATTAAGACTATTGTAATCTGGTTATTTAGTAGTTATAATTTATTAACACTGAAACTAAATAAAACCTAATACTCAGATCTGATCATTTTATTAGTAAGTTACTTATATTAAATATAAAATTCTTTAAAGTATCCCTAAGTTCATGGGTTTGGAAACATTTGGGTATATATATCTTGATATGGCAGGGAAGAGAAAATATAAAGATGAAATTTGGGGTCAAATCCTTTTATTGTGTGTGTATATATATATATATATATATATATAATGTTTACTGCTGCCAAATAATTGGGAAGCAAAATGTAACATTTTAAAAATTTAAAAACAATCTGTTCCATGCAAATTCAAACATAATATGGTACACTGACATACTGGTAAGTATAGTCTCAAAATTTTTGCTTAGAGAATTTCTGATGGAATTTTTTAAAAACTAAACAAAGATATTATCAGGAAAATCTATACCATCTACCATTGATATCAATCCCTTACTATTCAAATTAAGTTTGGTTGCTAATTTTGCTTTACTGACCTCATAAAATTTTTGGAGATAAATTAATCAGTCAAAATTGAACCAGAACTGACTCAGATGTTACAATTAGCAGAAAATTAAAAGTATTCTAACTGTAGTTCATGTGTTAAAAATTAAGTAAATATTTCAAAAACTCCAATTGAACTTCTTGCAAGAAACTACCATGATGAGGTGAAACATATCCTGGATGAATTAGCAGGTTAGACATTGGAGAAGAAAAGATTAGTAAACTTGAAGACATAGCAATAGAAATTATCTAAAAAGAACCATAGGTAGAAAAGATAATTATAGTAATGAGTAGAGCATCAGTGATCTGCAGAACAATTCCAATATGTGTGATTGGATTCCCTAAGGCAGAGGAGAGAGAAAATAAAATATATTTGTACAAATAATGGCCCAAAGTTTTATGAAATTTATAACTCTAATAGTTTCATGAGCCCCAAACACAGAAAATAATACACCAAGAAAGATCATTATAAAACTAACCATTCATAAAGAGGAACAAATTTAAAGGCAGTGAAAGAAAATAGACATGATAAAAATAAGGATGACAATGATGCTCACACCTGCAATGACACAAGAGAAGATGGTGAAGCAATACTTTTCGGGCCCAAAATTTAAATAAATAAATTCATTACAATTCTATATCCAGAAAAAAAAATCTTTAAATATTAAGAGGAAATACTTCAGACATTCGAAAGTAGAAACAATTCATTTTCAGCGTATGTGCACTACAAGAAATGTTGAAGGAAATCTTGCAAACGGAAAGAAAATAACAGAAATATGCATCCAATCCACATTGTAGTATGGAAAGCACCGCTAATAGTAATTATGTGGGTAAATATATGATTTTCTAAAACAGCTAAAACTTCCTTAAAAGATAACTGAGTAGGCGGGAGTGGGGGTGGGAGGAGATGTAGCACCAGTTAGAGGACAACGGCTGCCTCGAGCTGCTGCAGGTGCAGCCCAGGTAGGTGCTGCGCCTGCGCCTTAGACTCCGGCGTCACCGCGTGCCCCTCCCCGCCCCCCACCTCTATCACCTGGAAACGGCGCGGCTGAGCCTACCGACTGCTTTCATGGCAGCCCCGAAGTCGGTTGGGGAGTCCTTGGTGGGGGGAGTGGTCCAGGAGACGAACTCCTCTCGTTTTCTGGTTTTCAATCCCAAAACAGCCGAGCTACTTGGTCAACATCAAGTGAGAATATCACAAGAGCTTCCAAAAGAAGAATGGGTGGAACAGGACCCGAACGAAATTATTCAGTCTGTCTTTGAGTGCATAGAGAAAACGTGTGAGCAGCTTAGCGAACTGAATATTGATATATCCAACATAAAAGCCATCGGCATCAGCAACCAGAGGGAAACCACTCTAGTCTGGGACAGGCTGACCGGAGAGCCGCTCTACAACGCTATCGCCTGGCTGGACCTAAGGACCCAGTCTACCGTGGAGAGACTGAGCAAAAAAATTCCAGGAAATAATAACTTTGTCAAGTCCAAGACAGGCCTTCCCCTGAGCACTTACTTCAGCGCCGTGAAACTTCGTTGGCTGCTGGACAATGTGGAAAGCGTTCAAAGGGCTGTGAAAGAAGGGAGAGCTCTCTTTGGGACCGTTGACTCCTGGCTCATCTGGAACCTGACGGGAGGCGCGGAGGGAGGCGTCCACTGCACGGACGTGACAAATGCAAGCAGGACGATGCTCTTCAACATCCACTCTTTGGAATGGGATAAGGAGCTCTGTGACTTTTTTGAAATTCCAATGAACATTCTTCCCAACGTCTGCAGTTCTTCTGAGATCTATGGCCAAATGAAGGCTGGGTCCTTAGAAGGGGTGCCCATATCTGGGTGTTTGGGGGACCAGTCTGCTGCATTGGTGGGACAGTTGTGCTTCCAGGAAGGGCAAGCCAAAAACACGTATGGAGCAGGTTGCTTCTTACTGTGTAACACCGGCCATAAGTGTGTGTTTTCTGACCACGGCCTTGTGACCACAGTGGCTTACAAATTAGGCAAAAACAAGCCAGCGTGTTATGCACTGGAAGGTTCGGTTGCTATAGCCGGTGAAGTTATTCGCTGGCTAAAAGACAATCTTGGAATTATAGAGTCCTCAGAAGAAATTGAAGAACTTGCTAAGGAAGCAGGTACTTCTTATGGCTGCTACTTCATCCCAGCCTTTTCAGGGTTATATGCACCTCATTGGGATCCCAGTGCCAGAGGGATCATCTGTGGGCTCACTCAGTTCACCAATAAAAGTCATATTGCTTTTGCTGCATTAGAAGCTGTTTGTTTCCAAACCCGAGAGATTTTGGATGCCATGAACCGTGACTGTGGAATTCCACTCAGCCATTTGCAGGTGGATGGGAAAATGACCAAAAACAAAATTCTTATGCAACTACAAGCAGACATCCTGCGGATTCCAGTAATCAAGCCCACTGTAGCTGACACAACTGCACTGGGAGCCGCCATGGCAGCGGGAGCTGCAGAAGGGGTGGGCGTTTGGAGCCTCAAGCCCGAGGATTTGTCAGCCGTGGTGATGGAACGGATTGAGCCACAGATCAATGCCATGGAAAGCGACACTCGTTATTCTACATGGAAGAAAGCTACGCAGAAGTCAATGGGCTGGATTACAACTCAGGCTCTTGAAAGTACTGTTTCCCCTGCCTTCTCTAGTCTGCCCTTGGGCTTTTTCATAGTGAGTAGCCTGCTGATGCTAATTGGAGCAAGGTACATCTCCGGTATGCCATAATCATACCATGCACGAGCTTTTCAGATAAGGAAAGAATTCCCAATTCCATCTCTTAGTTTGATGACACCATCACCGACTGTGCTTATTTGTAAACCACTTGCTACATGACTTATGAGAACCCTACAGTGGGCCTGTGACTTGAAGTAAATAAATTACAGCAAAAATCACTATAGACATATCTGGTGTGTTTTTTAACGCTGACAGTTAAGGTTGGGCCAGCCACATTGGGGGCTAACCCTCTCCATTGTCATAAAATTCTGCTCCACGCCCTTTAGAATAAAGACTATTCAGATTCTTTTTGAATATTCTCCCTGAACACATCAGACATTTTCTAACAGTATGGAGCAGGATTTGGTTATTTGTGCTACGCACACTGAAGAGATGTAACCAACCTCCCAAAATTCAGGGATTTGTTGTTGTTTTTAATAGACACCAAAGTCCTATGTTGTGCATAGTAGGGAAACCACATTATCTTTACTGAATGTTTAGTGGAAACATAAATTCTTACACTAGAAATGTAGTATTTTCATAGATTAGACATTTCCTGGGAAAATATTTTCCAAATTAAAATTCTTCAGACATTTTACATAGTCTCACTACTTGCACTGATTAGAGTAGCCTATTTATAAAATAAGCTTATACAAAGAGTAGTCTTAAGTGGACTGCTACATAAATCTTTCAGTGTAAATATGTATACATATATATATATATATATATATATATATATATATATTATATATATAATTTGGGGCAATTTCTATGCGTATTACCAGGAGAAACTTCTTCTTGAAGAGGCAGTGTTTACATTTTAACTTTTATGTTGTTATTTTTTAAAAAGTATATTATGATTTCAACTAAATTACTTACATTATACCTTTTTATTTAATTGACTTAGGTGGGTGTATGCTGAAAAAATTGTGGAATATTATAGTAAACATTATTTTCAAGTAGAAAAAAAAGAACTGATTACTCAAAAAAATAATCTAGTATGAAGTTTAAGCATATGTAAAAAAAAAGAAAGTTGGAAGCGTATAAATGGAAGTATAATATAAAGTTCATATACTATATGAGAAGCACTATAACATTTTAAGTTACACTGATAATTGAAGATGAATACTCTAAATTATAAAATAACAAAACAAAATATAATGAGTAAATTAAATACATAGGCATGAACCATAAAAATATTCAGTTAATCCAAAATAAGGCAGAAAGGAGATGAAAAAGGAAAAGGAGGATAAAAAAATAAAAAACAGCAGGAGGGCCCTGGCAAGCTGGCTCAGTTAGTAGAAGCAACATCCCATACTCCAAAAGGTTATAGGTTTGATTCCCAGTCAGGGCACATACCTAGGTTGCAGATTCTATCCTTCGTGTGGATGTGAATGGGAGCAACAGATTGATTTTTTTTCTCTCTCTATCTCTACCTTCTTTTCTCTCTAATATCAATAAAAACATATCCTTGGGTAAGGATTAAAGAAAAACACAGGAAAATATATTTATACCTAACAATGTAAATAAGCACATTAACTGTAAGTGGTCTAATTACCTCAATTAAAAAGCAAGACTGTTATATCAGATAAAAAATAAGACTCAAATATATACTGCCTCCAAGGAACACATTTCAGATATAAAGAAAAAAATAGTTAAAAATAAGAGAAGCAAGATATACCATGATAATATTAATAGAAAGTTGGAGTGGCTATATTAATATCAGAAAGTAAATTTCAGAGCGAAGAATATTACCAGTGGTAAATAAGGTCGTTTTGTAATAATAAAGGGGTCACTTCAGAGGACATAACAATCCAAAACATTTATGTACCTAAAACAGAGCTTCAAAATACATAAAGCAAAATCTGATATAACTTAAAGGAAAAGTAGCTAGATCTGTAATTATAGTAGAAGATTTCAATATCTCTTCTTCAACATCTAATGGAAAGAGTAGACAAATTGTAAATCAATAAAGATTTCTGGAAAATCTCCAAATATTTGGAAATTAAGTAAACTTTTAAGTAATCCATGAGTTAAAGAGATAAATAAGGAAAATAAAGTGTTTGGAACACACTAAAAACGAAAGCAATATATGAAAATTTATGAGATATTACTAAAGCAGTATGTAGAGAGAAAGTTATAGGACTAAAGTCCTATATTAGAAGAGATAAAACATTTCAAGTCAAGAAACAGGAAATAAAATAAATTAATTACAAAGCTGGTGGAAGAAAAGAAATAAAGATGAGAGCAATAATCAATAGTATAGAAAATAGTAAAACAATAGCAAAAATAAATATAATCAAAAGTTGGTTATTTTGGAATATCAGTAAGTTGATAAAATTTTAGCCAGACTGATTAGAAAATAAAGAGATGACAAAAAATTTCAGTTCCAGGAATGAAAATGATATCACTATAGATTCTAAGGATATTAAAATGATAATACAGGAACATAAGAAAACTTTGTCAGTAAATTTGACAACTTAGATAAAAAGGAAACATAAACTACCAAAACTAAAAAACTGTAGGTAATTTGAATGGTCCTATATCTATTAAATAAATTGAATTTTCAGTGTACAACCTCCCCACAAAGAAAACTCCAAGCTCAGATGGCTTCAACAATGAAGAATTAATATCCATTCTACAAAAAACTCTTCCAGGAAACTTAAAAGGAGAAAACACTTTCAAACTTATTCAATGAGGCTAGGATTACATTACTCTGATTCCAACACCAGACAAAGACATTACAAGAAAAAAACTACTGCAGATCTATTTTATAAAATTTTAGTAAAATTAACCTAACAATATAGAAATATGATAAGACATCATGGACAAGTGGGGCATATAAAGCTAGGATAATGAATCAGTATAATTAGAAAACTCAGTCAATGTACTTCACCATATTAACAAACTAAGAAAGAAAACCCACATTAGATAAAACTACACACTGTTAGAATGCCCAAAAGTAAAAATATAATCAACCATATCAGATGTTGTTAAAGATGGAGACCAGAATCTCTCATGATTGTGCTGGAAATATCAAATGGCACAAACATTATAGAAAACAGTTTCTTAAAAATAAACATCTATCATATTATTCTAGATATTTACCCACGAGAAATAAAGACATATTTTACAAAGATTTGTTCATGGAACTTTGTTATAGTCCAAAACCAGACTCATCTCAAATGTCCACCAATAGGTGAATGGATAAACAAACCATGGTTTACGCCTGGTATACTAGTATACAATGAAAGAATGAAAGACTACCCAGCAACTATTAATTTACACTACAACATAGACGAATTTCCAAATAATTAAGCTAAGTGAAATAAGCCAGACTATATACACAGTGCTTGGTCCCATTCATATACAATTCTAGAAAATGCAAACTATTATATGACAGAAAGCAGAACAGTGGTTGCCTGGGAAAGGTGGGGGTGGTGACCTGGGGATATGAGGAATGGGCAGGAAGGTGTGGGAGGCATGATTATAAAGGGGCACAAAGAAAATTTGGGGGGTGATGAATATATTTGTTATATTAATTCCAGCAATGGTTTCAAGGGTGAATATGTATGTCAAAATTAATCAAATTGAATACTTTAAATATGGGCAGTGTATTAGAGAATCAATTTTTTAAAGAAAAACAATTATCTTCAAACTCTGAAGGAATATAACCAAAGTTTGCTCATATAGGTTAATCTTCGCTCTTCTCTTTTATGTATAGTAATGCTTCTTCACTGATTCTACAGTCTGTTAGCAGCATGGGGTGTATCAGTTCCTATCTCTAGAAGGTCCATGAGCTTTATTTGAAGTAATTTGTCTGACTGGGGTGGAAAAGCACATGATAATGTCTAGTATCATTTAAAACAAATTAATTTCCCATTTCATTCAGTTGGTCATAATTCTCAGTCTGGGACCTGCTGCAAATGACCTTAGGCAGAGTCACAAACAAAGATATCATAATAAAATCAGGCTAAAGTCCTCAAACTCAGTATCTCATTCTCAGTCCTTCAATATTATACTCCTATGGTTATCAGTTTTCCTTTTTTTCATATCTTTGCCTTTATGCCTCATTTTCATAATTTAAATTATACAATATTGGTAAATTAAACTACTTTGCCCCAAGGCTATAAAGGAGCTTCTGTGTATCCTATTATAAAATTAGCTAATTAATAATTTCTCTATATTGCCAATAAGCAGAACTACATGGTTAAATTATGATGATGGGGTCTTGTTGCATGCATATTATAAAACAGCAAGTCATCATTTCATGTCAGACATATGTGTGAGAGAGAATGAGCTCAAACATGAACCTGAAGAATGAAAAGCGTCTAATTCTGATAGTTTTTTCCAAAGTTGTCATTTGTGAATAAAAACAAGTAAGTCACAGTTGGGAGGGGAGAGTGTGTGTAAGGAGAAAGAGGGAGAGAGAGAGAGAGAGAGAGAGAGAGAAACAAAGAAGGCCATGGAAGAATAGGAATGTTAAAGTATCCAAAGAGAAAAAAGCTGTACCATTCAATCTAATTAAAGGCATGCTGTGTGGTATCCACGTGAAAGCAGCACTAAATAGCTACATCACTTCTAGCTTAGCTCTAGGAGTGGCAACCATACACCTCAGACTTAGAGGGATAAGCATCTTCCCCTCCTCACCCCATTAAGAATTCTAAACTGTTATCTGTCTGTGCCTGATTTCTGGTGCTTATATTATCATTTTGATATAATACCCATATTCTCTTATTGTTTCACTCAATGGTAAGCCCTTGTTCTCAAGGCATAAGTATAAATGTTACATTAAACAACCCCCACTTAGGTGGAGCATTATACACCAAATCTATGACAGTTAGATATGGAAAGTTTGTTTTCATGCCTTTCTTTTTTAATCATGTGAACCAATAAGATCCCCTAGTGTAATCTTCTAGCAAAGTCTAGAGGAAATACAATATCATCTCTGTCACTTACTTTAACCTCCCACTGAAATGACAGCTCTATAGTCTCTTCTGATTGTTCAATCAAAACAAAATGAATAAACTTAATATTTAAATATGTCCCCATAGTTTCCATCAACAACTTACAGCCCTATTTATTTGAGCTTGGAGAAATTGCATATGATTTTTGTACTCTATGTGTTTAACATACATTACAGTTCATTATCATATCAGCCTTCAACAAACTGATTTATTTTACAAAAAGGAAAAAAAAAAGGCTTTGACCTTCGGTGGGAAAAAAGTAGAAGGTGACAAGACCGTGTTAATAATCTTATATTAAAAGATCTATGACGTTCAATCCATTATAAACAATTCACAGATCTTATATTCATTTATTAAAGTATGTTTTTCTAGTGTCATGGGAAATTAAGTTTGGAAACATTTACAAAGCCAAAAATAGTAAGGAGACTCGTATTTAGTATTAGAGGCCCGGTGCACAAAAATTTGCACACTTAGGGGGTCCCTCAGCCCAGCCTGTGCCCTTTCGCAGTCCAGGACCCCTCAGGGATGTCCATCCCAGGACCCCAGAGGATAGGGCCTAAGCTGGCAGTCAGACATCCCTCTGGCAGCCCAGGAACCCTCGGGGGATGTCCAACTGATGGCCATAGTCGGACATCCTTAGCACTGCCAAGGAGGTGGGAGAGGCTCCCACTGCTGTGCTCACAGCTATCAGCCAGGCTTGTGGCTGAGTGGAGCTCCCCCTGTGGGGCGTGCACTGACCACCAGGGGGCAGCTCCGGCATTGAGTGTCTGCCCCCTCCCTGGTGGTCAGTGCATGTCATAGCAACTAGTCATTCCACCCTTAGGGTCAATTTGCATATTACCCTTTTATTATATAGGATATGTCTACACTAGTAGTTTTGAAAGAGAGCTAGACAAAAACCAGAACAAATATGTCCTTGTGTTCATTAGATTCCACATATAAATGAAATCATATGGTACTTGTCTTTCTCTGACTGGCTTATTTCACTTAGCATAATGAACAAAATAAACTAACAAACAAAATAGAAACAGGCTCATAGATAAAACAGGCTGACAGCTGTTGGAGGGGAGGGAGATTGGGAAGCTAGGTGAAAAAGGTGAAGGGATTAAGAAACAAAAACAAACTCATAGACACAGACAACAGTATGGTGATTACCAGAGGGAAAGAGGGGTGAAGGGAGGTAGAAGAGGGTAAAGGCAGGAGACTTGACTTGGAGTGTTGAACACACAATACAATATACAAATGATGTATTGTAGAATTGTATACCTGAAACCTATATAATTTTACAAATCAATGTCAACCCAATAAATTCAATAAAAATTAAACAATTTCTATTGATTACAAACAAGGATAACTCTGACTTGCCTAGCTTTTTCTCTGAACTAAAGCAGGCAACCTGTTTCAGTTCACCCCCCCTTTTCCCTCTTTTGTATAGCCTTAGAAAAGTGACCAGAGCAGGGGATAAGTACACACCCTGGAGCACAAAGCTTTGACTAGTCTCTCTCTCTCTCTCTCTTTCTCTCTCTCTCTCTTTCTCTTTCTCTCTCTCTCTCTCTCATTGTAAGATAAGGTTTGTCTGGCCTCAGTTGTATTTCACTGAATAATTTCATCACTTCTTCCCAGCTCAATATTAAATGGGCCATGGATATCTATCACTAGTTCAGTTTCACAGTTGAGAACATTGAGAAAAAGAACAAGAAAATCGCCTTCCAATCCAAAGAGGGTATAGTTTTAGAATTTTAGAGAAGACTCATCTGGGGAATATTATTACTTGCATAGAATTTAGTATTGTCAGAAAATGATGTTCTAAAAGGAAACTCCAAGACTGCTTTCTCAATGTTGGGGAGCCTGGAGTTGAATAGGGCTTCAGAGATCACATAGTCCAACACCTTCAAATACAAAAAGTGAAAAATTTAAATTACTTACTACATGTCATAAAGATATGTTGGAAGCAAGAGGAAAATCTAAGTTTTTATATTCTAATGTTTCTTTGACAGAGATTTTCTTGGGCTTTGTGTACCTCAAACAGCTGTTATGATTTTTTACAAGATGAAAGTAAAGATGATAATAACTTAAGAATTTATTATGAAAGAGTTATATCTTGGCCAACAAATATTATGGGCCCTTAAATCAGATACATTCTGGAACACTCTGAATTATAATCAAGTCATTATTCTCCAGTGATTTTTTTTATTTCTGAAAAAAAACAACAACAACACACTGTTTGTAGACTGGGAGCCATTTCATTAGTCATGAAATATGCCAGAAATTTTGGGGTGAACTGGTAGATGTACCATTCTTTTCTAAGTACACAGCTTGCCACTCTACTCCATTTCATTGCTATCCTTTGAGACTTATCTACTCCATCCCTTCATATCAGGGAGAGATGTAAATTTCTCCTTCCTTTCCTCATCCTCTTCTTCGTCTTTTTCTTTTTCCTGAAACAAACCCATTGAGTCATATCATATGGTATTCACCACTATTCACAAACATCAAAAGGATGGCAATCTGTTTAATATCCTGCAGATGAACATGAGCTAAAACATGGCATTGGCAATTGGGCACTCGCTGCCTACTGGGCAGCAAGCAGAGATGTGCTAAAGATCTGGTGTGTTGTTCCATAGAGAAGAATGGCATTCATTACAATTGTATCAAAAACAAATTATGTACCAAATGCTTGCCTTGGAGAGTACTTGGACCATCATTTATCTGTCTTTCATTCATCCCCTCAGAACCTCTACCCTTTAGCTCTATTGCTGTCAATACGTTGCCTGTTTATCTGTATGTTCCTCCCCCATTTGTTTCTGAGTTCACTGCAGTTTCACCCCCTCATACCAGCCCCAATGTACTCTACAAGAATAATGCAATGCCTACAAAAAGGAGGAACATGGACAAAAAGTGTGTCTCATTTTTATCATGCAACTGGTAGTTGGCACTGGAGAACTGAGACATTTACTTTTCATTTTCTGGATGTTAGAGACTGCTATAAGAAGATAACCTAAGATTTAGAAAGATAAAACTTTCAATTTAAAAAAGATCCCTAATGAATTTTAACTAGACATTAGACATCTCTTATGTCAGGTCCCTTATTTTAAATATTTAGAAAGTGGGGTTCAGGGGAGGGGAGGGCCTAAGGTCTCAGGGCTAGCTTGTGCCTGGAAATACTGGGATTAGACCCACGGGAACTTTATTCTATTCCATATACCAAATTTTCTTTGAAGATTTAAGTTTTAAGAATTAAAGCTGCTGGTTTTCTCTAAAAATCAGATTTACAGATATTTAGAAATGCAGTGTAATTGCATAGGCTTTCCCCCCTAAACATTCAAAATTATGTTAAGTACTAGGGAATTATCTTAGGGAAACTGAATTTAAAAGGCCTCCTCTCTTTGTTTATTTCTCTGAACTCACACTTTTAGTTCAGGTGTCACCATTATCTCCTGAAAACAGTGCCTGATGTACTAACTTATCCTGTCCCATCTCTTTAGTTTATCCTCTGCATTTCCACCATGGTTTTTCCTTCTTTCTCATTCCTTTCCCTTTGCGTATTTGTGTGTCTCCCTCTCTCATTTTAACATAATTTATTGTGGGGTTTTTCCCAGTGCCCTAGATCTGTGTTGGAAACACCCACCCTCTGAGCCCCAGTACAAAGCCCCCTAGGTCTCTCAGCTGCAGACACTGGTCAGAGGCACGAAGGGAAAGGAGTTGCCAATCTCTAGCTCCTTGTTCTCTCAAAACACTCCTGGTTGTTCATATGAACGATTCTTGAGTATTTTCTTCTCTAGTTCTCAACCTGTGGGTCGCGACCCCTTTGGGGGTCAAACGACCCTTTCACAGTGGTCGCCTAAGACCATTGGAAAACACATATATAATTACATATTGTTTTTGTGATTAATCACTATGCTTTAATTATGTTCAATTTCTAACAATGAAATTGGGGGTCACCTCAACATGAGGAACTGTATTAAGGGTAGCAGCATTAGGAAGGTTGAGAACCACTGCTCTAGTTGTTCATCATCAGAGAGTGTTTATGGACTCTGACCTTTCAATGTTGGTCTGTGGGTTTTTAATAATTGTGGATATGGATGGTCAAGGCAGCAATTCGAGCCTCCCTGAGAGCTAGTGTCCTCAGGGTCTGCTGCAACCTTGTTCATCAGCTGCTAATACCTGATTTTCAGCTGTGTTTCCCTTTTGACATTTCCAAAGACAAGAGCGTATTCCCAACATTTCAACCCTCTCATTCCAGAGATGTCATGGTGGCCCTGGAGCGGTGTGGAAAGAGGAGGGTCATGGCCCTGGCTGGGCATGCGGACAGAAAGACAGACCCGATGGGGCAGTGCCTGAGTCAGACTGAAACTTGCAGTCCTCTGCTCAGTGCAGCCAGTGACTCTGACCCTGCAGGGCCCATGTGGTGACCTCTGCTATCAACAGGGTTCTTCAGGCACCGTCCTGAAACAACACACAGAAAGAATACAGCATATGCACCCCTATGTTCATAGCCGTGTTATTTACAATAGTTAAGATCTGGAAATAGCCCAAGTGCTCATCAGTAGATGAGTGGATAAAAAAGATGTGGTATATGTGCACAATGGAATGCTATGTAGCTGTAAAAAAGAAGGATCTCTTACCCTTCGCATGGAGAGACCTGGAAAATATTATGCTAAACCAAATAAGCCAGTCAGAGAAAAACAAGTATCACATGATCTCACGTATACGTGGAATCTAATGAACAAAATAAACTGATAAACAAAATAGGTCCACAGGCATAGAAGCATGGTACAGACTGATGGATTTGAGGGCAGAGGGGGAGGGGTCAGAAAGAAATTAACCAAAAAACTTATATGCATATATGCATAGCCCATGGACACAGGCAATGGTGTGGTGAAGGCCTATGGTGGAGTGGGAACTAGGTGGAAGGGGGAAATGGGAATAATAGGGGATGTCTGTAATATTCTCAACAATAAAGATAAATTATTTTTAAAAAAGAGTTTGCCATTATCATCATAAAGACAAAAAGAAGAGCTGTGTGATTCTTTGGCTTCTATATATTTTTAATTGGATATCAGGAGTGTTCCTCGAAAAAAAGAAAGAATGGTGATAGACCAGTACATATTTAATTATGTGTATGTTAACCATAGGCTTATAAGCTAAGGCATTATTTGGCAACCTTGATGATTGTTCTAATTATCTTCTGTGTGACTAAGAAGATGTGATGAGTATAACTTAAAAAATTAAAAAGAGATGTAATCAACTTCTTTTAAGGCTATGGAAACATTTGTTTTTAATTCTTACATTGGATTTGGCAGCAATTTCTTGCATATAACACCAAAAGCACAGGCAGCAAAAGAAAAAAAAACAGATTAATTGGGCTTTATAAAAATTAAAAACTTTTATGCATCAAAGGACACTATCAAGAGAGTGAAAAGGTAATACACAGAATGGGAGAAAACATTTGTGAGTAATACATCTGATAAATGATTAATTTCCAGAATATATCACTCAATAACAATAACAACAACAAAAAACAATTAAACAATGGGTTTAATAGTCATTTTTCCCAAGAAGATAAACAAATTGTTCAAAGACAGATGAAAAGATGCTCAACATCACTAGTCATTGGGGAAATGAAAATCAAAACCACAAAAACATACCATACCATACCCATTAGGATGGCTATTATCAAAACCAAAACAAAAAAGAAAAGAAAAGGAAAAAGAGAGCGTTTGCAAGGATATGGAAAAATTGGGACTCTTGTGCATTGCTGGTGAGAACCTAAAATGGTAATTCTATGTTTAATTTTGTATGATGCTTTCAAACAAAATTAAACATAGAATTACCATATGATTCAGTAATACTACTTCTAGATATATATACCCCAAAGAATTAAAAGCAAGGGCTCAAATAGATATACATTAGCCAATGTTCATAGCTGCATTATTCACAATAGCTAAAAGGTGGAAGCAACCCAAAGGTCCATTGACAGATGAATGAATAAACAAATGTGGTATGTACATACCATGGAATATTATTAAGCCCTAAAAAGATATGAAATTCTGAAAGATGCTACAGCATGAATAAATCTTAAAAACATGATGCTAAGTAAAATAAGTTAGACACAAAAGTACAAATATTGTATAATTCTATTGTTATGAGGTACTTAGAATGGTCAAATTCATAGAGACAAAAAGTCTAACAGTGGCTACTAATGCCTGGGGAAAGTGAGTAATGAGTTATTGTTTAATGGGCAGAGAGTTTCAATTTGCGGTGATGAAAAAGTTCTGGAGATGAACAGTAGTGACATTGTACAACAATTTCGACATACTTACTGCCACAGAATTGAATAGTTTAAAATGGTTAAAGTCTGAATTTTATCTTATCTATATTTACCACAATAAAAAACAACTTTAGTCCAAAAAAATAGTCCAATTGAAATTCTCTTGTCACTCCTATATTATATTGGCATATTAGTTCAACTGCATTGATATGACAGTTTGGCTGACTATGAACAATCAGAGAATAACAAAGGAGAGAGGTTGTATGATCTATGGTGAGATTCTCATTAGAATGCCCCAAAATAAGTATTAGGACATAGGGTTCATCTTACTAATTCAAACATTCTTATCATCTTTCCTAGGAAAATATATCCTATAATAAAGAACTTACATTTTATATGCTAAAATATATTCTCTAAAGCTAGTTAGTTTGCCTTTAAATGTCATGTATTATCCAGAACGTAATAATTTCAAATTTTGTTATTCTTTGCTAATAAATTTGAAATAATATGCATTTAAGTTCCCAGCATCTTTGGGGCTCTGAAAAGAGATATTTTCCCCCCATAGAGTGTGTTAAATTCTTCTCCTCGACCTTTGTCTGTTCCCTTTCTCACATCTCCTGAAAAAATGGGCATGACCCCAACTGTGGCTCTGAAATTGTTGCTTTGTAAAGATATCCATCTGTTCCTTTTATTGTCTTTCTAGTCATATCTGACTGGGTTTGGGATGTCCAAACACATTTCTGTTACTGTCAACACTACGGAGCCAAGAACTCTTTGGACAAGTAAACTGCTTTACAAGCCATTGCCTTATGTGTCCTCAAAAGAATAGCCCTTGCCTGGATTCAGAACCTTTATTACTAGAGTGAATGTGGGATACTCAGCAGGAAAAAATGTACTTGATATCAGACCTGCTATCAAAATGAATTTTAAAGATGAATACTAGGTAACAGAAAACAAAACATTTCAAACGTTCAACAAATGTGGCATTTTAAACTTGACTTTTCCTAATTAGCTGGTATTTCAGAGGTTATTATTTTTCATAAAAGCTTTAAATAGAACACATAAACTATATGAAAGGGCATAATTCCTGTTTATTATCCTCTAGGGTATAATCACAGGGCCAATTCAAAACAATGCAAGAGAAAAACGTGTTGAGCTGCAAGTTTCAGGGTTTGTTTGTTTTGAATGAATAAGCATAGACATGCGTTTTATTATTTTAATTCCCAGAGATTTTCCGTTCTATCTTGATTTAAAACTTGCTTCTGAGTTGGTATCTCTTAGAGCAGAAAGATTATAGAAGTACATTTTTGATATGTACTTCTGTTTTCACAAATAGAATATTCTACAGCTTTTACCAATAAACCCAAATAACCATAAGATAAAAAACTTGAAATAGTTCTATGACCTTACTAGATAAATGCATTCAGTTGCCATTTACTGAGTGTCCAGCAGGTACCAGGTATGTGTCAGCTTGGCAGTGGGGATACAAAGATGAATAGGATACTTTACCTTTGAAGAATACACTATTCTGTGGCATAAGCAAACAAACGTACAAATATGATAGCTACCCCCAGGCCCCCGGGCTACATCACATTGGGGATAAAACGAAAGGTGAGATGATAACAGTAAATGTGTTTTCTTGCAGGTGTCTTGTGAAACGCCCTCTCCCCAAGCCCTTGGTCTCTGGTCACTGCAGGGCTGCTCTAACCTTCATGTTGAGGTCACTGCCTTAGAGCCAGAACAATGAGGAGTGCTCTTTTCACAAGAATGTCCTTTGCTTTAGCTCACTGTTCTTTACAGTCTTGCCTGTATCTTTACAGTCCTTTCCTCTACAGGCAGGCAGGCTTTGCACCATCTGGGACTAGACAACCACTAATTTTTTTTTCTTTCCACATAAAAAAAAAAACACAACATTTTAAAATATCCATACCAGAGCCCCATCACCAGAAATTCTGATTTAATTCTTTGTTCCTCCCCTGTCTCCTTTTAAATTATGGAAGCAATTCTAACCTGGAGCCAGGTTTGGGAACTGCTACCCTAAGTAACTCCATACTGGAATGAATTCCTCAACTCAACCAACCAAGACAGAGTACAAACATCAAAGCCTTTTGGGCCTCAAATCATTGAAAGGACTTCTGGGCCTTGGCCTTTTCATCCCTTGCTTCTTGGTTCTGGGATTACTTCTCAGCAGGTCAAGAAAAAAAAAAAACTGGGGCTAAAATCTCTATCATCCTTCAAGTCTACTAAAATGAAGGGCATTATCCCTATCTTGTCACAATTGTTAGGACACAAAAGGGACAGTCCATCCCAAGTAAATGTAAGTCCAATTGCTCAGTTACATGAGCAAATTAATCAGGTTTGGCTAAACCTGAGTTTGAATTCTGTCATATGCAATTGAAAGACTCCTAGCCAATATAACCTCTTGCCAGGCTGAAATTTGAGCTATCCCTTCAGAGTTTCCATAAAATGTTTTATACTCCTCTAGGAGTAATTAATAAGTTACATCTTAATTATGTGTTTGCCTCTTTTGTCTACTAGACTATAAGCTTCTTGAAGGTAGGAGCTTTCTTCTTCCTTTTTTCTTTTTTGTTCCCTTGTAGTAGAGTGTGGCAGGGAATATGTCATATACATTGGTAAAAAATGAACATCTTCCTTATATTTAAAGTTTTTATATTCTTCAACATAAATAATATCTAGAATACTAAAATGGCTCCAAATAAATTGTTTTAATTAAAATGTTCAAATAATATTAATATTGCTTAATATTAAACACTACTTAGCTATTTCATCTCCTTAGGGCCCTTACCACATTCTAGAAATGAATATCCATAGAAAAGTTAGGAGTATTTTAAGTCAGATATGAAAAATAGTAAAAATATCTAAGCCTACAATTCTGAATACATTAAGTTTTATCCACTGTAAGTACTGAACATGTTTGAAGGAATTGTACTTTTGCTGAATAAGTTTTCTATTTGTCTTTCTTGATTTAAAGCTAAAGAGTCAATAAATTACTCACACTGTGGCCAGCTATAGAACAGAAGAAAGTTGATAATATAATTTGTTTGTTTCATTTGTATTTATTTTTGTCTTAATTTCTTTTATTCAAGATGTAGCACATTTCTGTAATGACACACTTTGGGATTATAGTAAAGAACCACTGTGTGCAAAATATCATATATGGAAAAATCAATATTGTCTAATAGAACTGGAGCTACTGAACAGTGGGAAATTATCTGCAATTTAAAATTCCAAAGTATAAATTATATAAACTAGAAAAAAATTTTCATGTATATGAATATGTTAGCACTCTCCTGATGCAACCATGACAAGCTCCCAGAATGCCAGCTGCATTAATAGATGATATGAACGCCCTGACCAGTTTGGCTCAGTGGATAGAGCATCAGCCTGCGAACTCAAGGGTCCCAGGTTCGATTCCAGTCAAGGGCATGTACCTTGGTTGTAGGCACGTCCCCAGTAGGGAGTGTGCCGGAGGCAGCTGATAGATGTTTCTCTCTCATCAATGTTTCTAACTCTCTATCCTTCTCCCTTCCTCTCTGTAAAAAAATCAATAAAATATATTAAAAAAATAAATGATATGAACAATGAATTTGAATAAACAAGAGAGCTCTGAAGACAACTCAAGGTTGCTCCAATTGACTAGAAAATTCTAATGGTATCAGCCAATTTTAAGGTTAACTAGAACTTTTTCTAACTTTGATCAATTACACCGTAAATTTATTCTGGACTTACACTTTAGAGTCTTCCCAAAAAGTTAGACTGAAAACAAATGTTCTCTTGTAATTACTTTAATCTCAATTAAGATATCCATATACCAATTAACCAATTTTTGTTAGGATTGTTTTATTAAAATTGATAGAAAAACATGTGGGGTTTTTTAGTCTTTTTCTATAGTTTTTTTTTATTAAAAGCATTGCACTGGGTTACTTTCATAACTAGGCAATAATCTAGCAAAAAAGTGATAGAAGCAATGAAATATTACAAACTTTGGGTATGGGAGAAAGACAAATAAAAAGATTAGACCCTTCCCAATAGATTTATTCCTGAACATGATTCTCTTGCAGAGTTCTTCAGCTATTTCAGAAAATAGTGTCACTACCCAATCTTGGAATCCAGAAATCTGAGTCTTGTTTGACACCACCCTGCCTTCTCACCACTTATCTCATTGCTGTCTAAACCATACTCATATTTTCACAAAATCCAGCCAATCTTAGGTAATAAACATTTCTTAAATCCATTCACATTTTTTTCAGCTCTGCTACCAAAACCCTGGTTTGAACTACCACTGTTTCTCACTAGAAACTTTACTTTAATAGCATCCTATCTGTGGTCCTCCCATCCTTCCACTTTAAAACCAGAGTGAGTCACATGTTAAAATGCAAACTTAATCATTTATCTTGTATTCTTTTTCACTCTTTTTAGGCTAAATACCAAAAACTTCAACATGACCTTCAGGGCTAGACATGGTCTAGTCCTGCCCCATCTCCCACCTACAGCCCCCTCATTTCACTATGTTCTAGACACACCACCTTCCTTTATTTCTGGAACATGGCATTTATCTACAGTGTTTCGTTGTGTGTGTGTTTTAAATATATTTTTATTGATTTCAAAGAGGAAAGGAGAGAGATATAGAAACATCAGTGATTAGAGAATCATCAATTGGCAGCCTCCTGCATGCCGCCTACTGGGGATTGAGCCCACAACCGGGGCATTTGCCCTGACCAGGAATCTCCTGGTTAATGGTTCGAAGCTCAACCACTGAGCCACACAGAAGAGGCTAATTGTATGTTTGAAACCATGTCTAGTACAGTACAGGGCACAGAGTAGTAGGGAATAAATAGCGTGGTGAATCTGCAGGATAAATTGAATGAATGAACTGTAATGTTGCAGGTTAATGTCATACTAGGTAGATATGTAGTACTAGAACTCTTGCTGTCATGCAAAATACATATTTTAACCTGTTCATAAATAAGCCACTAGTCAGCACCTTTGTAGAATATGTAAAGAACTCAAGTTACAAGCCAAAGCCATAGTTCTTTGATTTCCATTACAAGAGATAGTTATCTGCATTATTATTAGGAATACAAAGGCTACTTTATTTATCATATGCATTAATTAAAATATCATTCATTCATAATTTTCATCCATAGAATATATCTTGAAGATGTTAAATACAGAAAAACTCACATTTTGACTGAGAAAGGCACAGATGCATTTGAGAGTAAAAATAACTTCAATAGCAATTTCTTTGAAAGAATACAGTTTTAAAATAAATGTGCAGTGTAGGCTGTTTTCTGAATGAAATTGCTGAACAGATTCTGAACTGGGAATTGTAATTTAATCTGGTCTATCCTATTATGCAGTGGATAGAAACTCAATTATGTAGAGGAGGTTAAAATTAAGGGAAGATTAATATCTTACTATGAACTACACAATGTAATAAGGATTTAAAATTCCTTAATCCTTACAACAACCTGGAGCATTATCTGCCATTATAGCCATCCTCCCTTATCCCCAGGGATGCCAAGAAAGAACCCCCAGTGGATGTTTGAAACCAAGCATAGTACTATATACACCATGTTTTGTCCTATACATGCATAGCTTTTCACTTAAAGGAAGCAGTTTACCACTTCTCTTTGGCATATCCGAATTGTCAGCACCACTATTCTTGCACTTTATAGTCATTATTAAGTAAAATAAGGGTTCTTTGAACATAAGCACTGCAATACAGCAACAGTGCATCTGATAACCAAGATGGCTACTAAGTGACTGACAGGCAGGGAGCATATACAGTGTAGATTCACTGGACAAAGAAAGGGATGATTCACATCCTGGCTAGATGGAGTGAGATGGCATGAGATATCTCAATGCTTAGAAGAGCATGCAATTTAAAATGTATGAGTTGTCTATTTCTGGAATTTTCCACTTCATATTTTCAAACCATGGTTGACCACAACTGAAACTGTGAAAGCAAACCATGGATAAACAGGGACTACTGTGTTTCCATTTTACTGTTAAGGCACAATGCCTGGGCCCCCAACTGGGTTTGCTCAGTTGCTTATAGAATTATCCTGTTTTGCCCAGGTTACGGACTCAATCTCTGGTCAGGGCACATACAAGAATCAACCAATGATAAGTGGAACAACAAAAATCAATGTTTCTCTCTCTCTCTCTCTCTCTCTCTCTCTCAACAATTAAAAAATAAATAGGAAGGAAGGAAGGAAGGAAGGAAGGAAGGAAGGAAGGAAGGAAGGAAGCCCCCTCCAGCAAGACACAATTCTCCCCACAAATAAATGTCCCCATCCTGAAAGGCATACCAATCTATCTATCTATCTGTCTATCTATCTATCATCTATCTATCATCATCTATAGAAGATTTGTAGAAGAAAAATATAAAAATAGCCCTTGATAATGAGAAAGTTTTGAATCTTGGCATAATGGAAATTGGCAAGTTAAAAATAGAGGTAAATCAATTATTCCATTTCTTTCTTCAAAGTTGACTCCTGAGACTCTCTCTAGGCTTTAACTCTCATTAAACTTAACTCAGCACTTGGTTACTTGATCAGACTACAAGAGTGTACAGTATCAACACAAAGGAGAGATTTGACATGGCTCCTTGGATTCTGAAAACAAAATAGTAAACTCTTGGGTTTTCTATATCCTCCAACGTTATTTGTGCCATAATTTCTAGTAATAATAATAATAATAATGGTAATAATACCAATAATACTATTAAACAGTATGTCTAAAGCACTTTTGAAGTAAAAATCATATTATATGATTCAGTTATTTAATGAAACAACTAGAGATCCTTAAATACAATATATATGACCTCAATTAAAATAAAGGACATTTAATGAAGAAATAATTTACTTATTAGTTGAAAGTATCCTGGGATAAGAAAAAATATAGATTTTATATATTTTATATATGAAAATTCATGCACTTGTGGGGGTCCCTCAGCCCAGCTTGTGTCCTCTTGCAGTCCTGCACCCTTCAGGGGATGTCCACTTGCTGGCTTAGCCTGCTCCCTGGGGGATCAAGCCTAAGCTGGCAGTCAGACATCCCTCTGGCAGCCCGGGAATCCTCAGGGGATGTCCACCTGCCATCTTAGGCCTGCTCCCTGGGAGATTGGGCCTAAGCTGGCAGTCAGACATCCTTCTGGCAGCCCAGGAGCCCTCGGGGGATGTCTGACTGTGGCTTAGACCCATTCCCCATGGGCCTAAGCTGCAGTTGGACAACCTTAGTGCTGCCACGGAGGTGGGAGAAGCTCCCGCCACCACCACTGTGCTCGCAGCCGACAGCCCGGCTTGTGGCTGAGAAGAGCTCTCCTATGGGAGCGCACTGACCACCAGGGGGCAGCTCCTGCGTTGAGCATCTGCCCCCTGATGGTCAGTGTGTGTCATAGCAACAGGTCGTTTCTGGTCAATCCACCGTTAGGGTCTATTTGCATATTACCCTTTTATTATATTGGATGAGTGAGGTTTCCAACTTAATAAGTCTAGTATTACATTTCCATATGTTCAGTTTTAAGTGAAGAAGACTTGCCTAGGTTTAAATTTTAAGCTTTTCCAATTCTCACAATTCAATGAAGAGATAAAATTTCAGCTGTGGCAATGGAGAGAAGTTAACACCCTGGTGAGTGTTGTTTATTACTGTGCCTAATATAAGTCAGAATTAGTTACAGTTCCAAAAAGCTCTCTCAGAAGTATTTGGTAAGTTATCTGCAAGAAATGCTATAAATAGCGAATTATTTTGGAAAAGCACCTAAACTAAATTTCTAGTGGATAAGATACCCTCTAACATTCATTGTTTTGTTGTTGGACATGTTTGAAGAAAATATATTGAATCATTTCACTGTTAAAACTGTATGCGTATATATATTTTGTTTCTGTATGAATTCTTCTCCAGGAAAAGCCTTTACCTTAAAGCACAATGGTATGTTTCTAAGGCTCTTGTCCTCAGTCAGAAGGAAAGATGAGGTCAGTAAGGGAACCTCCACCCATCCAGCATCAGGGTCTTTGTCAGTTATCACCAACAGCAGGGTTTATGACAAATGAGGAGCCAGGCTTCCAGCTGAATTTCAGTGGAGTTATTTTTGTTTTAATGTATGTGCGAATCAATTAATCCTGTCATAGAAGGGCATCTAAACTGTGTGCCAGAGTTAATGAGTCAGCCATTATCACATCATTACACCAGCTGGCATAATGTAGCATGTGTTGTTTGTCATAATATACACTGCCATGCTTAACAACCATTAATTGTTTACACGAGCAGTCATATTTTTCTTCAAAGAACCTTCAGTGGCTGGTTAATATTTTGAAGGCTTTTTGGGTGAATAGCTACTATAAGGAAAAGATATTCCCACTATGATAGTTCACAATGGTAGAAACTAAAAGAAGGGGAAGACTATGAAAGTCTTGAGATCTTTCAAATAAAATCTCAGTGCTGCACAATCAACTAAATCAGAAGACTGACTCACACTGGCTGATTCAACCATCACTAGAAATGACCCCCTAAACAAAAGGAAAGATACTATCTTGAGAAAGAGTTGGTGAGGTCAAATCCCCTGTGAGTATGTTTTTAGAGGATCAATGATGTCTGTACATTATTTGTGATATCTGTTTGTCTGAAGAAAGCCATAAGGCCAATGAAAATATGCAGGGGTTGCCTGAAACTAATCCACAGACGCATACCCAAGGAGTGGGCTCTGGAGTTGCCCTTAGCCTTTTCATCTGTAGCCCCAACAAGTAGCTCTGTTACCATGTAAGTAGAGGGAAAGACCTACCTACTCCACTTTCTAATGAGAAAAACATTTGATGATAACCACAGAGTGTCACCGAGCATGCGCTTCAGGAGTAGTTAGGGTATGTACATGTCTGCCATGGTTACTGAGATATTAGGACTTGATTGAAGTAAAATTTGATTCAGATAAGTGCATGTGTTAGGCAGTGGTTCTCAACCTTCTGGCCCTTTAAATACAGTTCCTCATGTTGTGACTCTACCATAAAATTATTTTCGTTGCTACTTCATAACTGTAATGTTGCTACTGTTATGTTGCTACCGTTATGAATCGTAATGTCAATATCTGATATGCCGGATGGTCTTAGGTGACCCCTGTGAAAGGGTCGTTTGACCGCCAAAGGGGTAGCGACTCATAGGTTGAGAACCACTGTAGAGGTATACAGCTTGATGAATCTTCACAAATTCAATACTCACAAGTAACCAGAAACAAACAAACAAAGAAAACTATCCACATCTAGGATCTCTCTTCTATCCTCTTTGGTAATTTATACACTGCCACCCCAAGTTAAGTATTATCCTGACTTTTAATAGCATAGGTTAATTTTGCATGTATTTATATACATACTAGAGGCCCAGTGGATGAATTCGTGCATGGGTGGAGTCCAGCCGGTCCACCCTGATGGGGACCCATCAGGCCGGGCTGGCAGGGGGGAGGGTCTGTGGGCAGTTGGCCAGCTGGCCCTGCCCCCATTTGGGGTAGGGGGGCTGATCAGGGCCCAGATCAGGCTGGTTGGCTACCTCAGTGCACGTCATAGCCACCAGTCATTCTGGTCATTCTGCCATTCCAGTTGCTGGGCTTTTATATATATAGATGATAATATGCAATGTACTCTTTTATTCTCTCAAAATAAGGTTTGTGAGAATTATATCTGTTGCATTCAATTGTAGTCCACTCACTCTTGTTGCTGTATAGAATTGCATCGTGTGACTATAGCATAATTTTTAAATCTATTCCATTGTTGAGGTATATTTGGACAGTCTCCAGTGTTTTGGGTATTACAAATAGTGCTGCTATGAAAAAAAAATGGGGCTATAAACATTCCATTGTCTATTTTTGTGACTATATGTTTGAATCTATTTTTACTGGTTACATACCTAAGAGTGAAATTGCTAAATCTTGAGTTGCATATGTTCAGCTTTAATGGAAACAGTTTTTCAAAGTTGTTATACAAATTTACACTCACCCACAGTGTGAATTCTGATCTGCCACAACCTTGCCAATACTTGACAGTAAAGCCTTTTTCATGTTAGCCACTCTGGGGTGTGTGTAATGGTATTACATTATGGATTTAATGTTTATATCCCTGATGAGTAATAAAATCAAGTACTTTTCCACAGTTTGTTGAGCTTTTGGATATCCTTTTGTGAAGTATAAGTCTTTTCACCATTTTTCTATTGGATTGCCTATATTTTTCTTATTTATAGGAAGTTTTATATATTTGTTTTCAAAAAATATGTTTTAATTGATTTTAGAGGAAAAGGAAGGAAAGGGAGAGAGAGATAGAAACATCAATGATGAGAAAGAATCATTGATCAGCTGCCTCCTGCATTCCCTCACTGTGGATTGAGTCTGAAACCTGGGCATGTGCCCTGAAGGGGAATCAAACTGTGACCTCCTGGTTCACAGGTTGGCACTCAACCACTGAGCCACACCAGCTGGGCTATATATATTCTTTATATGGGTCCATTGCCCGGTATATGTGTTAATAATATCTTCTGCCTGTCTGTAAGTTGTCTTTTCATTCTCTTAATGATGTTTTTTGATGAACATATCTCTTAATGGAACATTATAGGGAAAAGGAACTTAAAAGGACAAAAAGGCTCTATAAAATATGCATCCTCATTTGTGCAGATGATACTAAATTGATAATGATGAAGCTTAAGGTAATATAAATTAGCAGTTAAATAGCAAGAATAACAGTGATGATACATTTAAAGTAAAATCAAAAATTGTTATAGGAATTATGGGAACTCCATCTGTGTGTATGCATAGTTGGAGCTTTGTGATTTGCAAAATATTATGCAGCTTCCATAATTCCTACTAGAATACAAAACATTCAGTAAATTCTAATAGCATACTAATTTTAATTCATGAATACTTAAGTTTAATAACACGTCTTAATTAAGGAGATTATATTGGTATTTAGGATTTAGACCTTTTTTCATACTTAAGTATCTCTAACACAGATCTGATTAACTCTGAATAATGAATAGTAAGTACAAATTATTTTCTGGTTTTTATTTATATTCAAATTTGCCTATGGTCAACTACAACTTTCAGACTTTTTCCTTTTATAAAAACTTAGGTTAACTAGTCTTTCCAAAATATATTTGTGTTATTGCTTTTGACCGCTAACATAACCCCAAATCCCTTATGATATACATATTTCATACACATTTATATTTTGTCATCAGAGTATAATTTTGTTTGCTGCCTGTTTATGTTCATTCACTCATTTATACACTCAATAAATATTAGTTATGCTTCTCTCAGACACTAGGGAAACAGCACCAGACAAAAGCCCCTGCCTACATGAAACTTACATTCCAGTGAAGACAAATAATAAACAAGATGTATTAAAAAATACACAAATGTCAGGTGATGAAAAACTCCATGGAGACAAATACTGTAGGGATTGTGAGTGGGGATTAGGGGTCCTTTGCAATTTCAATTATTGTGGTCAGGAAACCCCTCACTGAGAAGGTAATATTTGAGCAGAGACCTGAAGAGGTGAGGGAAGCGCCCTGGCTATTTGTTTAATGCTCAGTAGGGCAAGAGCCCTCTGCCGGGGGGGGGGGGGGGGGGGGGGGGGGGGACCCAGAGAGCACAGAGCTGGAGGCAGGAGAGTGTTCAGTTCGAGCTGACTTCAGTGTAGTTGTTTTTAATGACTTTAATTTGACACTTACTGAAATATAGTAACCTTGTAATCAAAGTCACAATTTGGCAATTAGCAGGCTTGACCCAGAAACTTTAGCTGGAAATAGATCTGAAGCAAAATTATTTACCTGAAAGATATATTGTGCAGCTCCGATAATTAGAAAGTAGAAACACTGCATTCATCAGATGTTAAAAGAGTTCTATGCTGATTTTGAGGCAGTTTGAGATCACAGGCAAAGTTGAGACCTGTAATTTATATGATCAGGAATGAGAGATAAATTGTTTCTACTTTTTTTTTATCAAAAAATCTAAATAAAGTTGGGGGATTATTTTATTCCTTGGGTAGTGAATTATTCCTAGTTTAAAATTAAGACAGTAATGTTATCAGAATCTGTTAGGAATTCAGTGTGTTAGTATTCCAAAGGTCACAAAGAATGAGGCAAAAAAAAAAAAAGAATGAGGCCAAAAGCCATGTGCTGGTTGTGGTGACACTTGGGCGATTCTCAGGCACATTGGATTTCAGGATTCTTCTCATTTTAATGTTCTTTTCCACATCTTTATTATTTGGGTAAATGTATAAACTGTTAACAAAATTAGGTATTTATTGAACTAATACAATTGAGTGTGTTAATATATGTGATATTCATAAAGAAAGAAGTAGTAATGTTATCGGTGAAGTGGGGTTCTTGGGGTACCCTTGGAATAATCATTTCTGGAGGCCCCCGTGGAGGATGAGATATGGTGGAAATCTTTATTGATGTGGAATTAAATGCCTGCATTTCCAAAGCCCCATTCCCCTTAGTCTAGTCATAGAAGTATAGCTGGGGTTTCAGTAAAGATAGAAGCAAAGCCAGTGTCCAGACTCTGTGGTCCAGAGTTTCCTTTCCATGTTGGAGCTGGGCCAGTTTAGCATCAGGCTAGCTACAGCTCATTAGTCCATTGTGTGTGGAGTCCACATGACCTTGGGCCATGTGGGCAAATGTAGGGAAGCAGGAGCAAAAGAGTCCCCAAGCGCAGAGTCACACGAGTCCCAGAAGAGCCAAGGGAGTGAAGTCCTTTGTTTAGGAGGCTATGTTTCCCAAATGTTCATGCTCTTGCAGTAGCCACACCCATTCTAGCCAACCATCTCTGTCCCCCGGTGTGATTGACAGCAAGCACCTTCCCTATGTCACCCCGACTTTACTGGGCATGCATCTATCTTCCCTTTGCTGGACCCATGGGGAGTGTAAAGTTGTAGCTCCCTAGTGAAGCTGCCCAAATGACATGCCTGTAATATCTGGCCTTCCCTTTGCTCCTTTCCTGTTACTAATAACTAGTGAATTACAGAGGGACATGAAAGAGTACATTCCATATTATTATATGTATATAAATACATGCAAAATTAATCTATGCTGTTAAAAGTCAGGATAATACTTAAGTTGGGGTGGCAGTGTATAAGTTACCAAAGAGGATACAAGAGAGATCCAAGATGTGGATAATTTTCTGTTTGTTTGTTTCTGGTTACTTGTGAGTATTGAATTTGTGAAGATTCATCAAGCTGTATACCTCTAACACATGCACTTATCTGAATCAAATTTTACTTCAATAAAGTCCTAATATCTCAATAACCATGGCAGACATGTACATACCCTAACTACTCCTGAAGCGCATGCTCAGTGACACTCCGTGGTTATCATCAAATGTTTTTCTCATTAGAAAGTGGAGTAGGTAGGTTTTTCACTCTACTTACATGGTAACAGAGCTCCTTGTTGGGGCTACAGATGAAAAGGCTAAGGGCGACTCCAGAGCCCACTCTGTGGGTGTGCGTCTTGTGCATTCACACAGGTTCTGTGCCTGGAAGGGCCCTCCTTTTGGCTTGGTACTATGCTGTCGCTCTCTGAAATCCTTAATGACTCTGGAACAAGGGTTTTGAACTTTCATTTTGCACTGGGTCAGCCCTGCAAACTATGCAACAGTCCTGGGTACCTATTTTAAGTACCTGAGGTAGTTTCTATATTAATAAATCAAGAGTAAGCTTATATTTTGTTAGACTTTGTTTAGAATTAAGAAAGGCCTAGCAATTCAGTAAAATAGTACCTTATATATGGACACTCAAAGATACACAAAAAAGAACTAGTAAAGGAAACATATTAGTGGGATAAGTAATGACAATTCTAAGATGGAAGAGAATGACTATGAGGCAGTTATTGAAGAAAGAAAGGCAAACAGGCCAAACACTATGCTGTATACCTCCTACCTGCACAATTCTATCATATGTTTCAGGAACTTTTCATTAATTTTTCTTAGTACATCAGAAAAACAGTTTTACAGAAAAACTTTCCCTTAGGAATGTGGAAAACATGGGTAAAGGGTATGAATTAGTTCAAAGGCATGAGATTCATTCATTCATTCAATTCATTTATTCATCATCCATCCTTCTATTCATTCATTCATTCTTCTACTCATATACTTACTTATCCCATTGGCAACAAAAGGAATAAAAACATAAATCAGACATGGATTTATTCTGAAAGAAGAGCCAGCTATCTATCCACACTTTCCCTTCCCCCCAGTCCTGTGGGATGCAGCTGCTTCCTTTTGCAGTGATAACTTAGAACTCTCTAGGTCACCTTTCAGTGATCTAGTTTACACTTTCTTTCACCTGTGTATAAACACTTCTTTATAATATAATTCTCTCAAGTAACCAATGTGGTTTCTTTTCCTGACTGGACTCTGATGGATATATGATTCCACATCTTGCCAGAAAGACCTATAACTTATTGTGGCTAGGTTTTTCAATCTATAATAAATGGTGAGACAAATCATGACATTTACTCAACTCTCCAATGGCTTTCCATCTCATTCAGATAAAAGCTCAAGTCCTCTCAAGGGTCACAATGGCCTCCTTGCTGCTCATTGAATATGCTAGCTCTACTCCTGTCTCAGAAACATTATGCACGCTCTTCCACCAAGCTGAAACAGTCTTCCCCCAGATGTCTGTAGAGCTCACTTCCTACCTCCTAATGCCATTGCTCAAAAGTCACTTTGTCATTAAGGCCTTCCTTGAATACCTGTTTAAAATGGAATCAATCCCTCCAACAAAGCTCTGATGCTCCCTGTCCTTTTTCTTCTTTCCATTTTTCCATAGCATTTATAAACATTTCACATACTTTACAATTTATTTATTGCCTATCTCCACTTCCCCCAACTCTACTATTTAAGTTCCATGAGACCAATATTTAACTGTTCTGTCTGTGCTGTTATACCCATAATCAAGAGAATTGCTTGGCAATAATAATAAATAATGGAGTCTCAATACATTAATACATAGGTCTTTATTAGGCTTGCCAAAGTAAGATTATTTTATAATACATTAAATTTAAATATTGGATCACAAATGAGTTTATAAGATATCTTCCTTAAAACAACTTGAAGTGGCATGAAGAAAATAAAGCATTAAGAATTTGAAGTGATGGCGAAAATAGGCTACATGAAGGAGTCCCAGAAGAGCTTGGGGATATGGGTATTGAATACATAGAACTGATCAGCTATAATCTTATTTCCAAAGCTAGAGTGAAGGAGATATGGGAAGCATCTTGGAGTAGAGGAAATAACATTAAATGTGGAGTAAATTATCCCAGCTTCTCCAACCTCAGAACTCTACTGCTTGCTATAAATTTAATTTGGGGGAAATCACTTAACCTCTCTTGTCCTCGGGTTCTGCATTCTGAATTAAGAAAAATAATTCCCTTTGCTTCTCTCAGAAGGTAAATGTGAACTCAAATGAGATTATGTATCCCACCCTGTGTAGCTCAGTGGTTGAGCATCAACCTATGAACCAGGAGGTCACGGTTCAATTCCAGGTCAGGGCACATGCCCAGGTTGCAGGCTTAATCCCCAGTAAAGGGCATGTAGGAGGCAGCCAATTAATCATTCTCATCATTGTTGTTTCTATCTCTTCCTCTCTGAAATCAATAAAAACCTTTTCTTAAAAAAAATGAGATCATGTATGTAAGATGTAAAAATGTAGAACGATAATTAGGACAAAGATGATGTCACCTCTAATAGATGGGATTAGGAGAGCCAGGGGGGCAGGACATGCCCAAGGAATTCCTGGGATGCCTTCTATTTAAAACAGTTGATCCATAACCATCTTCAGCTTTAGGGTTATTGTCTCTGCATCTGTGATGCAATTAGAATGATTGGTTTTTAAATCTATTATGTATTTTGTGTGTACCATTCCCTTTTCATTGAGTTGAAATTCAACTGTAGTCATTGAACCTATTTAATTAATTTTATTTTGTTTTGCATATTTGGAATTAGAGGCTCAGGAATTTCATATGTAAATATATGCAAAACAGCATGCAAATTGGTTTTAAGAGCCAAAAAATCACCTTTATAAAAAACAGCAGGAATATATCATTGGAAAGATAAATTCTTTTCACAGGCCTACTGTGCTTTATCTGTTTAGAAGAGTCATAGATGAATTGAAGTATGGCTACAAATGATATGAATGCAACTTTATACAATATTGAATATTGGAGAAGTTCACAAAGTTAGCAGGTTTGGTATATTTGACCTAATCTTCCTTATGGAACAAACATATTTCTGTAGCTTTAAGAAAGTAACTTGAGGAGAGGATGGATGAGTGGGGAATAGGAATAGGAGGTGAGGTGGCTACTGTCTCTCACACCTGACATGCCATATGTCAGGCCACTAATTCACACATTTCTGAGAGATGAAATGAGAAAAGCTTTTTGTTTATTTTCATAATTAAATGATATCTAAAAGAAGAAGTATCAAATCAGTGGGCTTTTCTGTTCCATTTTGAAGAATTTATTTTATTCCATAAACTTACAGTAACTGTATAAAGGCTCTTAATCTCTAAAAATGGTGAAAAATCTATAATCCTAACTTTACTTACAGAAGCTGTACTATCATTTGAAGTATATTTTAATAAATGACTCATTCTCACAAAGCTCAAATTACCGCAGGCTTTTTATACAGAACACCCAAAAGTCTGGATTATGATCATAGTAGTACCTAAATTCTGCTGGCATATCTTTCTTATTGTATTCTTTTGCCACACTAAATCTTTTTTGTGTTCTGACTACTGGTAAAAGAGGGTTTTATATCTATTCTAAGGAAGACTACATCAATATGCTTTTGAAAAATTTCCAAATTACAAAAAAACTGACTTCACATAGCACTTCATAATTTTCCTCATCAAATCCTAAGGACTATATTAAAACATCTGTTTTTGAAATATCTCGCTGACAGTAGAATGCTATACCCCCAGGGAGTCTCCTTACTTTGCATAAAATTTGCATGCTCATAAATAAGTTAACATTGGGGGATGAGTATATCAACTGCAAAGAATGCACGTATTTTCCATATATCCTTTTTATAATTGGCTTAGAACACAGAACTACAGATTTTTTGAAAAATTATTTTCTCTCTCAATCACCCTTTAAATGAGACTATGAATTCTTTATAAAGATTTTTCCTTCCCAATTTTCCCTACCCTGTTCTCAGAAAGCCAAAAGTAATTCAAATTGCTTCAATACTCAGAAGCAAAATATATTGCAAATAATGTGTGCAAATAATATTTAAAATGATTGGTTCTAAATGAAATTTTATAGTAACATGTGCATGCCCTGCATTATGAGATATATGGAATAAGGTAGATCTAATATTTTTTTCTCTTTTCCTAGCACAACAACTTTATACTCATATAATCTTGGTAAGTTACATACCCAAGTGCCAAGAAGTACATCATGCTTTTTGTATTTAGTTAACTGTGTGTCTTCAATTCTTTACATTTGAAAGGATATTTACCTTTTTCGATGTTTATTCTGGTCTCACACTAGCCTGGGGAATAACAGAGCACAATGGGAAAATTATTTCATAGAGACAGCTGTCAAATCTGCTTCCTACAGAGTCAGTGTTATCACATTACTAACGTAATACAGTAATGCATTACTATGTTATCACAGACGACTGTTATTCTAATGTAATGACTAGAAACTAGCTCCCTGATTCCCATTAATGCCCAGTTTCATATATGAGGTCAGTGAGATTAGAATAGGTAATGCCTTGACCAGTGAGGCTCCAGGGAAGATAGAAAGATGCCTCCACCCAAATTATTCACCACTGGACAGTGCACAAAGTTACATATTAGAATTGTATCTTTTATTTAAGATTCTAACTGCTATTTAAATAAAAATATTTAAGGAGGGCTTAACACTGTAAGAAAAGCTATTATCTGTTATTTATAACTTAGTGAATGGGCTCTTAATCTGGGATTCATGAACCATACACAGGATTTAAGGGAATAATATACCCTCGTAAACTATGTGAAAACTGTTGTTTAAATGAATTTGTGTAAATATTTGGAGAAAAAGTAACTCATAGATTTTGATATATTCTCAAGTGAGTTCACACACACACACACACACACACACACACACACGAATCAAGAACCAATGCTTTAGAGTGAATGAAGTTTTTGAGAACTAGATTGGACAGGGATCTGGAAAGAAAGAGTGTAAGGTGCCTGGCAACTAAGCAGAATATAACGAGACAAAGGTTCCAGAATTCCCGCAGGCAAAGAAGACATACAAAAGATGCTGAATCTATAGAGCCAACTTTATTGGCTTCAAAATTTTACTCAAGCCGGGCAGAGGCAACACAAACTGGCTGGGTCAACTTGCATTCCCAAACCATGGTTTTTTACCTATGCTCCTTTCTTATATCCATTTTAAAAACTCTTTCTCCAGAATATTGTAAACACCACGTTAGAAGATTTGTGTAGGCTCAACCAGAACACAACTGGGCCAATATCAAGAACTGAGCCCTAAAGGACTGAATCCAGAACAGTATATATTATCTCTATTAGTTAGGGTACTTTGCTTATAACAGAAAACCCAACAAAGAAAAGTTTATGGTATTGTTTGAATGGAAAGTCCATCAATAGCAACAGGTAATATGTCCTGAGTCAGCATGAAAAATGATGTGACCAGAAGCCTGTTTCTCTCTGATTCTCTATTTGTCTCCTCTATCTCCTCGGGTCTATTCGTGGCTGTTGCAACATGCGAACTATTGTCCTTGTTCAGATCCATCAAGATCTGACTTAGCATAACCAGCAAAACACCTGAGGTTCAGGATTGGTTAAGTTGTATGCCTATCTTGGAATCATTGTAGAGAGGGGGGTAAAATATCTTTACTAACCACCTGGAGCTTGAGAAAAATATACTAGCTATCAAACAACAATTTTCTACCATACTATCCAAGAAAGAGATGAAAGGACACCTCTTAACCAAAGTGTGTTGATGTTCATAGCAAGAAAAACACTGGGTTTACAATGAAGAAACAGGGCATTAACCAAATAATAATGCCAAGCTCTAGGAGCTGGATGGGAGACGGGAGCAGGTTAGGAGGGAAGCACTTTTCTGGGCAATGGCTGCAAACCGTATTGGAGCTGCTTTGATTCATGGGCGGAAGGCATTTGCTGTGTGGTGGGTGAAGACAGGTTAAAGGTACGGGTCAGGAATTTATTACCCACGTCTGTCCACAAGAAACTGCTATTGCCAATACCATCAGGTTTGCACTACATTTAAACCTTTTATTGACAGCCTGGCACTGACAGGAGTGAGTAGTAAATTTAGACTCCTCTCCATTCATTCTTCATTACCTTGTAATTCAGTCACTCTCCCCATTCCAAGCCCAAATCTCTCATCGTGGAAAACATAACTACTCCAGGAGAGGAACATAGTGAGGGATTTTTCTGGAAATAACTATCAAGAATTGTGAAGGGTCTGAAATTTTACTATACTTGCAATCCAAGAAGTTAGCCCGCTACAGTTTCATGAATGCTAGCAAAGGGCACGACTCCTGGGTCAAAGACAAAGGACATTCTATTACTTACAGCAACAATAATAGTCAGAGGATCAGCAGTTGTTCTGAACCCCAGTTTGCATAGGACATACAAAAAGGGCCAGATGGTACCTGCAGCCTGCACCCTCTCCAATCTGGGACCCCTTGGGCGTTGTCTGACTGCCGGTTTAGACCTGATCCCAAGGATCAGGTCTAAACCGGCAGTCAGACATCCCTCTCACAATCCTGTACCGCTAGCTCCTAATCGCTCACCTGCCTGCCTGCCTGGTCACCCCTAACTGCACCCCCTGTCAGCCTGATCGCCCCTCACAGCCTCTGTGTGCCGGCCTGGTTGCCCCTAACTGCCCCCCACTGCCGGCCAGGTCACCCCCAATTGCCCCCTCCCTGCCAGCTTGGTGACTCCTAATTACCCCCCCCCCCAACCGACCTGGTCACCGCTTACTGCCCTGCCCTGCCAGATTGGTCACCCCCAACTGACCCCCTGCTGTCCTGGTCACCCCCAACTGCTCCCCTGCCAGCCTGGTCACCCCTCATCCCCCCCCCCCCCCCGCCAGCCTGGTTGCCCCATGCAGCCTTCTGTTCAATCGTTTGGTCATCCCTCACTAACCCCCCTGCCAACCTGGTTGCCCCACACAGCCTGCTTGTTCAGTTGTTTGGTCGTCCCTCACTAACCCCCCTGCCAACCTGGTTGCCCCACACAGCCTGCTTGTTCAGTTGTTCGGTCGGCCCTCACTAACCCCCCTGCCAGCCTGGTTGCCCCATGCAGCCTGCTTGTTCAGTCGTTTGGTCGTCCCTCACTAACCCCTCTGCCCATCTGGTCGTAGGCAGCCATCTTGTGAGGGCATGAGGGTTAATTTGCATATTACCTCTTTATTATATAGGACAGTACTACTCTAGTCTTCCAAGTGCCTTATAAAAATGTGTATCTAAGAGCCACAGACACCATTCAAGTCCCTGGATGTTTGACAATCACCTTAGAAATAGAAATAGGAATTGAGTGGAAAATAGGTTTAGTTAGAATTATTGAAAAATTTATGAATCCTATTGTTAAAATGTAAATCTTTGGAGGAATGTCATTATAACAGCTATTAGCTAATGAAAAAGCTATTGTGGATATTAAATAATAGTGTTCTGAATCTGTTAAGCATTTTTACATCTAGTAGTTTATTCTAACTATACAACCAACCCTACATGACAGGCAAGTATGTAACTATATATTATGCCATTTAATAGCAGAATAAAACTGAGACACAGAGAGGCTAAGCAACTTATACAAATATAATCCTTGCGGGTTACATTTGAATCATTCAATTAAATTGTAGCATCATTAGCAATATAGCAATGTGATTTCACCCAGAATTATAAATATGTATATGTCATTCAATCCTTAATAGGTAAACATAAAAATATAAAAATACATAAGAGATAAAGTGGAGTGTTAGCTATACTTTTATGAGGTTATGAGGTTGTATTATAATAGCATTGCTTCAGAGAACTTCATATTATTCAAATGATAGACCTTTGAGTTGTTACTCTGGAGGATGCTTCCTTTTGATAAGAATAGCAACCAAGTTGTTTAAATGCTGCAGTACCTTTAGAAAAGATTACTAATATAAGCATTTATTATTTTTTGTAAGCCAATTCAAGCTCCCCCAATTAGAAAAACTTTTTAGTTAAGTAATATCCACTAATCTGTCAAATTGAAATTACTTTACAAATGAGGAGATTAATTCTATTTTTATCATTTAACTATAGGATATTAATCATCTTTTGAAAAGGAAAGATTTAACAAAACGAGCATGTTCAAATCATTTGGCAAATATCTGTTAACAAAAGCAGATAAAACCTCTTTGGTAGAAAGGGGAGATTTTTTTTTAACGGAGACAAAAGCCAATCACAAAGTGTTAGGGTGTTTTTTGAAATCTGTAACACAGTAGCAGATTGTGAAAAAGGGTTAAAGACACGTCAGCCATGACTTCTTTCAGCTCTCAAGAGTGTGGTAACATGCATTGTTTGGCGTAATCATGACACAGATCTGCATGTGTATGTCTTCAATAATTCATGTTGCAGCTTGTCTCACTGTGGGGACAGATGTCAGTGAAACCAGTGACAGCCGATCATGCTGATCCCATACACAGTCACGTGTGGCTGATTCCACAGTGACACTGAGCCTTGAGTATATGCCCAATAAGTCTGTTGGAGGTAATAAAATATGGGCCAGCAAGTTTGGGTATAGCTATTCATTTTATAACTCCTTTAAATGCACATATCTATATGTATGTATAAAAATATCTTACTTTCATTAATTTCTTAAAGATTTGGAAAGCTTTATAATTCGGACTAGTTAAATGTGGGGACATTCCTTCCATTTGAATGTCATATTTATTAGGTCATTAAAATATACATATAAAATGTTACTAACAAAATCAATTATTTATTAAGTATAGAAATGTATCTGTCTCCTACAGGTGATTTATTGAATTACCCATCTTGATTAATCTTTCATTATTAATTCATGTAATAGAACAAATAAATGTCACATACCCAGAAGATTAAACAAGCCAGCACACTAAAGTTTTGTTCTCAAAGATTTATCTTTGTTTCTCATAATGATTAGTATTTTCTTTTAACATTTGATATTAAAAATGATCTTATTCCAGGTACTCTAAGGGAAGTATTAACGTATATCTGTAAGTGTCTATAAACATTAATTAGAATATAGAACATTGGTTAGAATATAGAAACATTCACCCTGCCCCAAATTAGTCTTATACATTAACCCTTAACAAGTTTTATAGCAAAGGACTAGAATAAGAGAATATAGCTAGAGCTGTGCAAGTCTATTGCTTCTACTAGGACAGTAGCTCCACATTTGTGTGTAAAGAAATACAAAGCTAGCAGTTCCAAAGCCTTTTAAAAGCCAAAATATTATGGAATATTTTTAGATCCCAAGATCAGCTCTACTTATCAATTTCATAAATAATTTTAGAGAAAAGTATCAAGTTCCACTTTTAACCTGCAGAATCTTTGACAGCTAGAGAATAACGTGTGTGTTTGTATGTGTGGATAAATGTGTATGTATATATTACATTTTAAAATATTCAACAGAACAAAACACTCATCCTTATGTTTTCTCTAGTAACATAATATGTTCTGCATTTTTTACTTAGCCTTAGACATGTAGCATTTTGGTTTAACTTTTGGAGTCATTTTTCTTGATGATTTTATTGTTTTAAAAAGGAAGTTCCTGGCTTATTCTTAATGATTCCTCAGATCTGTCCTTCCTCTCTAAGATCCATATACTTAGAAAAAAAGCATTGATTTTGCATTATTCCAGGATTAGACTGTTTGTAAGAAACACTTGAGTCAGGAAATCTCTTCAGTGCTACTAGGCAGAGTGTTGCCTCACAGTGGGTACCATTTTTCTTTGGAGGTACATTTACATAAACATTTCTAATCACAGCTCCATAAAGAGGCTCAGTATAATATTTCATGACTTTTAGGTAATATGTCATGTGAATCTTAACATATGGCATTACACTGTACAATGGCAATCTTGGCTTCCAAAGGGACCTGGAAAACATCCAGTGAGATGAGAGTAAGCCAAACTTGATAGAAAACCATATCGATGCTAATCCAGGTTTACACCTTTCATTCAGACTCGGAACTCTCTAGCAGATGGTTCAGTGTTGAAGCACTAATGTTAGCAAAATGTCAAAACTATTTTGCTAGACTCCCCAATTGTTCATACAGATCATTTTTCAAATGCTGGATATCAAAATAGAATTAATAAATGGTAGCACTAAGTTCTCTGATCAGAAGCGCAGGGTTTTAGTTTCAATTTCTAAAGACAATCTGGCTCTGCTCCCTTGGAATATAGCCAATCAGCTTTTACAGAAGAAAATCAAATTTTAGAAGTTTCTTCTCTGATTCTTTAGCCTACAAGGGCATATTCAAAGAAGACAGAGGAATGCAGAACCATTTGGCAGATAGCATTATTAGTGACTGCTCTATCAATGTAATCATCCAAACAAATTTCATGAGATAATGACTCAGAATCAATTGTCTTATCCTGGGATTCATGGACATAGAGAAAAAAAAACACTATATGGGCTTCAGAGAACCCACAAACTACCTGAATTTAGATGCAAATGTGGTGTGGGTGTACATATACACACGTTTCTATATACACACACATACACTGAATATGAAAGATGAATGAATAAGTGCAACCTATATATTAGAACCTAGCGATGATTTTAGTATGTTACAGAAAGTCAGAATTAACATCTATAAAACATGAAGGATTTACCTGCATCTAGATGAAAATATATTTAAGTATTAACTGATCATTTAATGCCTAGTAGGAACTATACTATCTTTAGTGTATTTTTTTCTTCAAAATATTTTTTAAAAATCTCATGAAGTAGGAATTAATTATCCTGTTTTGTGGCCATCTAACCGCAAATGTCTCAGAGAGGCTCATCTGGCCTCTCCCAATGCGTACTCTAGAATTGTCCTCCCCGACTCCAAATTCCAATCCTTTCTTTATAACACTTGTACTCCTTTAATAATGGTTTCTACTTTACTGTAAAGAGACTACAATCCCAAGAGCACAAGACAGTTATCCAAGTCTATGATAACATAACTTGACATACAAACAAACCACTTTCAGGTAACATTTCTTCTCTACAATTTTCTTTTTGCAAGTCTAAAGGGTATCAGTATTATTATCCTCAAGATGTGTCATGTGTACGCCACTGCTTAAAGGATTGTCAAGTTGGATGGGACAACACTGTCCCAACTACATAAGTAACTACTTATATATTTTCCTTACATCCAAACCCTAATTTGCTCTTCTCAGTATGTCTTTTATGATTAACCATGGCTTTACTTTCAGTTTTGTTCATTATCAATTTCATCGCTGAAGACTGTCCATATTTCTTTAATGTTGTGACAGGAATTCTTTGCTGAAGCTAAAAAAACACAAACAAGAATGAAACAAGCTAAGAGAATAATACTGTATTTCATTTTTTCATTTAAAATATGTTACAAAACAGCTTTGAGTTAAAAAAATTTTGACAGTGTATATTCAATTTTTCAGCTAACAGATGTACATACATAAAATTGTATGATTGAAATTCAGTGTCATGGGCTTTAGTCATTTAGTTTGGGCAAACTCAAGGCATTGCTTTATAATATAGCTCTTGAAATATGCCTGTTCAATCATGAGAGAGTGGGGTTTCTATGAAATAGTGATATGGAAGCATTCATTGTATTTAAAAAAGGTAGTTTATATGAATATTTTTAAATAGTATGATTTATTTTTCAAATGAAAAGTGATTTTCTTTGTTTTCTAGTAAATCAATTAATAAGGAAATTAAGTGAGCAACAAATGGCTATTCAGCAAACGAAGCAACCAAACCATTTCTTAGAACTTCTAGTTCAGACCTCAACCTAAAACTTCAACAATTAATAATGTGTCTTCTAATCAAGAAATATTAGAACTATTTGCAGCTATTTAATGAAAATGAGGACACAGAACTATTGATGAGGTTTGCTTCATGTTCTTATCAAGGTTTTGAGAAATACAGAGACTAAGTGAATTTAATAAAGGCAATAAATAAATGCTTTAAGCAACGACAGTCCAATAAAGAAAATAGGTTTAAATTGTGAAAGTCTAGTTTGAAAGCAGTCAATGGAAATCCTACTCAAAGTGCATGCTTCGGGAATATAAATCAACTTCATCAGAAGATAGTGCTTGGTTCAGCCACATTTTTTTTATTAGATGACATTCTCAATAAAGGAAGTAATGTGTTAGTTTCTATTCTGGGGCAAAATTCCTAATGCAAGATGGACTAGTAACAAATTGTTTAGATATTGTCACCAGGTAGCTAACCACACTTTATGGAGCATTTGTCTAAAGAAAGATGATTTCAATGCATTATCACTGTTAAATATTTGTTTCTAGTCAAAATTTAAAAATCACTTATGAATCACAGTGCTTTCTCTCTAATCAATACTATTTTTAACTATAGGAGAGTTTTAGAAAAATGTATTACTGCTAACAGAGAACTCTACAAAAATAAAATTTAGAAAATGAGCACAAAAGACCAAGTTCACACGTGTTGATTGCATTATCTTCAGTAATCTTCCCTGACAGGCATAGGACAGTGGTAAGTGTTCATTTTCTCTTTTATTGTGGATTGAACAATTCTATACCTAAGGCTACAAATCAATAAGTGTTGGTCATTTTCCTCTTAGGAATGATGAGCTTTAACTTGCAAGAACCTGCTTATATTAGCTCAGGCTTTCTTGCTTGTCTGATGCAATAAAGTAAATGACATCTGTCTTATTCAGTTCAAGCTGCTGCAACAGAATGCCATAGAACGGGTGGCTCAAACAATGATCATTTATTTCCCACAATTTTGGAGGCCTAGAGTCCATGATCAAGGTGCGACAGACTCAGTGTCTGGGGAGTCTTCTTTCTGGTTTGCATATGGCTGCCTTCTCAAATGGTGGGGGAAGAGTGGGACTCCGGTCTCTTATGAGGACACAAATCTCATTATGAGGATTCCACTCTCTTGAATTCATCTAAACCTATCACCTCCTAAAGGTACTACTTCCAAATATCATCACAATAGGGGTAAGGGTTTTCATATATAAATTTTGTAGGGACACATTTAATCCATACCAATAAAGTGGATATGTTGGTTTCCAGATAGGACCAATATTTTGTCTAAAATATTTTCAAGCTAGAGATGGGTTATGATAACTCTATGATGAAAATATAATCTTCTTATAAGGAAACAGGCTATCTATTGTTATTATAATTTAGTAGGATGATTGGGTGTGTGCCACAGAAGCCAAAGACTACTCACAGTCTTGCATCTTTGTAATTAACAGAAATACAAGATATATAATTTCTGTAATAACTAAGATCATTCCAAAAGATAGCAATTTGGGAAACCCAGATCCCTCCAGTATAGAGCAGTGAGTAGGCACCCAGAGTCAGACCTCCTGGGGCAAAGCTTCATCATCTGAGCGCCAACATGCACTGGGTAATCTTAGGAAAGTTACTTGGTCTTTCTCTGTGCAGTTTGCCAATTTATAATACAGAGATAATCACAGGATTTATATCCAGAATAAGGATTATATCAGATAATCAAATAAAGAGTTTAGCACAGCAACAGTGGTTAAGCACTCAAAAATGCTACTATTGTTATTTGTTTTTTTAAATATATTTTTATTGATTTCAGAGAGGAAGGGAGAAGAAGAGAGAGATAGAAACATCAATGAATAGAGAGAATCTTTGATAGCTGCCTCTGCAGGCCCCACACTGGGGATTAATCCTACAAACTGGGCATGTGTCCTGACCAGGAATCGAACCATGACCTCCTGGTTCAGAGGTCTAAACTCAACCACTGAGCCATGCTGGCCAGGTTACTATTGCTATTTAAATATGGTGATTCCATCTAACCTAAGAGGCTTGGTTTTACAAATGAGTCAAAGTTAACAGTGTTCTAAGGGGTAGCAGGCATTATTGTTTTTAAGAATGTATTGACCTTAAGGAAATGTGTTTTCCCTACAGACCCAATGTTATGACCACTAACCATTATTACACATATAATATTTTTAAAGAAAAAATATTTTTATGTTTAGCTTCTGGACCTTTTGTTCAAAACAGGGCTCCATCAGAAACAATGGCTTTGTTATAAGACATTTCATTCTAGGAAAGGTGGTTTTGAATATTCAGTAGGGCTCCAGGCTAGTGATTTTGTAGTTAGTTTTCTTGTCTTCTAGGAAGCCCTTGACAAAGGTCACAAACAATTTGCTGGCTCCTCTTATTAAAATAAAGATGGAAAGCATTGATGATAACTCTGCCCAGCAGCTAACTTCATCATCTGTAGCAGTTTCAACATATGCTTGTGAGATAATGAAAAATATAGCATTAAATACAGTGGCAGATTGAATCTTGTTTCAGAGTAAATATAGTAAGTCATTTTTTTCCCCTCTTCATTTCCTCAGAACCTGTTTAGCATTAGACTGTTAATATCTTCACTGATACATGACAAAACCATTGCATAATATACTGCATTTAAGACCAACCCCCACATAAAAGTGAGCAACAGAAAACTATGAACATTAATCGGGCATTCAAAATAATGAAGTGCTTCAAGCCAACCCTCTTCAAAAACCTTCCACTCTTATAGTTTTGCAGGAACAAACAGTTTTATAAATCTGACATGCTTTTCTGGTCCCATTTAATATTATAAAAATGTCATTTTTATGAACTATAGTCAATATTAAATTTTTTAAAACATATATTGTATTTATGTTAGCCATTAGTAAAAATATTATATGCAGTTTTTATGAAATAATATGTTCTTTAAATATTTTAATCTAAAAAACAAGTTTGTCAATATTGTAAAGGAAGGAAAGATTATTTACACTTTAATCTTCAAAGGCTAGGAAAATACTGATTTTGAGCAACCAGTATTTTGTCATGGTAAATGGTTGCCTGAGGAAATTATAGCTACTTGAAGATTATATATACTTTTTATCCAATAATAATTTTAAATTACTACTAATTAAAAACATAGAACCATTAATTTCAAAGAAAAATCAAATAAGTTAACAATGATTGGTTTTGTGTTGATATTGAAGAGTATATCTCAGGAAAATTTTCTACACACACATGATTCCAAAAAATATCCCTTATTAAATTAAAAAATGATTTAAGACTGCAAGTGTTTACTCAGTAAAATAAAAACTGAATTAGAAGCTGATGTTTTACTGATATTATCCTTTGGTTGGTGACTCTAATAAAATATGGGTCTTTCTGCTTTATGTCACGAGTAAGTTTCTGTCCCCACTCCCTTGTCCCTTGCTACTGGATGCTGAACGTGTTGCCTTCCTTTAGATGTTTCCATTAGAGGTCAGTCTAAGCTCCTCGCTCTGAGTTGTCCCACCTATGCTGTTGCCAACATATTTCCCTTTCAGAAGTGGCGTTAGGAAAAACACCTTCCCTCTATTGGCTCTGGTTTACAGAGCAATAAATGGCTCAGCTGCAGCTATTGCTTCGGTATCTAATTAAACAAGGAATTGCAGATGCTGTAGATTTTTTTTATGCCTAGTGATACAAGCAACTGCACAGAGTGCATATGTTCATTTTCTATTCGTTGACAAAGACTACAGAGAACCTGAATTTGCAACAAGCATGGGATGTGGTACATTCTTAAGTGTTATTCGAGGCCAAATATTTTTAGAAGTAAAAACAGCAACAATTAAAAAGTGACTTCATGAATTGTGGCCTAAGATTTAATGCTCTCTTATATTAAACATGAAATCTATCCTATGGATATATCTAGCCCAAATCCACTTTGGATTATGCCATATAGTCTTTGTTAAGGCAGTATTCTCCTTGTGTTGATTTCAGGCAAATTTCTATTTATCTTTTAATTATATATTTTTAAAATAAACTGAAGTATATAGGTAATATACATGAAAGCTTTAAAGCATAATAAAGCAAGCACCTGTGAACCCATCATTGCCCAATCTAACAATGATAACATTACAAAAATCATGTATATCTCTTTTTTTAAGCTTTACTACATTTAGTTCAAAATGCTACCTAATTGACTTTGTGATTTCTTCTTTGATCCATAAGACTTTTTAAAAAATATATATATATTATTGATTTTTTACAGAGAGGAAGGGAGAGAGATAGAGAGTTAGAAACATTGATGAGAGAGAAACATCGATCAGCTGCCTCCTGCACACCTCCCACTGGGGATGTGCCCGCAACCAAGGCACATGCCATTGACCGGGATCGAACCTGGAAACCTTCAGTCCGAAGGTCAACGCTCTATCCACTGAGCCAAACCCGCCGTGGTGATCCATAAGACATTTTAAAATGTACTTCGCAAACATTTGGATATGTTCCAGTATCTTCTGTTATTGATTTCTAATTTAATTTAATAGTTAATTTAATTATGGTCAGAGAATATACATTGTATAATTTATATCTTTTAAAATTTATTGATTTGTTTTGAGGCCTGGAATAACATCTACTTTAATCACTGTACCATAGACATTATAAATTTTGCTGTTTGGGGGAAACTGTTCGATAAATCCAATTAGGTAAAGTTGGTTGATTGTATTGGTCAAATGTTCTATACTTACTGATGTGTTTTTCACATGTTTTATCAGTTATTGAGAGCAAGATATTGAAATCCACAGCTATAATTGAGGATTTGTCTAGCTGAGTTCTATCAGTTTTTGCTTCACACATTCTGAACCTCTGCTATCAGTTGCGTAAACCTTTGGAATTGTTCTATCCTATTGTCCCATTGATCTTTTATCATTATGAAATGACCCTCTTTATCTCTGATAATAAGTTTTAATATCTAAATAGGTCATATCCTCATATATTTTTCTTTATCTTCAGTAGTATCTTGGTTTTTCTGAGCCAATTGCATTGTCATATACATTTTAAAATCATTTTTTCATGTTCCTTAAGACTCTGCTGAGGTTTTCGCTAGAATCCCTTTGAAATTTTACATCAATTTGTAAGTATAAGGACAAGAACCTGATCAAGGATATCCACCCAAAACATATAGTAGACAAGATAATAAATGACTAAGCATTAAAAGCTTTACCTATAAAATTAGAAAGTAGATAAAGATTATGCTTATTGCTACTCCTACTTAACATTGTACAAAGAATCTAGCCAGCTCAATAAGACATGAAAAGGCAACACAAAATATATGGGGAAAGAGTGGGGAAAAGTTGTCATTACTAATTAAATGACATAAGTCCACATAGAAAATCCTCAAAAAAAACCTACAAATAAATTACTAAAAGTAATAAGATGATTAAGTGAATTCATTGAATATAATATTAACATACAAACATTTTCAGCAACAAAGATTCAGTAAATGTAGTTAAAAAATAATATCAATAAAAATTAAGGAATTCGAAATAAGTATAACAAATAATGGATAAGACCTTAAAATAAAAATTATAAAAGTTAATTGAAATATAAATTCCAATTGTTATTGACAATGTATACAAGAGTAATTATCTTAATGGTGGCTGTGTGTGGTAAAAACATTTTGAAACAGTTCATAAAACTTAGAGTTGAAAAACAAAAAACAAAAATCCCTCCTATAATTATAAGAAAATAAACAAAAGACATTCAAGTATATTTGATTATAGTATTATCTATGTGATAGGCAGAATTCTAAAATGGCCCCCAAGACTTCTAACCTCTGGTATACTCCATATATAATGCCCTCACCTTAAGTGTGAGTACAACTTGTGAATATGATGAGATATCACCTCAGTGATTATGTTACATTATCTGGTATAAAAAATTTTGCTGAATTAAGGTTTCTGATTAGTTGACTTTGAGTTAATAAAAAATAATACCACCCTTGATGGGCCTGACCTAATCAGGGGTCACTGAAAAAGATGTAGGAGAGATTCAAAGCCAAAGACATTTCTTTTGCTGGCCTTGAAAAAGCAAACTACCATGTTGTAGAATGGCTCACATGCCAGGGAAATGTGAGTGGACCAGGAAGCTGAAAAAAGGTCAGCAGTTGGCAGGCAATAGGAAAGTAGAGATCTCAGTCTCACAACCTCAAAGAACTAAATCCTACCAACCACTTAAATGAGCTTGGAAGATGACCTGAACTTCAGAGGAGACCGCAGTCCTAACCAACATCTTTATTCTGGCTTTATGAGATCCAAAGCAAAGAAAACAAGGTAAGCCATGCTGTGCCCTGACTCCTGATCCACCAACTATAAAATAACAAATTTGTGCTACTTTAATAAGCCTTGAAGTTTGTGGTAAATTTGCTATACAGCAGTAGAAAAATAACACAGTTTGTAATAGCAAACAACAACAACAAAAAACAACAAAAGTCAAACACACCCTCCCCCGATAAAAACCCCCAAAAATCTGAAAGTAACCCAAATGTCCATGGGTGGCAAACAAATTACTAAATTATTTCATTAGAGTCATACAATGTTATACTAAACCATGATAAAACTAAGTAAACTATTCCAACATGAATGGCTCTTAAAAATCTATTGAGAAAAAAATGCAAATCACAGAAGTATACTCACTATACTCACTTTATATAATTAATAGTGGCCAGTGCATGAATTCGTGAACATTGGAAGGAAATAAATTAGAAGAAATATTTTAATATCGTTCTTCACCCTTTCTCTATAATAGAAGTATCAGGTCAGTCACTTAGCCTTTTACACGTGCCAGCGAGAGCTTTATATGTATCACATGTGTGCAAGTCAAGGTTAATTTTAAATTGCCAGTGTGCATCATATGTACCCGCCAGTCAGTCAGTCGGACTGTTGGACGGATGGTCAGTCACTTAGCCTTTTATATGTAAGATTAAAATAGGAGAACTCAATATGTCATTTAAGATATATATCAGTGAGGAATGGTTAATATATAAGTCAAGACTGAGATTATCTCTGGGGGGCAGAAAATATTTAAGGCAGTTATAAAAGTGGCTTCTAAGGTATTGGTGCTAGACTGTTTCTTAGGTTCCATTGTGAGTACATAAATGTTTATTCTCTTTTAACCTCTGAATATATGTGATAAACCCTCTTTTATAATGAAAAACACATTTCACCATTAAGAGTATATAACGTTGCCTGGCTGGAATGGCTCAGTGGTTGAGCATCAACCTATGAACCAGGAGGTCATGGTTCAATTCCCAGTAAGGGCTCATGCCTGGTTGTGGATTGATCCCCAGTATGGAGAGTGCAGGAGGCAGCCAATCAATGATTCTCTAAATCATTGACTAGAGGCCTGGTGCATGAATTCATGCACAGGTAGGGTCCCTCGACCTGGCTGGAGATGGGGGCCGATCGGGGCTGGCAGGCTGGGGGAGGGACCGCGAGAGGTTGGCTGTGGGAGCGCACTGACCACCAGGGAGCAGCTCCTGCATTGAGCGTTTGCCCCCTGGTGGTCAGTGCATGTCATAGCTACCGGCTGGTCATCTGGTCATAACAGTCGCTTAGGCTTTTATAGATATAGATATTTCTATCTCTCTTTCCCTCTCCTTTCTTATCTGTAATCAATAAAAATCCTATCTAATAAAAGAGTAATATGCAAATTGACCATCACTCCAATGCACAAGATGGCCACCCCCATGTGGTCAAAGATGGCCACCCCCATGTGGACACAAGATGGCTGCCACAAGATGGCCAGCAGGGGAGGGCAGTTTTGGTTAATCAGGCCTGCAGGGGAAGGCAGTTGGGAGGGACCAGGCCTGAAAGGGAGGGCAGTTGGGGGGGACCAGGCCAGCAGGAGAGGGCAGTTAGGGGTGACCAGGCTGGCAGGGGAGGGCAGTTAGGGGTGACCAGGCTGGCAGGGGAGGGCAGTTAGGGGTGACCAGGCCGGCAGGGGAGCAGTTAGGTGTCGATCAGGCTGGCTGGCAGGGGAGTGGTTGGGGTGATCAGGCTGGCAGGCAGAAGCAGTTAGAAGCAATCAGGCAGGCAGGCAGGTGAACGGTTGGGAGTCAGCTGTCCTGGATTGTAAGAGGGATGTCCCAGATTGGAGAGGGTGCAGGCTGGGCTGAGGGACACCCCCCACCATGCATGAATTTCGTGCATTGGGCCTCTAATATATATGTGTGTGTGTGTGTGTGTGTGTGTGTGTGTGTGTGTGTGTGTGTATATATATATATTTTTTTTTTTAAAGAGTATATAACTCTGTAACAGTTAGCTCCCAAATCTAGAAAATTAATCTCTTGTCTTCCTAGATTAGAAATTAAGTAATAAGTTAATCAAATAGAAAAAAAAATATGTATAGCTCTTCAAGTGTATTTAAATACAGCAACAGCAGGAACAGCCCTGGCAGTAGTCATCTCTTCACCCTAATCAGTGATGGCAGTTGAGGCAGATTAGCAAAGTGAACCAGGAGACTCGTGACCCAGGTGTCATCTTTCTTATTCTGTGTTGTATGCTTTGCATGTTCAATCTGTGCTGTGTTGGGGAAGTGAAGCCAAGAGAAAACCCAATTGCTAATAACTGAGAGAGAAAGACACAGAGGCAGAAAATTTGGGGGAGAGGAAAAATTTTAAATATACTTCACATTTCTTGGATTAGTTAGAAAGTGAATTATAGACCAGTGTTTAACTGGCAACATGACTCTGGGTGAATTGTTTATCCAGTTGAGACACACAACCTACATTCATAATATTGAGCTTGCTTACACATTCTGAATGGTGAATCAGGGGAATTACCTTAGCAAGGGTTCTGAGAAGCTCTATCAACCCTGAAGTCAAGAAGCTTCCTGATGAAATATTGAAAGGCAAGTCAGTCTCTGTTTTTGCACTAATTTTTCAAACCCAGTTCTGCTTCTCCAAAGTTAGTTCTGAATTTGGTGACTACTACGACTAAAGCAAATTATCTGACCTAGATTGATGGCAGGAACAACACTTTGCCATAAGGCTTTGAATAGATATATCTCTGTTTCCTGCATTTTCATCACTTGTAACAAAGTGATGCTAACTCAGATTTCACAAAGCTTAATTCTCATAATCAGCTAGCAAGGATGGCTGGGTATCCCTAAATTGCAGGATACTTTTAACATGCTCTACTTTGCAAATTAATTCTAGCCTAGAATTACAGGAATAGGGGTAAATAGGGTGGTACTGTATATACAGGGTGTCTCAAAAAATGTATACACAGTTTTTTCTGATAGCTCAATTTATGTTTCTTTTCAGATTTTTTTTTAATATATTTTATTGATTTTTTACAGAGAGGAAGGGAGAGAGATAGAGTTAGAAACATCGATGAGAGAGAAACATCGATCAGCTGCCTCCTGCACATCTCCCACTGGGGATGTGCCCGCAACCCAGGTACATGCCCTTGACCGGAATCAAACCTGGGACCTTTCAGTCCGCAGGCCGACGCTCTATCCACCAAGCCAAACTGGTTTCGGCTCTTTTCAGATTTAACCCATTAGAATTAATAATTATTCAAAGTGTGTATACATTTTTAGGGGATACCCTGTATGCTACTGCTCTGGCTTGATAGAAAATTATTTACTACAATTATCACTGCCCGGCCTGTGATCCTCAGTGGTTGAGCGTCTACCTATGAACAAGGAAGTCACAGTTCAATTCCTGATCAAGGCACATGCCCAGGTTGTGGGCTCCATCCCCGGTAGGGGGTGTGCAGGAGGCAGTGAATCAATAATTCTCTCTCGTCATTAATGTTTTTCTCTCTCTCTCCCTCTCCTTTCCTCTCTGAAATTATCACTAACTCTGAGAAAAAGAGAATCCATCAATTTTCCCCTTTTAGAGTAAAAATTCTAAGTTATTTGCTGTCATGTTAGAGGAAATGACTTTCATTTAGTGAATTCCAACTAAATATTAAAGTATTATATCACAACATCACCTCTCTCCTCTTTGACACCACCAATGGTAAAATTTATTTGTGCTAGACTAATAGTGACAGAATTTTAGAAGTAGGAAAGAGTCAAGATATCATGTGGTTCAACCCAACTAAAACTATACTCGGCATGCTTGTTAAACAAATATTTGTAAAGAAACCTTAGAAAAATAAAATTGAATTTTTTCCGTATACAATCACTGAGAAAGTTTATTAGCTCCCTGATTTTGAGAAAGAACTTCTGTTTTAAGAAGCTGGATTCTGGCATACACATACAAAAAATTAAGTCAACTATTTTCAAAAGTGACAAGACCATGCCGCATGGAGACCACAAAGGAACATTTATAGATGTTGGCAATCAGTCGTACACCAGGAAACCAAAAGCAATTTATGTAGGAGTATGGCATGCTAGATTTTCTCTAAATTTCTATGACTAATTTCTCAAGCAGTTTCATTTTTCTCACATAATCACTCTACTTACTTCACAATATAGATGATAGCACTTGGTTGCATCCACGGCTCCAAAGGGATCATGGAATAAAATATGGTTTTAAAAGCAGCCTGATTCTATAATAGTGGAACACATTACAAGATTTAAATGGGAAAATATGAGATAAGTTAGTTTTCTCCTTTCAAAAGCTAGAGATTATTGTCCCCTTGCTTTTTTGTGTGTGATTCCAGTACTACTGTGCTTAATCTAATTATTTCTAACCCATTTATAATTTCTGCTATTCTGTACTGCTGCATTTCCTTTGCCTTGCCCCAAATTTTGTTTTCATCAAGCATATCTACCAGTCAGCCTCTTCGGGGCTTCAAGGTAACTTTTTCCTTAAAAAAAATAAAATACATTTGATAATAATACTAATCCTTTGCATGAAGCTTTCATATACATTATTCCATTTCATTCTTAAAACCAAGTAGCAGGGTTGATAAATAGATTTCCATCCTCTAGAGGAGAGAAGAGAAAGCCTGGAGAAGTTAAATGGCCTGCCCAAGATCACAGCTAAATAAATGACTGAATCAAGAATGTCAGTCAAGTTTCTTTGCAAAATGCCCAGCATGATTTCTTAAAGCCACCTCTTTAGCTGTATCAGCTAGTCTCTGGTCATCACTCCATCTCTATTGTCACTGTTCACTCCCACATCTATTTCCATGTTATAATGTTTAGGACCTTGCGTACAAATAGCTGCTGACACAATAGTAACTACCAGTGACTTCTGATGATCATCAAAGCCCTTATAGTGCTTGACTTCCTAATGGCCCTTAGGGACAACTAGGACACATATATGGAGATGATGGAATCGGTTTCTTGTACCTCTGCCAGTAGGAATTCTATAAATTTAAAGAGGTCTTCCCTTCTCATATCTGAAAACAATGAATCCATGACTTTCTCTGAATATTTTGCCTAATTATCATCCATTAGTAGCTGGAGTATTAAGGTTCTGTATGTCAGACTTGGAAAATATAAAATTTAAATTTACATTAAAAACAGTCAATTACTATAATTCCAATCAGACAGGGACCAGCCAGGAAACCACTCTAGGTTAATTTAAATGAGGAAATTTAATACATAGATAATGAATGATGAAAAAGCTGAGAAGCCAGTCGGGAATGGTGAAGCAACCAAAAAATTAGTAATTGCAAGAAGCCCCTAACACTTTCAGGGCCTCAGGGACAGAGGGAAATGTCTTATTACTGGAGACTAGAAGCAATAGTCACCTAGTGGGAAAACGAGAACTCAAGAGAGGCTGTCTAGTGGGGAGCTAACACCACAGAGAAAAGTAGCCACAGCAGGGAAATACCATTCAGGAATATGCTAGTCGGTGAGGAAAACTCTGGCTTTTCTCACCTTTCCTCTCTCACAGCACTACCCTCCCCCGACTCCTCCAATGGACCTAATCTACCTGGAGTCTAGTTGGCAAGTAAATCTGAGAAACACATTGTGGGGGTGAAGAGTCAGAAAGGAACATTAGTTAGAACAATGGCATAAAAGAGAAATTTAGAGATGTAATTGGTTGCTAAATTATGTTCAATTTACTTTTTTCTTATATAATGAAAATGATCTTCAATTCTCTGAGTAGCCTAGACATTGTAGCATTTGGTACCTAATGTAGTTGGTTAGTGAAAATAATGCTAAGTGTAGAAAATGATGTAGCATAAGTAGAATCATGTTTTCTCATTACTCACTTTAAGCAATAATAATTGCTATCATTACACAAAAATATATACTATAATCATACAATTTACTTGGACCACATAAAGGCTTTACTTAGCCTGTCTTAATATATTTATACCTATAATTACATACTTATATAAGCATTCACTCAAGACTCACTATGCAGCATGCTATTTACTTGTCTCTAGAAAAACAATTATTTCATAAGACAGGGTCATATCCTCAAGAAACAAAGAGTACAGGAATTAAGAATAAGATAAATGATATACATATCGCATAGGTATGATTGAGAGGAAGACACAAATAAAGCAGTAGTTCATTTTTCCATGGAGCAGGGAACCTAATAAGAATGAACAGAAGAGAAGATACTGGAGTCAAATCTGAAGAATCAAAGAAAATGCTATGTCTCTCTGAAGTCTTCTAGGCTTTTCTCCCACAGGCACAAAGATCCATACAATGACTACTTACATCCTACTTTTTTAAAAAAGGAGATTAAATTAGTAATTTTATTTTTTATAATGTATATATTGTTGATAGTATTATAGATGTCTCCTACTTTACCCCTATACCCCCCTCTTCCCAGCCCCTACCTGTCCTACCTTGTGGATTGATTTTAATGCTAAATCATCTGCTCACTTCAAGAAAATGCTTGAAAAAATTCCTCATATTTCCATCCACTTGGTAATGCAAGACACATCACAAAAATATTCACTATTTAAAAAATCTTTAAGGGTTACCTTCTTTTTCTGTCATTCTCAACCCCATCCCCTTGCTCTCCTGCTTTCTGTGTACTGCTAAATATTTTTATGGCAGAGAATCTTTTTTTTTTTTTTTTTTTTTTTTTTTTTTTTTTTTTATAGAGAGGAAGGAAGAGGGATAGCGAGTTAGAAACATCGATGAGAGAGAAACATCGATCAGCTGCCTCCTGCACACTCCACACTGGGGATGTGCCCGCAACCAAGGTACATGCCCTTGATCGGAATCGAACCTGGGACCCTTGAGTCCGCAGGCGGATGCTCTATCCACTGAGCCAAACCGGTTAGGTATGGCAGAGAATCTTTGTTCTATGTTATTTTCTTTTTTAATACAACCCTAGATACTTTTTAATCTTTTAAAAATATGTTTTTATTGATTTTAAAGAGAGGAGGGAAGAGTTGGGGAGAGAGAGAAACATCAATAATGAGAGAGAATCATCAATCGGCTGCCTCCTGCATGCCCCCTACTAGGGATTGAGCTCACAATTCAGGCATGTGCCTTGACTGGAATCGAACCATGACATCCTGGTTCATGGATTGATGCTCAACCACTGAGCCACACCTCCAGGCAAGATGGCATAGAATTCTTAAAATGTATCTAAAAATGCAACTATGATTTATGACAAAGGCAATAATAAAATAAAGTGGAGAACTTTTTTTTCAATAAATGGTGCTAGATGAATAGAATATTCATATAGGCAAAAAAATTAGCTGATCCTTTATCTAAAACATACACAAAATAAATTCCAATGGAGTACATGTCTAAACATAAAATATAAAATAATAAAGTTTTCAGGAGAAAATATAGAAGAACATCTCTGTGAGCTTGGAGTAGGCAAATATTTCTTAAACAGGACAGAAAAAGCACTAACCATGACATTTAAAAACTGGAAAAATTGGACTCTTAAAATTCCTAGTCGATGTCAAAAGTCACCATTAAGACAGTGAAAATTAAACAATAGGATAGAATGATATTCACTATATATGTGTGTGTGTACCTCTCTTTCTCTCTCCTTCTCTCTCTCTTCTCTCTCTCTCTCTCTCTCTCTATATATATAGTCTGTCAGAAGATTCATATCCAGAATATATATACATTTAAAAATATTAAACATTCATGAGAAAAAGACACCCAATCCAATATAAAAATGAACAAAAACACTCTTCACAATAAAGAACATAGAATGGCTAATAAGCATGTAAAAATGGTGTGCAATTTCATTAGTTATCAAGGAAATGCAAAATAAAATCACAATGTAACACCACCACCCACACACAAGAATGGCTGAAATGAAAAAGATGGGGATATACCAAATGTTAATGAGAACATGGAGCAAACACTTTGAGAAACTGCTTGGCAGTGAACAAAGGACACGTTCCAGAACATTTAGGTACTCTATTCCTACTATCCCCAGACTGGAAATAATACATACGGCCATCAACAGTAGAATGGATGGATAAAATATGATACATTTAGTCAATGGGATATCGACCAAGTAAGTTTGAAGAACTCCCAACTACATACAGGTAGCTGACGTGCAGGGATACGTACTTGAGTTTTTTTAAAAAAAGAAGACACAAAAAGAATGTATGCACTATGATTCCATTGATATAAAGACTGTTCGTTTAGGTCTTAGTTATTCTTAGGACAAGGGGGTAGGGGATATGGAAGGGGAAACGAGCGAGGGCTTCTGGGGTGTGGGCAATATTCAGGCTCTTCATCTAAATTCCAGTTACATGGGTTTATTCCGTTTTGTGAAAATTCAGTTAAAACTGAAACGAAAGAATGGCAGGAATGGATTAAACATTATATTTAAAACCAAAGAGATCACAATGAACTATACGTCCCCACCCCCTAAACCCTAAGCCTCGCAGGCACGCACGCACACACACTAACGCACGCACGCACGCACTAATGCACGAACGCACGAACGCACGCACATAAGCACGAACGCACGAACGCACGCACATAAGCACGCACATAAGCACAAGGAAGTGGACACCTCATTGGTTGGGACCAGGTGGCAGACTCCCGGAAGTTGGTTCTTAATACCACCTCTTCCACTTCCGGGCACTCCACCTTCCCGCCTTCTGGCCTCCGGTCCGTGCTGTCCCGCCTAGCCTTCGGCCGCGTGGCCTGGGCCCCTGGACGGAAGCCGCAGGGTAAACCTCGCCCCGGAGATCGCCTCCCCGCGGACCCCGCCCGCGGCTGGCTTCGCTCTTCCGCCGCCATCATGAACATCCGCAATGCTGTGCCGCAGGACCTGATGAACATGCAGCACTGCAACCTCCTCTGCCTGCCCGAGAACTACCAGATGAAATACTACTTCTACCATGGGCTGTCCTGGCCGCAGCTCTCGTACATTGCTGAGGACGAGGATGGGAAGATTGTGGGCTACATCCTGGCCAAGATGGAGGAGGACTCCGAGGACCCCCCGCATGGCCACATCACCTCCCTGGCGGTGAAGCGCTCGCACCGGCGCCTCGGCCTGGCCCAGAAGCTGATGGACCAGGCCTCCCGGGCCATGATCGAGAACTTCGGCGCCAAGTACGTCTCCCTGCACGTCCGGAAGAGTAACCGGGCCGCCCTGCACCTGTACTCGGACACCCTCAACTTCCAGGTGAGTGAGGTGGAACCCAAATACTACGCGGACGGCGAGGACGCTTATGCCATGAAGCGGGACCTCTCGCAGATGGCCGAGGAGCTGAGGCGGCCGCTGGAGCTGAAGAAGGGCCGGTCTGCGGAGCTGGGCCCCAGGGAGATCCAGGCGACCCCCGAGAGCACGCTCCCGGGATCGGAGCTGCCGCGTCTGCAGCGGAAGAAGCCGGCCACGGGCAGCTGTGGCAGTGACAGCAGGGAGTCCAGCGAGTCCACGGACAGCCCCGGAGCCCAGGACAGCCCCGAAGACTCGGACTCCACCTCCTAGGACCTGCGTGAGGTACTCTCTCTTCCTACCCGCTCACTTCCTGCCCGAAATCCCGGCACTCGGCCGCGGCCTGCCCAGAGGCGCCCCTTCCCGACCCGTCCCAGCTCTGCTAGGGTTCCCGGGGAAAACCACCTGGTGGCCTGGGGGCGGGGTGTAGATTGGGTTTCGGGGAACCCGTTGCTCCCTATTGGACGTTAATAGCACCCTGCTTCATATGCTGAGAGTAGATTTCATCAGTAAAAGAAACAAGTGTTAATGCGGCCTTTTTCGGTATGAACCGTGTTTCAGGTTACCACGTAGTTAATGAAATACATTTCTTCTTTATATAGTTGTAACTAATAAATGCAGAAGCGATGATAGAATTACAAAATCACCATTTTGCAGCTTTTGATGAAGTTATATATCTAGTCAACTGTCATCAGTGGCTAATACTATTAGGTTAAAGTTGGAGCACTTTTTAATAATGGATCAGACTGACAACACTTCAAGTCACCGAGCAAGTGTCACATCATTAAAAGGGAGATAACTATTATGTGCCTCCTAATGCAATAGGAAATACACAGTAATACCTATGGAATATTCATGCCCAAAGGAAATTTCATAGATATATGTATGAAATTCATTTGGAATCCAAACAAGGCTCTAGATATGACTGTTACTTTCTAAAATATGTTTTTATTGATTTCAGAGAGTGGAAGTGAGAGGGAGAGAAAGATAGAAACATAAATGATGAGAGAGAATCATCCATTGGCTGCCTTCTGCACAGCCCCTAATGGGGAATCCACCTGTGATCCCGGGGCTTGTGCCCTGACTGGGAATTGAACCCTGACCTCCTGGTTCATGAGTCCATGCACAAAACCACTGAGCCACACTGGCTGGGTTGTAATTGCTATTTTTATTTTAAAAAATAGTGGGGCATGATGCAATTGGTCATGTCCAGAAAGAGAATTTCTACAGAAAAAAAATGACCTGGTTTGTTCAACAAATAAATGTCATTTTTTTAAAATGGGAGGGGAAGAAATTATCAAAACAAACCTTAGAGATATATTGACCAAATGCAACCATTGTGGACATTGTTTGCAGCCTGATTTAAACAAACCAAATATAAGACATTTTGAGAGAACCAGGCAAAACTTGAACATGGACTATATGCTATTAAGAAATTGTTAGTAATTTTGTTAGGTGGGCTAATTTGTATTGTAGAATTATATTTAAAATGTTCTTATCCATTAGAGATACATACTAAAATAATTAAAGGTGAAATAATATGGTGCCTGGGATTTACTTTAAAATACTCAGGCAAAAAAGGAAAACAGAAAGAGTTGCTGAGGGGGGAATAGATAAGATTGGCAAGATATGATAATCCTTGAAATTGGATAATGGCTACTTGGGAGGTTCATTATGTTTTTTATTTTTTTGAATGTGTGACAATTAAGCTAACTGACAAAAACAATTATTATACTTTCTAATACACACTAACACTAAGCAACCACTGAAAAGTCATTTAAAAGACTTTAAATTCCATCAAGGAACTTTGTAAACACTTTAAGAATTTCAAGGATCAATGAACTATTGTCAATTTAGAAGCTTTAACTTGTCATTCCAGTCACATCTTTCCCATAACAAAGTCAGGTCATGAGTGACATACCCTGCATATAATTAAAATAAATGCTGTCTGATTAATTTAATCATTCATAAAAATTTTTGTCAGACATGAGGTTTAAAGCTTGGTTTACAGAAGTTATCAGGGCAAGCTGATGTTTACATTGTAGCATTTAAGAATAAATGAACTATATTTTTATACAGCAAACTAATAGCACAATAACCCAGTTTTATTTTCATTCACTTCTGGTTCCATAGATTATAAGAATTTATATATAGAAAGTTCTTGGGGGTTAGAAAAAAGTCTGTTCTTAAAGGAGTTTTTGCATCTGCTTTTAACAACATGAAGGCTTCATAATGCCTGGGTTCATTTGGTCTAAAGTTAAATGCAGCAGAACAGTCTAAAGAGGAAGATAAAATTAAGCAAAACTTACTGCCTTAAGAGGAGAGTTTTCACATTTACAGCTGTCTTCAAAATCTGGAGGGCTCTGTCAAAACTATTTTATTTAAAATTAACAAACCTTTTTAAAAATGAACATTTTTCAAATACTTATGTAGAAAGCCTTTTGTAATATTGATCTCATATTTTGTGGTTATTTTTAGTGTTATATTTTGTGGCTTTTTTTTTAGTGTTAAACTCCAGCCGAGAAGGACTTACATAAAATAGCTAATTGGAAATTGCATACTCTCTTTATATAAAACATATTATATATATTATATATCATATATATACACACACAGAGACACACACACACACACACACTAGTATAATTGGATGAATTCAAGAGCACTTAATATTGGCTGTGACAAATAAAAATAACTGCCAGCCTTATAGGAGAAGAGAGAAATAATAAGAAAATTGTCCTGGCAGTTAAAAATCTCAGTGTGCAATGTACAAATACAAATTCAGGAATGCAGTCAAACCTGGGTTCTCGAATATATTCCATTTTAGCAATTTGGTTCTTGACTGTCAACAAAACTTAGGTTCTCCAGGGACAACCCTTTCCTGTTGATACATCAGCATGACAAAAAGCGTCTCTCAGGCCACAAACCAAGGAGAGAACCTGAGTCCCTTAATCTGTGCTAAACCTAACATCTCAGGGTTGTTTTTTTGCTTGTGTTGCTAGTGAAATGGTAGATTAGCACAATTTTTTTTTTAAATCCTCACCCAAGGCTATTTTTTCATTGACTTTTAGAGAGTGGAAAAGATTGGGAAAGAGAGAGAGAGAAACTTAGTTGTGAGAGAAACACATGGATTGGTTGCCTCCTGCAGGAGCCTTGGCCAGGGCCCAGGCTGGGGAGGAACCTGCAACCCAGGTATATGCCCTTGAGGGGAATCCACCAGGGACTCTTCGGTCTGCAAGCTGAGGATCTATCCACTGAACCAAACCCTGCTAGAACGATTAGCACAACTTTAAAACATAAAGAAGCCATCAGGAGTGCTAATGTTGCTAAGCTTGTGAAAGAAGCAATGATCCCAGGCAATTGAAGAGGCAGAGAAACTGTTGTTGACTTGGGTAAAGGAAAAGCAGTAGTTATAGCATTTTAGAGGCAGTGATTTGTGAAAAAAGCAAAGATGTTACATTCTGACTTCCTAAGAGACACCCCTGGAATGAGAGCTGAAAGTGACTTATTTAGTCTAGTAGGGGTGGTTCAAGCTGAAGGAGGCTGTGTCCTGTACTGAGCATTACTCTCCCAGGTTGATTTCTGATTTCTGCTGAGACATCTTCATTGGCCTCATCTAATGTTTGGTCCTCACTGTTCACTTTTGGTCCTTTCTATCCAGAGGCCTCTTTAGGTCACAGGTGCTCCCCACCATGTGTGGGCCATTTAAGTAGCAAGGGTAACTGTTCTAAAAAATAACCCCCAAATATCACTAACTTAACACAATAAGAGCTTATTTTTTCATACCACACTCCAATGTGGTGGGGATGTGGAGTGGAGAAAGAAAGAGGGACTCTTCATGAAGTCATTTAGGAATCCATCTAGAAGAGATGTTCTTGTTTTGTTCATAGCCTTTTTGGCAATCTGATGAAGCCTAAGGCTCCCTTTTCAGAAAATGGGTTTTAAAAGGCATAAAAATCATATGGGATTACAAAGGAAACCAATTTTATTGAACTATAGTTATTAAATCACTTAAAAATAAATCTGTTATATATGTTCTTCTTTATTAGCATATAAAATAAAAAAATCTAGTAGTGGGTCTCCTAATGACTGTTATTTCCAAGAAAATTTGAGTGTAAATGATATTTTGAGATACCCCAAATAGTAATATAATATGACAATATCTGATATTTATTGGTGGCAAAGTCATAAGTATTGTTAATATTGTACATTGGTCTATACATTCATATTTCAAGGAAATTCTAAATTTCAGTTGGAGGTTGGTGAAAATGCAGAATTTTTCTTTCAAATCCAAGGTCATGCTTCCCCTAAATTTTATTAATGGATCCCACCTTAGGAATTTTGGATTTAGTGATCTGCTATTTTCTAGAATCATGTATTCTTCACTGGTTCATATATGTTCAGCTTGCAAATAAGGGGAGAGAATGCACATAGAGGTTCATATGGGTTTTAAAAGTCAGTCCCATTTCCCAACCTAACTGCAGGAGAGGCTAAGAAATGTAGTTTAGCTGTGTGCCAGGAGCAAAAGGGATGAGTCCTGGTAACGACACAGCACAGTTTCTGCCACAATGGGAAACACGCTCGCGGTGCTCTGGACTATGAAAAGTTTTTTGCTTCCATGCCCCGCTAGGAGCACAGGATCATTCTGGTACTTTCTGGTTATCACATGTCACAGAAAATTCTGTGAGACTATTTGGGCTGTCTGCTTAGTCACATGACCATATGTTTTGTGCTTTTGCACAAACCTGGGCATAAGAAATTGGGATTCTGCCACCTTGCTGACTTTATGTCTCATTAAAGTCTGGAAGAAATAAATGAATCCCAGTGTACAAAATGTACAAATCCTCCTATTCTGAAAATCCCCCAAACTTCTAAAGCTTTAATTATCATCCCTCACCTTTATCCCATTCGACAGGGGTTCACTGGTACATACATTAATTGCCTGAATGGGAAAAGGCTACTGTGAAGAAAGAAATAATAGGAATAAATTTTAAAAGGTTAATATAACAAAAGTATAATCCTGCCACAATTGTGGTGCTCTCTCCTTTGGAGCTAGACTTCAGACACCTACAGAAAAAAAAATCCTATAAGAAATAACTTTTCATTTTCTTTTATCTCTGTGCTTGAGTCTGGCAACAGAGACAGTTGCTTAGAAGTGATGGTGAGTTGGCAGTTGGTGAAGGAGACTGGGTCACTTCATCTACAAAATGGTAATAAAGGCTCTGGCTGGTTTGGCTCAGTTGATAGAGCATCAGCCTGCAGACTGAAGGGTCCTGGGTTCAATTCTGGTCAAGGGCACATAACTCGTACCTCGGTTGCAAGGTCCCGGCCCTGGTCGGGGGCATGCTGGCGGAAACCAATCAGTGTGTCTCATATTGATGTTTCTCTTTGTCTCTCCCTCTCCCTTCCACTCTCTCTAAAAATCAGTGGAAAAAAATATCCTTGGGTGAGGATTAAAAACAAAACAAAATGGTAATAAATTTTACTAGTAACAGAACTCACTATGTTACAAGTACTATTTGAAGAGCTGTCTATGAACTGTGTCATTTATTCCTCATAATATCCCTCTGAAGTAAGTACTCCTACTATATTTTACAAATGAGGAATTCATGCCACACAGATCATAAATGGAAAAACAGGGATGCAAACTCAGATAGTGAGTGAGACTCCACAATGGTGAGGAATAAATATCCTGAAAATTTAGCTCTTCAGTTTGTAGGAATAGTAACCATCCAGGTTCTTTCTTGTGCACAGAAATCAAATGATAGAATTTTGTATATGAGCAGCAACAGTTTGCAGTCTTGGAAGGGAGATGCATCTTAATGATTAAAATAGCTTTCACTGACAAGCTGAGTGTCAAAGCATTCAGCTGAACCAACTCAACTGCAAAGTTTCTAGGAAGCCACAGCATTGAAGACAGGTCAGTTCAAAATATGCTATGCGGCAGGAATACCATCAAACTGATGCTTACCTCCTGACAAGAAATATGTGCTTTGATGATTCATAAAAAAGAAAAACGTGAAATCTTAGAATTTTCCATTGAGCTGGCAGTATTGAGTTAACCAAGGTTACTTTAGTAACTCTCCCTTTCTGGTTTATTCTTTCTGTCGCTAAGCTGTCATCCTAACAAAAAGTTGTTAAATGTTCACATGAGCACTCACTGAAATAGACTGTTCTTAATTTTACCAGACAACTAATTATAACTGGAGTGATATAATGAAATATGGAAGAAAGTTAAAGACTGACAGGTCTGGTAAATTTGTAGTGTAACCTTACCCCAGATATGCCAGAAACCATAGATTTCAAATGCAACTGCACTCTAAGAAGATAAAGAGGGAGTTGGGAAGACATAAAATATTGTTTTGAAATACTAATCAGATAGATAAAATTTGTTGAATTATTTATAATCTCAAACAATGTCACTTTTCAATCAGTGTATGATGTACATTTAGGATGACTAAAATACTAATTTTGTCAGAGATAAATGATAAAAGCAGAGGTTTATCCTAAAGTGTGTACTCTGTGCTTCAATGTATAAAATCTAATGAGCTTTATGGTAGAAGCAGCAAGGTAGAAAGGATATTAAAAATTCTGTGAATGGCAGTGGTTGAGAGAACCAGAGTAAAAGCCTTTCTAAAAACATTCTGTAATGCTATTTCTAAATACTAATACTCTCAGAACATCATAGGATGTATATAAGGTATTAGTTCCTAATAAGGACACTTTAAAGTTATGAATAAAAGGACATATTTGGTATTTTGGTTTCATCTCTAGACTTCACAGAAAGAAAATATAACTTAAAGAATTGCACACATTTTATGTAGATTATCAAGAACTAAAAAGACCTTTCATTTCTTTAGAATTGAAATAAATTGCTTTTGGAGTAGAATAGGATTTGAAGATGACAGGCAAAACTATCTTGTTTTCTTTAGGTTTAAATAGGGTCTTTGAGGTAGCTTCAGTCTTTCAATGTTCTCCCTCCTCCCTCCTGGCAGACATGGCTCCCCCCCCCCCCCCCCCCCCCCAAGGAGAAGTTCATGTGTCCTCATGACAGCAAGGGGAGAGAGCCCCCAGATCCCTGTGTGGATCTGTGTGCTGTCATATGAATTCCCATTGGCTTTCATGGAGAGATATCTAGTTCAAACTGGCTATGGGTACCTGTTGATCTGCTAAAGTCTGTCATTTGTTAAGTCAGCATTTTTTTCTTTCAGTGGTCAGAGCCTGTCACCCTCCCTTGCTCACTTGCTTTTTTTCCTCTTCTCAACAGCATCCTAGGCCTTTGTGTCTCAGCCACGTCTGTCCTCTGAATCCTGGCTTAGCCTCTCTGCTCTGCAGCATCTCACAAGGACCCCAAGCAACAGCTTCTCACTCTCAACTCTCAACAGCAACCTTCCACGTTCACTACTGGGATCATGACGGAGCACCTGGACACAAGAGCCTGCTGCACAGGAGCCGAGGAAGCCTGCGGCCTGCCATCGCAGAATCTCCCTTGGTCTGCTCTCACCAGGCTGCCGTTTTACTCTGCTTGTAGTGCTATGTTGGCTGCGGTTGTCTCTCTCTAGAAGGCCAAACGGGAAGCAGGATAAACTGAAACTCCTCTGCTTTCCATTTGGGCTATTATTTACCTGAGTTTTCGTCCATTAAGGGGATAGTTAGGATCATCAAGTTGGACCTCATGCCCCTTCCTCTTCTGTCTTTCTCTTTTCTGATAGAAGTATTGTTTCCTCTTCCTTTCTCTGGGAACTCATCCTCTGTATTACCCTCCCCTTTCTTGAGGAGGTATTCTCCTTCCCAATGGGAAAAAAAGGGTCAGCAAAGGTTTCTATGTAGTTAGAACGTGGAGATTTTGAGAAAGGGACAAGCAGTAATTCAATTGTAATATCTAATCTGCTTGGTTGTGTCAGTATATATTTTTAGTTTCTTGTAATGACATAACTTGCCACTTATTGAGTAACTATGTTGTTCAGGCACAATGCTAGGACCTTTATTAATAATATCTTTAAGCCTCTCAGCAACCTTAGGAGGTACATATTATCCCTATTTTATGGAGGGGGAAACTGAAGCTGAAAGAAGTGATTATCTAGGATCTGAACCCAAGTCTATTTTAATTCAAAGCCAAAGTTCCTTTCAGTTTTATAAATGCTTGCTACTCTGCATTTTATTTATAAAGGTCTGAAAACTATAGCAAAAAAGAAAATAATCTAATGTTCTGAAACAGTGGTCTCCAACCGGTGGTCTGTGAGGTCCGAAAGGTTGGCGACCACTGCTCTAAAATGTTAAATATTAACTTAATGCATGGCAATTTATGTCATTTGTAATATTTTGCAATTCACCATTATAATCCTGGATGATTACAATTTTTCTCCAGTAAAAATAAGTGCAGACAAAGTGCTTTGATCTCCGCAGTGAAAGTCACCAGCACATCGAGAGTTATCATACTTAATGTTGTTTTCATATTCACTGAATGTGACTTATTGTATGTAACATTTCTCACGTTTACATTTTTATGAAAACTGGTGTATATGGTTTTAAGTCAAAGCCCTGACATTAACCATCTGATGACAAGAGATAAATCTGTTCTCTGTAATCATAATCAGCCCTGCTAAGCACTTCTTCCAAATCTACCACAATGCACTCTAAGGATGCTGCCTAATAGCAAGTGATTGCCTGAAGTTTTTTCCCTACACAATTAGGATTTGCCATTTCCTGTGCCAATGCAAAGCTCTGATCTATCTTTCCATCTTTATTTTTTCCTTTTTTGATTTTCTCTCTCAACTCTAAAACTGTTTTATTCCTTCCCCTCAAGCATGTGTTTATCTCTTTATTTTTAAATATTACAGCTTTCTAACATCTGTCTCTAGGGCAGCATAATCTTACTGGTGAAATATTCCATGTTTTCCTTGAGCCCCTGTCAATATGTCTTCATATTAACAGCTTAGCAGATGGAGAAACAGAAGGAGGAACCTCAGCTTACCTGAATGATTTCTCTCCAGCATCAGGCGCATTACTGTCTCTAGTAACTTGATGATAGGGACTGGAGTAATTGGAAAATAAGGAATGATTTCCGATTCTTGCAGTGTTATTTACTAAAACTATTGGCTGTTTTTCTTTATTACTGTAATATCTTTTTCCCTAGTCTCATACCAGGAGAAGGCAGAATTATAGCAACCTACCTACTTTGGATTGTGCCTATTTAGATGATGTAAGTAAAATAAACAATAATACTAATATTGCTTTGGGTATAAGCTAGCATGTTCCCAAGTGGTTCTGGTTACTAACAGTGATTTAGCAGCAGCAATAGCTTTCTGTAACTGAAATTGTGGTAGCCTGTGACATTGCTTTTTGTAATAGCATTGTTCTTTTTCTTTTTCTTCCCCCCCCCCCCCCCCCCCCCCCCCCCCCCCCCCCGCCTCTCCCCGGCCCCTCCCAGCTGTTCTTTTTCTATAGGACAAATTGTTGTCGTTGTTTTTTAATGGATTGCCTGCTGTTTACTTAAGTACGGTCCTGGAGAAGCCAAAGCAAGGCTTTGAAGCAAGAATGTAAGATAGTTAACGGTGAATACCTTTGTTCTAGCCAGGAGGACCCACCTCTCTCCTTTACTTACAGTTTTAAAGAAACTCCTGGGTGGGCTCAGATCTGTCAGCAAATTGTTCAGAAATATTAATCATCAAGATAAAGTTTCCTTTGGCTAAAAGAGAAAAACTTGTAAATGAAGCCTGTGAGTTACCTAGTTAGTATTTGTGCAATTTCTCCCTTTTGGAGATAAGAACGAAATACAATAATGGGGTGTGTGGATGTGTAGGAAAAGTAGAGCAGTGCTGGAAGTTAGTCCAAAGCGGGGAACATTTGGAAAGGATCAGGACTCAAATAGCTGAAAGGAAGTTTTCTCAATTTTTTATTTGCAGATGAGTCATCTGAGGGATCATGTTAAAAATGCAGATTGTGTTTCAGTGACAGTTGGGTGAGGTCCGAGTGTCTGCATTTCTAACTAGTTCCTAGACAGTGCTAATGTTGCCAGTCTAGGAACCACACCGACTAGTAAGGTACATAAAGCTCATCTTCCAACTCTGGAACCGCAGTCCTGGCACACTTGTGACAAACCTTTAGGGCAATTTGGAATAATTCAGAATTCTGTTCTTAAACATACACACATCCTGTTTGTCTTTGGAATTGTGTCACATAAGGTCAATGATCTATTCAATTAAAATTCCAGATATATTTCATCAAAATGTAAAAAATTGTATACAGTATTTAAAATGTATTGATAATAATTGACATTACATCTTATATTAAAATGCTTTGATATAATACTATTTCCTAACCGCTGACCTCCAAACAAGTGTACGGTATATGAGATTTTTTAAAATTTCACATTTAACTGTCACTCAATTTGTTGTGTTCGTTGAGCCATAGATTGGACCAATCACTAAGAATTCTTTCCACACTGACATTTGACACAAAATTTGAAATGAACACAATCTCCTTTTGTTGTTCTTTTAATTGGAGCATCAGATTTTTATGTGGGTAGAGGTGGTGTGGGAAACTTCCAAGAGAGATTTCCATAAGGGGAAAATAATTTCTAGCCCACAATTTCTCAATATTGTTCATAGACCTGTTGCATCAAAATCACCCAGATGTTTGTTAAAAATGCAGTTTCTTTAACCCCAGCTCAGATCTACAAAATCTGAGTCATTTTTAACAGGCCTCCAGGTGATGGTTTGCATAGTGCCATCTGAAAATCCCTGACCAGGACCAGGCATTGAATTCCTCATTGCAGTAATTTCAAGGGCGTTCTTTTAATGGTAATACTTTCTAGATTTACATTAATTTGTCAAAAGAAGCAAAAAATTCAGAAGCTGTAACAAGTGTTTATTATAAATCATATATTTGGTGAAGGTTGAGGTGACATGGGGAACTCTGAACTTTCTGCTCATTGTTCTGTAAATTTAAAACTGACCTGCCCTTTAAAAAGTGTTAATTAGAAAATAAAATAAATGCACATCCATAGGATTGTATGTGTGATCATTTGATACCTGTATATAATTTTATGTGTGATTATATTGTGTGTATGATTTTTAGTGCATTTTTTTGTGTGTTTCGTTACTTGTCCCCCCCATTTCACCCACATTAATATCCCCTTTTCCCCAAGCACGTGTTAACCTCATTTTCTTCTTCCATTTTATTTTCCAAGTCCTAGTCAAGCAAACAATAGCTATAATTTGGAAATAGTAGTGTATAGCACAAGCTTGAAGAGTGAGAACATTTACAAATCATGCTGAAATGTTTTTGTTTCCAGAATAAAAAGCTCAAATATTGCAATGTCCAGTTTAGAACAATCTTAAGGTCCCAATGTCTACATCCATAAAATAGGACTAATTGTAGGACTGTAAAGTTGATGTGTTAAGAAATTTCATGTAAATTACCCAAACCAATATCCAAAAAATATTAGGGGTACAATAAACATTGGTTCCAAGTATTTCCCTTGTAATTGGAGAGTAAACATTTTAATAAGGCTAGTAATTCCAATACAGGATTTTACATTTGAATATCATTTTATGCAAAAAGATTATTCAGTGATTATAAGCTATTTCTGTCAGTCCAGTCTGTTCCCCATTCTCTTTTGATTTATCTCTTAAGTATGCACAGGCAATTGCAAGTGCTCAAGTAAAAGCATGGATGAATAGGAAAGATTCCTAGATGAGGAATAATGGAGCCAATGAATATTATACCAAATCTTACTTCGTATCAAATTATGGTAGAACAAGTGTCCTTTTCAGTCAAACAATGAATGCTATTTTAAGAAGAAAACACTACGGGGCAGGTTTATACAATAGTAAAGTACTTTTAGTTCCACTCTGTTTTCAAATCTAAAAGTCAAATAATAGTATCCAACATTTCCTTGCATAAAAATTTAAGAGGCACAAATAACTAAGAATACTTAACAAATATCTGAAGATGTGTTTTTCCAAATACAATAGCAACAATCTATTTAAAGTACAAAAGCATGATTATCAGTGAAAACCAGGACATTGTAAACCCAGTTTTCACCTTGGAAATAAAAATGTTTTAAAAATACCACAGTAAAATGTGTTTTCCATAGGTGTTTATGTGTTTGAAATGAAAAAAAAGTGTCTCAAGTACCACTTAATTCTTTGTGCAGAACAAAGTGTGTTTTGTCTATGAAAAATAAATAAATGAACAATAATCTCCAAGAAATCAACTTGACCAGCATTAATGACTAGTTTAGTAGTTAACAGCCTGAGGCATAGCCAAAGGCCATTAAGGCTCTTGTGGGGGAATAAAAGGTTGGAGGATTGTGGTTTACCGGTAATTAACTATAAGTATGAATCAAAACTTCCCAAGAAACCAGATAAAAGTTACTCTGGACAATTTTGTGTTTATCTTTTCATACACCCCTCCTCCACCTTTTTTAATAAATAGGAAAAGAGGATTCTGCCATCATTTCAGAAACCAGGATAGATTGGAAATAATTCATTTAATGGGGACACTCAGGGGACCAATTAATGCCTTTTCAAGCTTAGACTATACAACTCTAAGAACCACTTAAAAAAAAATCCTCAGTGTAACACATTAGTTGATTGTTGGTGAATTGAAACTCAATCATGAGATCACAGGATTTTTTGGAGCTCCCCCCCCCCCCCCCAGTTTTTAATCCTATCTCAATAAAGGTAAATACATAAGGATTATAAATAAACAAATCTGAAGTAATATAGATTGGGAGAAACTCAAGAGGGTCAGGAGATAATGAAGATTATACCTCAATATTGGGATTATGATGTTAGTTCTTTATTTCAATAAAAGTGGATAGAGATCTTTCATATCAGGGGCAGGGTTTAGCTGTAAGGACAAAGTAATCTTCTGGGAATTATGCATACAGGCTTGACATCATTTTTATTGGATGGCTGATGAACTGGAAAACTCCAGGATAGCCAAGCTTTAATTTGTAATCTTAATTTTCATATAAATTGGTAATTTCAGGGGGAGGGAGTGGGGACTTTGATGCCTGCTAGCCTGTGGTAATAAGACAGCACAGAAGCACAGGCTGCAGTACTAACTCATCACGTATCTGATTCTGTCTTTTCCTCTATCCATCTGTCTTCCATCTTTACATCTATCATTTAAAGAAATTTACAGCCTGCAAATACCAGAGAAGCTAATGTTAGTGCAATCTTCCCTCCACCTCCTTTTGGAATCATCTATCGTAATCTACTTATCATAGACATGCACACTATAATGTACAATAATTTAGTCTTCAGCCAGGAAAATGACTTCAATTGTTTTTGCAAGCATGCATTAATAAGGTTCTTTTCTTCTCTTTTTATCTTTTTTAAAGGCTATAGGTCATAAGAGAACACTAGTTTCCCTTCATAAGACAATTATCTTGGTATTTCCTATAAATGCTTTCATATCCATAAGATTACATAGGGGCAAAGTTATCAAACTAGAACATAGTAGTGATGTATTTGGTTCTACAGAAACTTGTCCCATATATTTCCAATATAGAATGCAGATGCCCTTTCATATTGTAAAAAGAGTAAAGCTATTAAATGGAATAGTTTAGAAATATATCAATAAAGTAGAAATTTCTAGATTTTTCCAGCGTCTTATAAATAAAATTGAATCATGCAAAATCATTCTAATCAAAGAATATTTGAATTGAACTGACCACAGAAAATAACTAATATACAAAGGTGAAATGATTTGTTCACAAGCACGTATTTTCTCTCTCCCTTTCTGCTATCCTGTTGTTATTTTTCCAGCTATTTTACTTCCTGGCCCAAAAATAGTATGTTTGACATTGACCACTTTCTATATGCCTCCTGTTGTAAAATTCTGGTATGTTTTTTCTCTGATTAAGCTAAAATGATACTATAAATCTTAATCACTAATTAATACATGCATACATCTATCTACAGTGTCAAGCAATATTTGGAGTGGGAGATTATACTCATAGGATATACACTATTTTACCTTAAGGAACTTACGACTTAGTGGGGAGATAGACTTGTAACAGAAAACCCCAAGAAGGCTTCCAGCAAGAAGTGACAGTAGAGCTGAGATTTAAAGACAAGAAGAGGTTAACTAAGCAAAGATAGTGATGGGGACATAAGTGGGATAGAACAACATTTGTAAAGGTAGAGTGAATGAAATGGAATTTAGTACAGACTGGGGAAATGGAGTTGACAAGGGTTTGCAAAAATGAAGGAGTCTAGTGACTTGGTACATGGTAGAACCTCAAAGGAAAAGCTATTGATACAATCTTCAACTGAAGGTGTGAAATCTAACATAACACCCATCATCATTCACTTGAACCATCCCAATATCCTATATAATAAAAGCCTAATATGCAAATCAACCAAACGGGGGAACAACTGGTAGGCAGGGGGCAGGGCTGGCGAGTGGGCGGCACCAGGCCAGCCAAGGTGGGTGCCAGCAGGCAGAGGGAGGGGACAATGATTGGGGGTGGTGGCGACCAGTGGTGGTGGCGGCAGTGGGGCAATGGGGGATGGGGCCAGCTGCTCACCTGCTGGTGCAGTCCCCCAACTGGCCTACCACAAAGGATGTCCAACTGCGGCTTAGGCCCGCTCCCCTGGGTCAGACATCCCCCAAGGGCTACCGGACTATGAGAGGGTGCAGGCCAGGCTGAGGGACCTCCCCCCAACCCCCTGAGTGCACGGATTTTCATGCACTGAGCCTCTAGTCATTATAATAAAAGACAACTGAATTTATATTAAAAATTCTAATATTTAAAAAATTCCTAACATTTTCTAATTTTATAGAATAAGGAAGTATGTAATACATAACTATCCATTCTAGTTCTGTCTTCTTACACCACACACAATGTGATTTATCTCCCTTTCCTATCACATATTATCCTTGAATTATTTGAAGATACTTATGAAATCCTTCAAAACTCAGTTGCTTAAAATGTTCCTTATTCATAATTGCTTTCAAAACTTTTAACATTTTGATTTCTCTCCTCCAGATAATGTCCAGATTTGTTCCTTTTAAAGTGTGGCATCTGGAACTGAAAGTAATAGTCGATGTTAGAGCAGGACCTGTAGAGAGCAGAGAGGGAGGGAATGTCCAACAACCTTTTTCTCATCACTGTACTTCTGTTATTGTGCCGAACTTGAGTAAGAATCTTGGGCAGACTTACTTTGCTAATTCATACAGAATCTTTATTCACCAAAAATGTTAAGTACTTGCCATGTGTGCTACCTTTTAGCCACATCTCTGCTATCTTCTATTACTACAGTTGTGTTATTTTTTAAGCAAAATTCAGAACAATACTTTTATTCCTCTTAAGCTCATTACCTCAATTCATCACTTCCCCCACATAACAAGTACCAAGATTTCCAACATCTGAAACAGAGTAAAAGTTGCCAAGTTAGAGGAACTCCATATTATTATTGTGAACAATAATTTTTATTTTAATAGCAATTAAACACAAGTGACTGAGGATACACAATACCCAACGAAAACCAATAGTCAGACTATCACTGTACGTGCATACATTAAAAAATAAATGTATTTTTATCATCATATACTGTGTTTTTGTCGCTCGAATGAATTTTATTATTTCTTCAAGGTTCTTCACATACGTACACCTTAAGAGATATCAAGTAGGTGTAACATGTTCTCAAAAAATTAGGGTTGGCACGCAAAAGAATTTTGAGTCAGAGATTTTGCTGGTTTTGGCACGCACTCACAAAAAGGTTGCCCACCCCTGCATTAACCAGTTAACTGCCACACATCCAAAATGGAAACCATCCCCATTTCTTCCATATGCACTGGGATATTTATAAATTTAAGTTACCATAATTGTCTTTACAAACCCAGAGATGTCACTAACAAGTCCAATTTTAAAATTGGGTGACCAGAGTTGATATGCGAGGTTTGTGGCTATAGATGCACGTGGCATGTGGGGAAGGTCTGCCGCTTGCATCTATAGATGCTTATGGCATACAAAGGATTAATTCTATATAATAAAGAGCTAATATGCTAATTAGACCAAACAGCAGAACAACTGCTGGATGACCTTCCAGATGACCATCCGGACGACCTTGCAGCTGAGGCTGCAAGGGCCAGCCGGGGCTGCGAGGGCTGAGCCCCTTCTACGAATTTTGTGCATTAGGCCTCTAGTATTTCTATAAAGGCAAATGTCTATACCTTCCATGAGAGAAGGGATCTAATATGATCATCTTGCTAACATGCTGGGTATTTGACAGTGGTGCTAGTCAGGTCAGCCTCAGTGAGAGCAAAATCACGTTGAGCCCATATATAACCTCCACCCCTGATGCTATGGCAGTTAACTGGTTAATGCAGGGGTGGGCAACCTTTTTGTGAGTGCGTGCCAAAACCAGCAAAATCTCTGACTCAAAATTCTTTTGCGTGCCAACCCTAATTTTTTGAGAACATGTTACGCCTACTTGATATCTCTTAAGGTGTACGTATGTGAAGAACCTTGAAGAAATAATAAAATTCATTCGAGGGACAAAAACACAGTATATGATGATAAAAATACATTTATTTTTTAATGTATGCACGTACAGTGATAGTCTGACAGAAAACTCTATCATTCCATTTGATATTATCAGTGGGACTTTTGCTGCTGCATCACTGATGACAGAGATTTTACATCAGGTTTATATTTCGTAACCTTCAGAGATATGCACGAGCTGCTACTTTCATCCGTTAGGCTACTCATATTATGAGACTTAACAAAATTCATCACTGAGAACAAAGATTCACAAGCATATGTCGATGAAACCAAAACACTGGTCGGATCTAGAAAGGCAGGGAGAGTTAAGGCAGAGGCATAGAAATTGCTCTTCCCCTCTCTCGTCAATCCATGTCTATGGTCTTTAAGATAACTTGTTATGTAAAATTATTTATTTATCTAAGATGCACCTATACTGAATTTATCTGAAAAATAAAAAAGTCGATATTAAGAAAAAAATTGTAAATGGAAGATTATAAGACAGGGTTTCGCGTGCCAGCAAAAGTTACTGGCGTGCCATGTTTGGCACGCGTGCCAGGGGTTGCCCACCCCTGGGTTAATGTATTCTAGATTTCCCTACAAGTCTCCAATACTTATGCTAATACCATTATTTGTGGACTTAAAGAATGCCAATTCATTGCCATCTAACACTACACAAAATCATTTCTAAAGAAGAAACCCACTTTACAGCCAAGGAAATGTAGCAATGGGCTCATGCCCATGGAATCATTGTTCTTACCCTATACCCCATCTTCCAGAAATGGCTGGTACAAAACTATAACAATTAAACTGAATGTTCAGTGGTATTCAACCTTGAGAGTTTGGAGAACTTTCTATAAGAGCATATGCCTTAACCAGGAGCCAATGTATAGTACTATACATTAGTCAGAATGTACTGTTTTGGGAGCCAGGGGAATGGAGGTGGTAGTGTTCTTTCTCTTACTATCTATACTAATAAAAGGGTAATATGCTAACCGGGATGAGCCTGATATCACCGCAGGATTCCTGGAACTCTGCCTTGGGCATTGAGATCAAATCTCATCCCTTACTGATTGCCCTGGAGCTACAGAGGAAGGCAGCAATATAAAAGTGGCCACAAGGTGGCGACTGACAATCAGGGTAAAAGTCAAAGAGATGGATCTGAAGGGTGGGGACGTGGGCGAGAGAGCACCCCCGCCCTGCAAGACCCCCAACTTTGTATTGTTCACCTCTTAGCATCTCTTATCTGGCTCCTAGAAGTGGAAAGCATCCAGCACAGCCCAAGGTGTCCACCGGGGACCTCCCAGCTTGCAAGGCGCGACACTGGCTGCAGAAGGGACATTTGAAAACATTTTTCAGGAAGCTGCGAGCAGGAGGACAGACTCCCCATTCGACTTCCAGGTGGCTCACAGGGACATGGAAACTCCCCAGGCACGCAGGCAGGGGCTCCCAATTTCCTTTCAATGTGCAAGAATCTGTGCACTGGGCCACTAGTACCTAATAACCACTTAAGTAATTTTTGCTTCTCAACCCTGGCTCAGTGGTTTTAGTGGTCCTAGTGTTCTGGAGAGGAACACCTATCTCAGGTTTATTAAATTGGAACCTGTGATTGCCCTTGGCCTTTTGGGGTTCATCACGTCTCTGAACCAGCAAATCATTCTGACTAGAGAGGGAAAGAAGAGTATATAATAGGTGTGTATCTCAGTGTGGCTAATACACCCAGCTCTACACCATGGAGGCTAATACACCCTGCTCTATTCCCTCTGTGAATTGCCTTAACTGGTTCCCTTGCCCTTTAGTTTCTAGTTGGGATGGATCAATGAGACTAAGAAGAAGGAGAACAGGATATCTACTCCCAGCTCCCTTTCCCCAGCACAATTTGGAAGTTTGATAGTTTTCCTCTGCTCCTATGGCTATGGCTGTTGTCCAGCAAACACTCTCACAAGACTGCTTCTTCCTTAATATTCTGTTAATAGCTCCCTTCATTTCCCTGTAAGCCCAGGAATAGTCATGGCTTCCTGATGTCGCTACATTGTCTCTTGTTGGTCTCCTTTGTCCTCATGCCTTTATAAACAGACCTTCATTAAACTCTCTTCAATCACCCTTTTTTAGTGTGCTGTTTCATGACAGCACAAAAACCAATCCACACTTATATCCTTATGTCTCTATTACTTTACTTATCTAATTATTACATCTTTATATTATTTACTAGAGGCCCGATGCACAAAATTCGTGCAAGAGTAGGCCTTCCTTCCCCCAGCCACCGGCACAGGCTTCCCTCTGGCACCCAGGACCTGGGCTTCCCTCCACCCACCAGCAGGCACCCAGCACCCGGGCTTCCCTCGCAGCCCCAGCTTCGTCCGGAAGGACATCTGGTCTAATTAGCATATTATGCTTTTATTATTATAGATTATATTAGCTTTAAATAATACCTCTGTCCATGTTACAAAAAAAAACACAGCATATTTATACCCTCATCTCACTTTTATAGAATATATAATTTATATATTGTCAAAGTGTTTTTAACATTTACATTTTAATATCACCATAATTTACACACTTGTTTTAATCTTAGTTCCAGGGACAATGGATTTAATTTTCCCAGTCTATTCTCATGCTGTAATTTTTTTGTTCAAAGAAAGGCTGAAGTTAAAAAAGAACTTGAAAAACTATATTCCCTGAGTTCCTATATATTCAAAATTGTTGCCAGTAGGTTAAATTGCAGTTTTTCTAGGTATAAAGATTCTTTAATATCTCTTTTTTCAAGGACTTAATTGGCATGAATTGTTCCACAGTTAGTTTTGAGTATTGATACAAAGAAGTCTGAGACTATCCTGCATTTTTCCCTCTTTAAGTTTCTTGATCTTTCTATCTGTATGTGGAATATAATCCTATCTAATAAAAGAGAAACATGGTAATTAGCCATAAGGCCGCTACCCTTCACATTGGCTAATCAGGGAGATATGCAAATTAACTTCCAGCCAAGATGGCGGCCGGCAGCCAGGCAGCTTAAAGCTAACAGGAGGCTTGCTTGCTTCAGTGACAGAGGACTCCAACGTTCCCCGCCTGCCTTGCCCGCCTCTGAGCTTGCAGTTTGAAACATTGTAACAAATATAGAAGCTAAACAAAACCCCAGAAACCTCCTTTCAGTCAGCGGGGATCTCAGAGCTGGAGTTGCAACATTGTTTCGAATACAGAAGGTAAACAAAGGCCAGAAACCTGCTTTCAGCAGCTGAGCAAGAAAGCCAGCTCTCAGCTCCAGTGACAGCCATAGAAGGTAAATAAATGCCAGAATAAAAAAAGAAAAAGAAAAAAAGGAGAGGTTTGGAGCTTCAGTCGCCCGCCAGCCTGAAAACAGCCCTCAGCCCCTCACCCAGACTGGCCAGGCACCCCAGTGGGGACCCACACCCTGAAGCAACAAGATGGTGGCTAATTTGCATACTGAAGGCAGGCGGCAGCAGGCAAGGCTGTCTGCGGTCTGGGACCCGGATCTGTGACCCTGCAGGGCGGGGGGCACCTCGGGAGGCTGTCTGCAGTCCGGGACCCAAATCTGTGACCCTGCCGGGCGTGGGGCAGCGCTTGAGGCTATGCACGGTCCTGGGACTCGGATCCGTGACCCTTCACGGCGGGGAGGCAGCACTGAGCTCCCAGGAGTGACTGCTCAAGATCCACCTCCTGGCCCAGAAGGTGCAGGATCGCAGGGACAGCCACCATGGCGGGCCAGACTGATGTCCTCCTGGCCGCACCACGGGGGGGCTGCGGATCTGCAAAGCCAGAGGCCTCCGGTGTGCACATACGCCCCTGGCGTGTGAACATCCCCCAGCACACTGTCACCCTCCTGCGCCTGCAACAGTTGCAAACCAAGGCGTGCACAAGTTCCCTCCGCCTCTCCACCGCACTTCCATCAACCCGGCAAGCCTAACACCCCCACAAGATGTGCACACATCCCCTCTGATGCGCTCACGTCCTTTGGAGAGTGTCTGGGTGTTCTGGGTGCTGAGAGTGGGTGCCTGTGAGATGACAGTGAGAGTGCGGAGTGGTGATGCCCTGTTCCCACGGAGGTCAGTGCAGCTACGAGATCACCTCTGGGGAGTTAATGCAGGTGCTGAGGCAGGAACAGGTGCAGACAGACACACCTGGTGGGCGCGGGCGGCCCTCTCTGAGGTGCCTTCGGTCAGCGTTCAAGATCAAGAGCCCAGAGGCAGAGAGGAATTCCATCCTCTCAGTGAAACAGTGGGATAGTCGGGGCGACTGTAGAGGAGGAATGTGCACTTTGGGTGCCAGCACCCATGAGTGAAGGCTGCCCTGACTGAGCCTTGCTTGCTTGGGGCCTAGCGCACTCCTGCCGGGCAACAGGTGACAGGACGTGCTTTTCCGAATTAATGAGAGAAAACATTGATTCTCCTGCTGCCCACGAAGGTGGAAAGTGAAATGGGGAGACATGTGGGGAATGAGCAAGGTTCCCTGTCTGGGGGTTCCAAATCTGCTGTTGGTTTCTTTTACCACTGACTAGAGATATACAGGGTGTCCCCCCAAAATGTATACACACTTTGAATACCTACTAATTCCAATGGTTTTAAGCATAAGAAAGGAACAACAATGGAGCTGTTATCTGTTAAAAGTATGGGCACAAACAGGTAGTTGGACATTCCCTGAGGGGTCTCAGATTGGAGAGGGTGAAGGCCAGACTGAGGGGCCCCTTTCCCCCCCCTACCCCGGTGCACTAATTTTGTGCACCGGGCTACTAGTATATATATATATATATATATATATATATATATGGCAACTATGAAACTTTACTAGGATGTGTTTTGATGTTGATAATTCTGTGTTATATTTTCCCTTGCATATGGCAAATGCATCCCATCTCTAGATTTAAGTCTTTTATTTTTGGTAAGTCATCTTGAATTATATCTTTAAATATTTGCTTGGTTACTTTATTTTAGTTCTTTTTGTCCATGACACTGATTTGCCCATTTTTACACCTATTATTTTCTCTCTTACCTTTTAAAACTATATTTTAATTTCATTTTACATCTTTTCTAATTCCTACTTTTAATTGTGCCCGTGTTTTCAGAAGAATCTATTTTCCTCTGTGCTGCTTACAATCTGGTACATTTCTACTCATTTTTTCCCTTCTACTTGGTTGCTGAGCTTTGCCAATTTTATCATCTTATCAGTTATAACCCTTGCAGAAAAGATATGGCACATGCAAATCGAAGAAAATTAATAAAGGGATTGTTTACAAAGGTGAAGGCAGAATGTAGGGAACCCTTCAGGGTTAGTGCAGTACTCCTTGGGTAATTGTTACCACCTGTAGGTCTTGAAGGATCAACGGGGGAAACTGGTAACTGGACCCAAAGAGAGCCATCGTAAAGGAGCTCCTTACTTAGTCAAGGGACCTAGCCAGCCCAGCATGACCCTTAGGGGAGACAAATACCTTGTCCTACTCCTCTGTTCTTCTGCTGGTACTCTCAGTTGGCCATGCCCAACTAGAAGCTATAAAAGGGAACCTTTTGAAGTAGTCCAGAGGTCAGCTTCCTGGGGCACAAATCAGGGTGGAGGAGGATGGTGGGTATATCTGGAGGGGCATCTTTCATGAGCTCTTATATCTCTACTATGTTCTTTTCATAGTCATTTATGGTTTTCGTATTAAGGTCTTTTACTAATTCTCAATGACTTAAGACTTAATGACTTACTTAATTCTTAATGAGCAGGCATGTGCCCTGACCAGGGAATCGAACCTGGGACCTCTCAGTGCATAGGATGACACAACCAAATGAGCCACAATGGCCAGAGCAGGTTTGCATTATTTTTTACTCCTCATCTTTTTTTTGGCATTTGGATGATTTCTTATAAAAGGGGAAAATTCATAGACATCACTGTATCATTTTCAAATCAGAAATCACATTGTCATCTTTGAATCTTCCAACAACCACAAGTGCAAAGAACACACAGGCTCATGTGCTATCCTATAGAAGAAAAGAATCCCTGGCCTAAGCTAAACATGCATAACTCATTACACACAAAGGTCTTTTCCAAGTTCTGAGTATATCTAAATGACTCAGATTTAAGATTTTCCCCGTGGTTTAGAGGTGTTTTCATTTTTCAAAGACAAATCATGTGTTCCCAAGCCTGTTTCTCTTTGTGTGTGTTTTGAAGTCTTCCTAGATGCACAGTCCTCCAGGAAAATACTATGCTCAGATCAGAAAATAGACTCTCCCAGTCATATCTTATCCTCTTATCCTCCAAAGCTCCCAATTTGCCAGTGAAGTAACATGAAAGTTGATGTAGATAAATTCTGTGACCATAATCCCAATTGGGAGGCACACTCATCTCTTACACTGTTCTGCCAACTTGGATTTATCTTCGTGGAAGGCATATAAAGCATCGTTTACATAAATAACATGGAGCTTTAAGTCGGACAAATATCAGGGATGAGTAACTGCCCTGGAGTAGACCTATTAAATCAATCACTGGAGCTCAGACAATCAGGAAAGCATTGACTATAGCCATACAAAACCTGATCATAACATAATCTTCCTCTGCTTCTTGATGAGGTAACAAAATATGCCGTGTTCATTGAACAGCTGCTTTCATAAGGAGAGCAATAATGAAAAAAGCTCCCAGAACCTTCAGTACTTGCACATGGAAACAAGATTTCCAGGAAGAAAATTAAAATGCCAACAAGATTTATACTTACCTATGTAGATGTCCTATGGCCTTAAATGTATTCCATTACTTTTAAAGAAGGAGAAACAATGTCATATTTTTAAAAACTACTGTTATTGAAAAATAATAGGCATGGTTCTTGTTACGGGCTGAATTAGGTCCCTGACCCCCAAGTTCAATAAGGACGTATACATTATATACATACATATATATATACTAGAGGCCTGATGCATGAAATTCGTGCAAGAGTAGGCCTTCCTTCCCCCAGGTGCCGGCACCAACTTCCCTCTGGCACCCAGGACCCAGGCTTCCCTCCGGCTGCCAGCAGGCACCTGGGAACCGAGCTTCCCTCCCAACCCCGGCTTTGTCTGGAAGGTTGTCTGGAAGGACGCCCAGTCTAATTAGCATATTATGCTTTTATTATATAGGATAACCACAGACAATGCAATGACACAACTAAAATAAGCCTGCTACAAAGCATTTAAGCATTTGTATAGACAAGTATACTTAAAATCTGTATTAACATTAGTCAGCAACTGCTTATCTTTTCTCATTTTGGTCTACTACCGTTTTGATTGTTTTGTAGATTTAGAGTATTTGTTGTAACCCAAATTTGACAGGAATAAGTCAGTCATATTTTCTTTAACTAACTATCTTGCTGCACAGCAGTACTAATAGTACTTCTCACAGAATAGGAATCAATTCATTCGGAGAGGCTGATACAAGAGTTAATAGATACATGGAGAGGTAGATATTTTAATATGATTTCAGAAGCCATGCCAGTTCAATTCTACATGGATTTCCTTTTATGTGATATCATTTCTTGCACAATTACAGATACGTTTTAAATACATATACTAAATGAAATTGAAGATACTCCATTGCAATAAAAATTAGACAATTTGTTAAGCATGATGCATAGATCATTTATGAAAACTTAATAAAGTTATTAAAAGCAGGCATCTGCAATACAATTTTAAGACAGTCTACTCAATGGTATCAATCTATATTAAAGTACATATTTCAAAGCAAAATTCCTCTGATGCCCTTGTAGCCCACACACACATTCATACTCTCAACATATTCCATATGTTGTTTTGTAAAATTACATATGTAGTTCTACTAATACAAGGCCAAACAAGTGAACTCAATGAATTGAGAGGAAACTAGTTCAGCCAATCTTTAATTTTTCTCTAGTTCTGCTACAGAAGCATCTTAGCACCTGCCATTTTTCAAATAAATTAGAGACTTCTTAAAGTGAGACTGGCTCCCATTCCAGAAAAAAATAATTTTAAGCCTCTTTTAGAATACAGTAAGTTGTGCAATGAAAGTTAGCTACTATTGAAAAGGGTATCTTTGCCTTACAAAGTTCAAATTCAAGTATTCATTATGAATTATCATAACATGGTCCCTAGAATCAACTGCTTCCTGATTTGTGGCTCAGCTAACTAGAGCTCTTGTGCCAGCTAGGTCCCAGCTTGCAGCTCCTCTGCTTTGCCATTGGTGCCCAGCCTTTATCACCTCTCTGTGCAGGAATATTTTAACTTACTTTATTGTCCTCTTAAAGATGTAGAGCAGAGGATCTAGAAGTGGTCTCTAGAACCAACAAATAATCCTGAAGTGAAATTGCTTTCTCTAGTAAATTTGCAGTATAATTTACTTGAATTTTGGTAAACAGGAATTGAGATATTAATCAGTCAAATTTTTATTATGGTCAAATACGCAACCTGATGCAGGTATAATGGAGGATGCAACATAATATAAGAAATAGCACCAACCCTTAAGGAAATTTTAAATTAATTGAAATAAGGGAGAAAAATATTTAATAGCATAATGAGGCATACAATAATGTCTAATGATTAGTATAGATCAGTGCTGGCGAACCTATGACACACGTGTCAGAGGTGACACGCAAACTCATTTTTTTGGTTGATTTTTCTTTGTTAAATGGCATTTAAATATATAAAATAAATATCAAAAATATAAATCTTGGTTTTATTATGGTTGCAAATATCAAAAAATTTCTACATGTGACACGGCACCAGAGTTAAGTTAGGGTTTTCCAAAATGCTGACACACCGAGCTCAAAAAGTTCACCATCACTGGTATAGATAATCAATATTTTAGGATCTCAGACACAGGAAAGATCACTGTGCCCAGGACGATTCAAGGAACTCTACATAGTAGAAATGCAATAGAGATGGGAAGATTCCAACAAGATAAAAAGGAAAGTAGAAATAAATTCTTTAAAAAGAAAAGTAAGCAGGATATTCTAATCAAATTCTTCAGCCATTTTCCTTAAAATTTATTCCCCATAATAACATTAGTTGACATTTATTGAGTGTTTCCTATGTGTCAGGCATTTTATAAAGATTGTTTCATTTGAATGCAAAACACTTCTTATTTGGGTGTCAAGATAATTTTATTTTATTGATGAGGATTATGATGCATAGATCAGTTTATTAATTCATTTAAGGTGACAAAGCTAAAAAATAGGAGAGACAGGATGCAATCTGTGTCGGGCTCTTGAATTGACATGCTTAACCACTGCAATGTAATGGCATTCTTGCAATGTCATTGGAATCCGCCCTTCCATCTCACTCTGTCAGTGATTACCTGTCAAGCCCTTATCATACCCCACATTAACTGCTATTATAACTTACTTAAAGTATGGCTTCCCTAATTCTAGTATCTGTCTCTACATTTTATCCTTCATAATGCCCACCCCATGTTCTGATAAGTTCACTCCCTGTTCAAACCTTGTGGGGGCTTCCACTGCTTTAAACATACAGATACAACACAAAATGAAAACTTCAAAACTGTTCTCTCTCCCTCTCTCTCTCTCTCTCTCTCTCTCTCTCTCTCTCTCTCATGTTCTGATATTATGCCAGTTTACCTTTCCACATTTTGCCCTCCCCACTGCTAATTCCACTTCATATTAGATTTATCCATGTACTTGCTTGTCTTTCCCACTAAATTTCCAACTATGTAAGGACAGAAGCAATGACTTCTGCTCCTTTCTTCTATAGTTTTCAGTAAAATTCCAAGCGTATGGTGGACATTGAACAAATGTTTGTTTATTTGAACTTTGCTGAATCAGTATGTTGTAAGCACAGTGAGCAGCCTGTGTTGACTGGAGCAGGGCGGATGTGAAGAGAACAGGTGACAAAAGAGACAGGTAGGTAGGCCAGATGGTGGGGTCACCTTGAATACCAGTGTGAGAAGTCTGGATCTTAACCTGAAATGTTCTTTGTGCTGAAACATGTTTTGAAATATGCAGCAAGGAATAAAACCACATTTCATCGTATTGCTTCTTTCTTTCCACCTACAAACACAGGCAAGTATTTTGCACACCACCTTAAGAAAAAACATCTGTCCGCATCTTTAGGAGAAGCAGTACTCAATGGCATTCCATGTCATTATCACACTTCCCAAAATAGTGCTTCTCTTTCGGTGTCTGCGAGTGCTTGTCCCTGTGGGCATCAATGCCTCATTTAAGAAGGTACAACAGATCGCCATCAGCTGCATAACTGCTCATGTTAAAGCATGACATCGCCATCACCTGAACGCGCATGGGGAAACCAAGCTGAACCGAGCCACGGCTCGTTGGCAGTGGTGGCTGCTCTGCAGCACTGACTTCAGACTAATCAGCACTTGTCACTTGCAGTCTCTGTTGCTACTAAATTATACTTGGGATGTTGTAGAGTCACATCAAGAGATTAAAGTTACCATCTCTTGAGGAAGCAGGTTAACATGGTGTCCACAGTCTGAGGGCAGGATCCCCATTGACTAATGTCCCGGCTAAGGTCACAGTTCTAAGACAGACAGAGAGGCTTCCTTTGATGTTCTTTATCCATAAAATGGAAAACAATACCTAATCAAGTATCTGACAGGTTTTGTTTGTTATTGTTTTCTTTAGGGGGGGGCGGGGGAGACTGACAACTAATATAATGGATATTAAAAAAGTTAAAGTATAAGCCAAGATTCAACTTAAGGAAGTGACTTGTTTGTAACCAATCTCTACAAAAATCATTAGAGTAGTTTAAAAATGCCAACCATAGTTACAACACTGGGGCCTTAATACTCTTACCATCCTTTTCACGCTCTTTCTGCTGGACAAATCATTGAAGGGTCTATGAAAAGATAACTTGAAGTCATCTAGAAATTTCCAAAAAGCTTCATTCTGTTCTTACAAAATTTTTTTATCTTTCATAAATGTAGTGAGGGAATTGTATAGAGAATAGGGCTCTGGATTGAGTTTAAACTATCATGAGGATTAGGGATTGTCATTCAGGATGTTTCAACTTCTCCCTGCCTCCGTTTTCTTATTGATAAAATAAGGCAAGTGATGAATTCATTGCAAGAGTATCTTTCTATTATAAACTTTAATAATTCTGTGAGAGCAAATTTCTCAAAATAGGCCTCCTGAAAGAAAAATGGTAAATATTTGGTGGTAATCTGACAGTTACACTGATGGGTTTTGTTATTTGTTTCATGGTCAGTTCTTAATCAAAATGAGTAAGACATAATCCTTGTTCTTAAGAGTTTTAAAACCTAGTAAGAAGAAAAAGATAAAGGCATTTAATATAAAGAAGAACGTGGTAAATTACTACTAAAATTCAGAAGAGGGAGGAAATATAGTCAAGAGAAATCAATGGATTACATGCTACTAAAGTGTTATGATTTGATCCTTGAAGAGTCAATAGCCTTAATTGTAGACAGAGATTAGGTGGAGGTGAAAATCTCAGAAGCACACAACAGCAAAGGAAAAACACTCAACAGTCTATGGACGGAGAAATGTGAAACTGTAGGCGTTCTGTGACCACACCGAGTACGGTTGGGCACGCTCAATGCCTGTGCAGGGCTGTGGGAGACAAAGCCTTTAAAGCCAAGCAGAAGAGCTCAGAAGTAATGAGGATGCATGGGAGATTTCTGAGCATGGGAATACAATGAAAATTTCAAAACTGTACCTTAAAATGGTATCAATTAAAGGTTGAATGAGGAAATTAATGCAGAGTTCTTACCCAGATAAGAAGGGATAAGATGTGGATCTCTCTGGCTGCAGAGATGAGAACTGAAATGAAATGAAAGGAGGGACTTTCTAGAACTCAAAAGTGTTCAGTTCTACAAATGTTGTGCTAGTGCCTACCTACTAAGTACTAGGCATCGGCACTCAAGTGTGGGAATAAAGAGATGAGCAAGACATTGCCCTTTCTCTCAAGGCATGCACTGTAGCTTATTGGTTAGAAGGATGGCCTCCAGAAGCCGAGGTCTGCCTTCACAGCTTATAAACTGTGCAGCCCTGAGGAAGTTGCGTAACTTCTCTATGCCTTAGTTTCCTCATCTGTAAAATGGGGATAGTTAGTAACGTTCCCCATGGCATTACAGTAAGACCTCGATATCACAGACTAATTTGGGCACAGGGGTCTCCATTAAAGCCAAAAATCTGTTATATAATAAAGTAGGTTTTCCAAATGTGTATGTTAAAAATTGACAAATTAGTTAGTTTTCCATGCTTTTACTTATGTAGACATGTATGTGTAATTAAAATTAAGTATGTATGAAAAGTTTAATTTCACAGAAAAGTTCTCTATATGTATTCCTGTAATTTTAAATTTATATGGAATAAATGGGGTTCTAGTAAATGGGTTCACCAGACACTGAGAGTAAACAAATGCACATGGCTGGGGTGTAGCTTAGCACACTCAGAACATGGGCTGGCAGGTGTTAAAACTGCTGCAAGAAGTCACACAATGTGACAACAGAACCAGTTAGCGTGCCCGCTGGGGTGTGATTACATGCTAATCATTCCTTGAATATTGTTTATAAGCGGTGACTCCTGGATTTAAATATGCAGACTATAGCTGTGGATATGTGATATTTATTTTTGTTGGCTAAATTACTACAGTGTTCTTTCCAACATATGACCTAATTGCTAAAATTTGTTAAAAATAACAATGAATTAATAGCAAAAAATAACTTGTTAAATTAATTATAAGCAAATCTTGGTTAAAAGCATTTTAAAATTAACAGGGTGTTAATTTTCATATATGACATATGGACTGGAAATTTTGTCCCTTAAATTCAAAGTCCATTAAATCTAGATCCACAAAATCGAAGGTTTACTGTACTGTAAAGATTAAGTGAGCTAACATAAGGTACTCAAAATAAGTTCTGCTATATAATCAATGATTCCACATGTAGCAATTTCTATTTCCTCAAAATGAATTAATTTTATAAAAAAGAATTTTAAGTGAAAGAAAAAAAATTTCAAAGAGCAAAAAGGAGGGGGGGCAATCTTTTTAAAAAGTGGCTTTTAAGATTCCATCAATAAATATTAGTTCAGCTGAAGGCTGACTACAAGCAACTAGAGGCTCCATCTAATCCTATAATTTAAAGACATGTTCTCTCTCAGAGGAACAGCACTCTGAGCAGAAGAACAAATTATGTATTTTATATTAAATCAATAAGAAGAGTTCATGGATGTAATAATTCAATCTGCTCTGTATTACTTTATCAGTGATGGAGGTAGAAAATATTATGAGAAGCATACTTTATCCTTGACTACCTAGCTTTTCTAAGCTGTCTTTTCTGATTAAACAAGAAAGATCTTTTATAACTGAAGATTACATATACTATTCATAGAAAAGCTAACATGTCAAACATTTTCTCTCTTGCTCCTCCCTCTATGCTATCTAACCAGTCTGTCTCTTCCCAAATCCTTGAAAATTTTGAATTTGTCTAGGGAACATGGAAAATTGGAATAATAGATTCCCAGTGATTAACACTGGGAACATTATGGTTTTAGATACTAAACTAACTCCTGAGAGTTTACACTTACTCTAATTATCCTTCCTTATGTTTCTGAAACTAAACCCTGAAATACTGTTGTATCATAATCAAAGCTGCTTCTTCGTGTCAGCATTTATTTTAGATTTTATTCTCAAAGATTATCCAAGGCAACCCGAACACTCCATAGTCACCAATCTCTCCTGGAAGCCTGTAGTCCTGAAACAAATTTCCTAAGCAGGATGGAGTTAAATAAAATACTCATTTTCTACGACTTGGAACATTTGTCCCAATTTCACACCTTATGCTGCAGCTCAGTTAGTGATTGAAAGGCTAACCATGCAGCCAGAAAGCAAATTCCAACCTCACCTCTTCTTCTCATTACCCCTTTTGCGCCCCTTTCAACATGAGAAGAAGCACTGACCCGCCTGTTTGCTTTGCAGTCTGCCGGCTTGGAGTAAGTCAAAATCACAAACCTGGAGACAGAGGCTTAATTTACATTCAAACCCTGTTTCAAATCTATATTCTTTATGAGCCCCTTTATTGTTTAAAAATAATCCCCTAATAGCTTCAGAGATGGAAAGCATTTGTTCACACAGCAAATATTTATTAAGCACCTACTATATGTGCACATCACTGAAATTGCTCTAGTATGGGGTAAGGCCGTGGGGCAGGGCACTCTCATGGAACGTTTCGTCTAGAAGTAAAGAATGCAGGTGAAACACAAACACGAGTCCATAAACTGTGCATCCCTAAAAAAATATGAATCAAAAATTTTCAGTTCATTTTTTCAGATTCACTGAGATGCTTATATAGGGTGCACCAAAAATGTATATACACACTTTGAATAATTATAAAGGCAGTGTTGATAAAAATACATTTTATTTTCAAAATCGAGCTATCAGCTGTTAAAGTGTGTATATATTTTTTGGGACACCCTGTATTTAAATTTAAAACTATCTGTCTTTAAGGATAGAGAATAATATGTGATTATTTCTTTATAAGAAAGTGGGTAAAGGATCATAGAGAGTTATTTGACATGAAACCACCAGACATAAATAAAAGCAAGGGAACTTCCCTAGTAAACATCAAACATTTCAAAGATTAAATGAAATTCATTTCAATAAACAATGGTTACTTGCTAGATTGCATTTAGACATGTTTGTAAATATTCCCTTTTTTGACTTGCCAAAATTCAATTTGGGTGTATATTGTCTCTTCCCTTATTTAGCAATGTATAAATAAACTTCAATCCTTCCCCAATCACCAATTTAGGAAAATCAGTTATCTGCCCTCCACAAACATTGATCGATTGCTTGAGCTAGTTTTCACAAGTAAAGTATTCTTTATCCTATATTGTTGTTTCCCAAGTGTAGAGTGGCACCAAAGAGAAAGTACATGGTAATAAGCCCAAAGGGCATATGGGCCACAGGCTAAAACCTTAGAGCTAGGCATATGACCTATGCTTAATATCTGGAATGTGGAACCTGTATCTAGAATTTCTACATTAAAAAAGGGTGTGTGTGGAGAAGAGCAAAATGTGCCACTTGTTAATTTAATTTCTCATTTGGTCTTTACCATATTCTCATTAGGTTGAGTTTAATTTCTTTTACATAATTTCTGGGTGGACCAGAAACTAGTCAACATGACTAGTACAGTAGCTCAGAGCATGGACTAGAGCCAGATTTCCTAGGTTTAGACCATGTTCCTGCCACTCACCAGTTATCTGAGCATGAACCATTTTCTTTACCTCAGTGTTTTAGTTTTCTTATTTCTATAGCGAAAATAATGGTATCAACCTCATAAGGTGAGGATTAACTGACTGATATAGGCAAAGGATTTAGAACACTGCCCATCACATTCTAAACATCTCTAAGATTTTGCTATTACAATACTTTGTTTCTTAAAATGAGATCAAGAATCTCTACTGCCTCTTCCTACTTCTCATAACCACTTCAGGAGAGCCAAAATAAGTCAGCAGAGTCTTTCTCTTTGATTTTTAAACACTAAAGTAACCATTTCTTTAAAAATCCCATTTCTATGACCTATCCAGTCACCAATATTTCTCTTTACTATGGTCCCAATGGGGTCTACTTCAGTAGCCACAACTTAGCAAGATGTCAACACGGGGAAGACAACACTCAGTGCTAAGGAAACTGTCTCTCTTTTACGTAACACTATTTTTGTTTTGTCTTTTTAATTTTTATATATTTTTTATTTTTTAGAGAGAGAGAGAGAGAGAAACATCTATGTGAGAACATAACATCAATCAGCTGCCTCCTGCACGTCCCCTACCAGGGATCAAGTCTGCAACCCAGGCATGTGCCCTGACTGGGAAGTGAACCAGCAAACTTTCAGTGCATGGAATGATGCTCAACCAACTGAGCCACAGTAGCCAAGGCTTTATATGTGACAGTTTATATTTTGAGTACTAATATTTTAAATTCTTTATAAATTATGCTTTCTTTTTTCCTTTCTTCTATCAATATAGCCAAAAGTTATCATTTCTTTTGTCAGTTTCTAAAGACGGGCATCAGTAAATAACTAGAGAAATTTAACGCTCTTCCTCTTAAATCTAAACATAATATCTTTTTAATCAAAAACAACAGGTTAATCCTGGCTTTGGAATCAGAGAAATCATATTAAAATGTATAAACTGTGATTCATCCAAAACCTGAATATAGCAATATCTAATCCTATAAAGCCACAGAGATTTTAGATCAAAGCAAAAAAGGTAAATCAAACCTGAAATGAATGGATTAGCAGAAATGGGAGCATTAGTGTAATATTTCTTTGTATTGAGTAATAGAGAAGCAGATTTTGTCAAATCTTTCTTTCTAATTCCCATCTGGAAAAGCCTTACTCTGGAAATGAACAGGTTTGAAGGAATACCTTTGACATCTGTAAAGTTAAAAGGCATCAACAATTGAAATGGGCTTAATCCCTCATTCAACAGCAGGTACTTTACATACAATCATAAGAAGTGATAAAAGGCAGCCACAGCTGCACAAATTGTTAGATTTAATCAGATGGGTCCTCTACCCCTGGTTTAGTCCGCTCTGTTTTAGCTTCTACTTGACCTGGGTTAACTGAAGGGGATGGTTAGATACGTGAGGAATAAATCCAGGTCAGAAATCAGGTTTGAGATGTCAGTGGATAACTTATTTTAACTCCATGAACCACCAAATGCAGAAAGCTTTTTTTATTAATAGTTTTGAGTATATCATTGTGCATATTAGTCTTTATTAAATCAAGTCTATGAAATGGATCTAGTGTTCGCCCCTTTGAGATTCTGAAGTGAGAGAAGAGAGTGTTCCAAAGAGGAATGACTGGTGACATGGCCAAAATTGGCAGAAGTGGTCGACATGAGATTTAGTGGTTTAAAGCACTGCCTATTTATGATGCCGAAAATGTTCTCTGGAGCAGCATACACATTTAGCGGCTCTGAAGTCCATTTTTTGTTCACAGCACCAGCTGTTAGGTGCCCAGTTCTTTTCCCACGTGGTTGTAGGAACATAGAGGAGGAAGATGAAATTTGCAATTCCATAATCAAGTAGCAGTATCATTTTCACTACTAACTGGTTATAAAAGTTATGCATATCTGTAAACATACGACAAGATTTTTTGGGGGGGTGGGGGGTGTTTTTAACCCAATTACTTACTCCAAATTCCAAACTTTTGTCCTATGAGAAGTCTGAAGAAAAACTTGTAAATATGCTGGAAAATGTGTCACCACTACCACTAAGCATAACTACTACTAGATTCTTTACATTAAGGTGTTTCTAAAGTAAACCAAACACTTGGATAACTGGTTATATTAGAACTAGCACTACTAGTAATAGTATTTTATTATTTCTTCATTCATATAGTAAAGTTGGTTGTTGGTGTGTTTTTCAAACTGAGTAATGCATGTGACTGTTTTTTGATCTCTAACATACCATATACACAGATTAGTTGGCAGTATTATTATACTTCAATAATGGTAGAAATATCTTAAAATTAAGGGCATCATAGTCAAAAAACCATTTACATTCAGAGAACATTTTAAAATATCCTGTTTGATTTTATCTCATGTTCAAGTAAGTAAAAGAATTTTTCCTTCATCTCCTGTCTTTATCCAATCTTAGTTTCAGTACAAAAAAATACATATCTGCAAACCATATTAGCAACTCTCTCCCTCTTCTGACCTCAGTCCCCACAACCATAAAACAGGTGAAACTTTAAAACGGAATTATCTCTTACCATATGGGATCTGAGAACAAGATCAAACCCAACCTTGACAAATGCCAGGCAGCAAGTCCACAACTGTTCCTGGCTCCTGGGCAGTGCCTGGGAGAGCGCCTGCCAGGGCCTACTGTTTTCAAACGAGTTTCATTTCTCTAACAATTTAAATCTGCCAAGAGGAAACTGAGACAATCAAGCTCAGAGCCAAAAAGCCCCAAGCTTAAGCTAGAGATGCATCCTCTCTTTAGCCTGCGGATGAGAGAGGGAGCAGAGAGAGAGGAAAGGATAAAGATTCATAATGAGTAGGACAGAGGCTTGGGATGTGTTTCGAATGCCATAGCAGGACAATTTCTGGCCCTAATTATGTGACTTCGTTGAGTTCCATGTCTGAGATAGAGAATACCCACTTCCTTTCCCTTTATTAACTCCCACCACATTTTGGGTTGAATATTTTCTGGAACATTTCTCGCCGTCACCCCACCTGAACCCTCCCAGAACTGTATTACCAGAGACATCATATTAGAGGGGCTACTCCCCTCTGGTCCAATTCCCACCAAGGAGACCTTCCCAGGAAGACCCCAATGGCCCCTGCTCTTTCCTTCTTTAGATCACCTCAAGTTCATTCACAAAAAAGAAGGTTAACAAGAAAGGCAAACTCTCATATGGACTCTAGCTTGTGAGGAGAGGAGAAAACAAGAGGGAAGTGGTAGCCTCCTGCACCAAGGAGTCATAGGCACTGAGGAAGGATGAGAACCTGCTGCTTTGCCAACATGGCCCCTGCCTTCCCTGCACCTCATGTTTGAGAAATAAGACCCACTGGTTCTTTTTTTTTTTTTTTAAGAAAAGAAGGGAGAGCCCTGACCAGTTTGACTCAGCAGATGGAGCGTCGGCCTGCGGACTGAAGGGTCCCAGGTTCGATTCCAGTCAAGGGCACGTACCTTGGTTGTAGACACATCCCCAGTAGGGGGTATGCAGGAGGCAGCTGATTGATGTTTCTCTCTCATCGATGTTTCTAACTCTCTATCCCACTCCCTTCCTCTCTGTGAAAAAGCAATAAAATATATTTTTTTTAAAAAAAGAAAAGAAGGGAGAGGTAGAGAGAAATAGAAACATCAATGATGAGAGAGAACCATTGATCGGCTGCCTCCTGGACATCCCACACTGGGGATGGAGCCCGCAACCAGGGCATATGGCCTGACTGAGAATCAAACCATGACCTCCTGGTTCATAGGTTGATGCTCAACCACTGAGCCATGCCAGCTGGCCGAGACCTACTAGTTCTTACCACAGGTCCAGGTGGTAAAAATCCATAGTTTATCCAAGAAGACACCTTGAATCATAATACCCAAACCCCAACCAATCAAGATAAAAGGTGGTTGTAAATACACAAATAAGCTACCATGTATGTTATTTTGGGGTATGATAGTTTCAGAGAATTTAAGATCTTTCCTGCTTTCTACAGCGGCTGAAATATGGCCTTTTGAATTAGACTGTTCTGAATTCAAATCCCAGCTCCCCACCAACTAGCTGTGTGATCGTAAGGCACTTTTAAATTGACTGAGTTTCAATATCCTCATTCTTAAAAACTTATTTCACTGGGTAACAAGATGAAATATGAGATAATTGTTGCAGAGCACATAGAGCTGTTGGGACGTTATCACTGACAGACAGTAAGCACTCAGCAAATAATAGCTACTAGTTCTCAATTTTGGATAAAACATGCTATTAAATGATCTTGCTTATTTTAGTCTTAATCACTGAAAATATTTTGTTTCTGAAATTCTTTAAAGAGATTTTCTCTCAGTCATTTTCAATTCATCTTGGAAAATCCATTACTTACTACAAGCCATCAGAGAGCTTTACAATCACAATTGAATGTGAATCTGAAACACTGTGTTGGGAGGAAACTGAGATGAACTTTCTGAGGGACAATTTGGCAATACCTGTCAAAGCAAAGAGAATTCCATTTCCAAAGATGTGTCCAAAGGCATGATTGAGATATAGCTCTAAAGACATTGATTATAGCTTGCTAAAGATTAGAAACTACCTGTATGATTTTTGATGTGATATGAAGAAGATCGCTTAAATACATTAATATACCCAATAAGGTATTATGTAGCTATTAAAAATATTGTAGGAAAATATTAAACAAGCTAAAGAAATAATCACAAAACAAATTTAAAAAGCACACTGAAAAATGTTATCGTATCCCATTAAAAATATATTTCCTGGAGAAAAAATATTGGAAGGATATATACCAAAAATATTAACATCTTTATATCAACACAGGAGGATCAGGGTTAATTACAGCGATCAGACTATCAATCCGCAGAGGGAAAGTAGGGGAGGGTGGGGGTAAGGGGTAGAGATCAACCAAAGGACTTGTATGCATGCATATGCGCCAAACCAATGGACACGGACAACAGGGGGATGAGAGTATGAGTGCGGGAGTGGGGGGGGGAGGTTGGGGATTAATGGGGGGATGAGGACACATTTGTAATACCTTAACCAATAAAGAAATTTAAAAAAAAAGAAAACATGTATTGATTAGTAATTTTAAAATAATATCTATAAATTTGCTTGAGCTTTAAATTTTACCATTTCATTGAAAAACCAGAAATAATGATGTCCATATACTCAAGCATAAGTCCACACAAACTTATCCACACATATGTATTCACATTTTCCCCCAAATGTTAGTACATTGACATATATCATGCTTGCATAAAGAGATATACTTTCAGTGATAGATGAAAAAGTCCTACTAATTTCACATAGAACATCTGTGGATTTCTTCAAATACGCATTTGAAACCCAATTTTAAGCCCTATTTAAGAAATGGTTTCCAAATACCTTGTAATGCCTTTTTTTTTTTTTTTTTTTGGTCAAGTCTTCAAATGCTGCTGACCTTGCATAATAATTTTCCCTTACAACATATTAATTATTGTTCTGGCACCTCTGGCCTGCTCATGAAATCAATGAAGTGTGCAATGCCTCTATGCAGAGTATATTTCATATTTGGTACTTTATGTATTAATTACTTTTCTGTTTTTCCTAAACCAGTCAGAGAAAATAACCTCTCTCACTTTGTAATGAACTGTCAATGAGGAAAACAGCATACAATTCCCATTTGCTGACCTACTGAAAGCTGCTAAGACAAGAGAGACTTCTACCCCAGTACTATTTTCATTGTCATAGCATCTTCCTATGTAAGCCTGCTGCTTAATAAGCGAAGATCTTTCTTAAAGCAGTGACCAGCTTTCTTGTGTTTAAAATAACAGATGTGAAGTCTGAGAAGCAAGTCATTTAAGTCACAGCCCATTGTTCTGAGTCTGAAACCCAAAATAAAATACAAAGTCCAACTCAATGTCAACAGAAGAAGGTACACAAAGTACAATTCAAATATTTACCAACTTGACAAATTATAATCTCCAAAGAGAAAAAAACTATGGAAAAAAACTAGTATATTAAAATTCTATTTTGTTACCATTTCAGCTGCTCAACAGTTAAAATCTGACAGCAGCAGTTTTAATCCTGAATTCTAAGAGCTCATGTGCTCTCTTTCTCATCTTTCTCTTTTTCTCTTTAATGCCAGTCATTCAGCCTGAACAAAAAATTCAGGTGACATTTCTTGATTCAAGAGCTGTGTTCAGCAGTTATAAAGCTGCTGTAATTTACAGCAAAGTATAAAGCTAACCTATGAGACCTCAACCCCATTTGCTAAAACTTATTACACCTCATTGGCCATTGAATAGCCAAAAGATGAAAAAAGAAAAAAAAGTATCTGAATAAGAAACTTTACTAGCATTAGCCTAATGAGAAATGATTAGCCTAAAATTACATCGATAGGTGCAGTTTAACACTATTTACGATGTTATGATTTCCTATTTCCTGAGTTATATAAAAGCCAAAGCAGTTACTGAAACAATACTAATGAGTCGATAGATGCTTTTAGATGTCTGACTCCTGAGTCTAGTTAAATGTCTCAATTAGATGTGTGTAGCCTCTACTAAGTACCCCAGCTATTGAATGAATAACATGTTCAGAAAATATATATACACGATTGTCTAAAGCAGTGGTTCTCAACCTTCTGGCCCTTTAAATACAGTTCCTCATGTTGTGACCCAACCATAAAATTATTTTCATTGCTACTTCATAACTGTAATGTTGCTACTGTTATGAATCATAATGTAAATATCTAATATGCAGGATGGTCTTAGGCGACCCCTGTGAAAGGGTCATTCAACCGCCAAAGGGGGCTCGACCCACAGGTTGAGAACCGCTGGTCTAAAGCTATAGTGACTTAGATACTATAGAGATACCAATTGTGTTGATTACATTCACGTATCACTGTACAAGGTGCTATGATCATGCTCAACAAATTATCAAGAATGTGTGATCATTAATAACTAGCCTCTTGTTAATGCACCCTATAGCACTGAGTAGGAGAATGCATTACCTAGGTTTTGCACCAACCATCCTCACTTCATGTTTTTAATGAGAATCTCAGCTGCACTATGTATTCCCTTTTGTGGAAATGATTTGGGTAATGATAAAGGCATGGGGATAAGCTCATGATTGAAATATTACTATGTGAAAGAAAAGTAGCAAAGGGCTCGTTTACACTAAATTAACAATCCAGTCCAAAATAATTCTAACATTCTCAGAATTAATCCATAATGGTAAATTCGGTGAGGTGACTTATTTTCCCACAATTTTTTAAAGCGTCCATTATGCATTATCAGGTATTAATACATAGCCTTTGTAGTACAAAACCTGGTAGACAATGCTATTTGGACTAGAAAAGAAAGATCTAAAGAGTGGTGAAACACAAAATTTTTATACAAGTACCTATCATGTAATTTTTGAGATTCTCAGGTCTGTTAACTTTCTAAAATATGGATCAGAGACTAAAAACCATATGCACTGCTAAAGAGGAAGCTAACAGCTAAAGGTATTAAACACAGACAAATCTATAGCATATGCAGACTTTAGAGCATCTACATAAATTTTCCTTAAGAAACCAAATAAACAAAGCAAATCCCCCTTCACTTTATCACCAAACCCAATCACCCAGGAGGCTAGTGTGTATGTGCTTTCTATTTAGATTGCTCACTCATTTCACAACTCATATATTGGTACAGCTAGTTCAATGATGAAAAAAGCATATATATATATATACACACAGATATATATATTAGTATAATTTTAAATAAGTTCAAAAGCAAATCATTTCTTGCTTTTTTGGTTTTCAGAGTTAAATTAAGTTGGTCTGAGGATTATTAAAGAACATATGTTCTGCTTAGAGCACAACTATTTTACAATTTCAGAGTAAAATTTAAAAAAACAAAAACAAAAAAACTTGAGTACAAGGAGACCAAAGGTTAATGTTGGGAAGCAGAAATCACTTCTCATAAATCATTGGTTTATAAAAATAAAAGGCTTACTATTTTCTTTTGTTCAAGAAGTAACTGTCCATCCCAGCTACTACCCACAGCAATTATATAATACACTGCTGGGTGAAAAAAAAAATTTGAATGCCAAGGATGTATGCAGTATCACTCTATGAAAGCCTTGAACACTGAAGTGTTTGTATTATTAACACCCTCTAAAATTTACCATAGTGACTAATTTGCTATAATCACCGAACAGAAATCATGTAGCATGATTTACACTACTACAAAATCTTTACTAACTTGGGCATCATAAATTTGATCATTTAATAATTTAGTGCTAAATCTCTTCTTTTTTAATGAAACAAGAGTGATCATGATTATTATTAATGCTATTTTTAGTTAGTTTTAAATTATGCCATTATGATAAAACGTTCTACTTAATTTAATATTTCAACTCAAAATTAATTTCCAAAGTCTTTAATTCTAGTCAGTCTGCATAATTACAAGGTATTGTAATACTCTTGCAATTGAATCTCTGAAGTGCATTTAACAATAGAGAATGTTAAGTGGATATCTTACTTAGGCATTGCAGCTTACAGTTGGTCTTCGTTTTTCAGAATTCCAACAGACAGCATTCTAATTAAGAAATTAAAAAATCTCTTCATTCTTGAAGAAGATAAATGGAGAAAGCCATTTATATCATATTCTGATCGAATCATTACATAATTTTAGTGTTATTATGAATTTTCTATTTTTTAAAAAGAAGTGTTATTTTGAAAAATAAATAACAGTTAACATATCTCTGATTGCTCTCTTGTGCCACCTTCTTCCAATTCATAGCATCTAATGAATGGAAAAGTGAATTCTGACATTTTATGGAGAATTTTACATGCTGACAGGTGTTACTATAAAGCAACTTGCAACTTAAGACCACCATCTACTGGCTCTGCCCAATGCTGCAAAAGCTATCAGTGTAATTAGCCAACTGATGAGAATTTACTAAGCTGGTAACCATTCTTCATGAAAATACAATAACTACAATCTGTTGTTAGATTCTGTTACATATGATGGTTAACTGCAGATATTTTTTTTCACATAATAAGCCTGATACTTTTGAATCAGACTTGATTGATAGACAGGGATATCAAAATGTATGCCCTGCCACAGAAGAAGATACTCTACGATAATCAGGAGTCTATTTAGGGACTAAATAGACACTTTGTTAACAAGGCTCCTTTGTACTAAGTCATATTGCCTTCCATTCATTAGTTAAGAGGCATCGTTTATTATTAAGTTTGGTGCAATACTCCAGCCAGGAAAGAGACATGGAATCATAACTTAGGGTCACAACCTTCTCTGGAGCCTTTTAAATTACTGATTAGTAATGTTCAGAGCTAGATAAAAGTTGAAGTAAATTTCCTAAGAGCATTTACCTTAGCTTTGCTTCCTCTCAATTCTTTTTTTTAATGGATTAAAATATATTTTATTGAGGTTTCAATTTACATGTTTATAACCAGTGAAGGCTGAATATGTTTACTAGACATTTTCATTCCCCTTTTTACTAAAGTATCTATCAAATCCTTTTTTTAAATTGATAAATAGAGTGTACATCTTGTTTAATTGTTTGCAAACATTTTTATTTTTTTTAATTAAGTCTTTATTGTTCATATTGTTCATATTGTTCATATTACAATATTGTTCATATTGTTCATATTGTTCCTCTTTTTCCCCCCCATAACTCCCCTCCTCCCAGTTCCCGCCCCACCCTCCGCCCTCACTCCCTACCTACTGTCCTCATCCATAGGTGCATGATTTTTGTCCAGTCTCTTCCCGCATCTCCCACTCCCCTTTCCCCCGCCAAGAACAGTGAGTCCATTCCCTTTCTATGTCCCTGATTCATTGTAATCACCAGTTCATTCTGTACATCAGATTATTTATTCACTTGATTCTTAGATTCACTTGTTGATAGATGCATATTTGTTGTTCATAATTTGTATCTTTACCTTTTTCTTCTTCTTCCTCTTCTTAAAGGATACCTTTCAGCATTTCGTATAATACTGGTTCAGTGGTGATGAACTCCTTTAGCTTTTCCTTATCTGTGAAGCTCTTTATCTGACCTTCAATTCTGAATGATAGCTTTGCTGGATAAAGTAATCTTGGTTGTAGGTTCTTGGTATTCATCACTTTGAATATTTCTTGCCATTCCCTTCTGGCCTGCAAAGTTTCTGTTGAGAAATCAGCTGACAGTCGTATGGGTACTCCCTTGTAGGTAATTGAGTCTCTTTCTCTTGCTGCTTTTAAGATTCTCTCTTTGTCTTTTGCTCTTGGCATTTTAATTATGATGTGTCTTGGTGTGGTCCTCTTTGGATTCCTTTTGTTTGGAGTTCTCTGCGCTTCTTGGACCTGTAAGTCCATTTCTTTCACCAGGTGGGGGAAGTTTTCTGCCATTATTTCTTCAAATAGGTTTTCAATATCTTGCTGTCTCTCATCTTCTGGTACCCCTATAATTCTGATGTTGGTGCGTTTGAAACTGTCCCAGAGGCTCCTTACACTATCTTCGTATTTTTGGATTCTTTTTTCATTTTGCTTTTTCAGTTGGGTGTTTTTGCTTCTTCGCAATTCAAATCTTTGACTTGATTCTTGCGCTCCTCTGGTCTGCTGTTGGGTGTCTGTATAATATTCTTTATTTCAGTCAGTGTATGCTTAATTTCTAGTTGGTTCTTTATCACAACATCGAGGGTCTCATTAGATTTCTTGAGGCTCTCATCAAGTTTATCGGCAGTTTCTAGCAAATTATTGAAAGCCCTCAAAAGTGCGTTTTTTAGATCTATATTCTCCATTTCTGTCATGTTTTTTTGTCTCTGCATTTTTTATGCTTTCTTGGTGCACCCCCTTGTGGTCTTTGTGCGCAGTCTTGTTGTAGTTAAGCCTTAATTGTTGTCAGCAATACTAGGGGTGATTGACCTCCAAGCTAACTGGCTATGAGAGTCAGCTGTGTCTGCAGTGGGAGAGCTTCTGTGCTGGATCTCTAGGGCGGTGCTAATCTAGCCTTGGCCTGAGGCTATCCGGCAAATGCCTCTGTGCAGGGCTTGGGCGGGGCGGGTCCCAGGGGATCTACAGGGCGGGCGGGGAGAGCAGTTATGGCTGTTCTCAGTTCTGTCCCCAGCGGCTCTGCAACTGCTGCTAACCTCGGAGAGAAAGCTGCCTTCCCGCTTCTCTCGTTTGAGTCTGGGTCCCTAGAGACTCGCCCGGATCTGGAGCTCAGAGTCTGAAACTCCCTCCCGATTGAAAACAACCACGCCCTCCGCCGCCAGCCCACTCCACATGCACTCCGCACCTTAGTATTCCACCTCCGCACTGCGCCTCCTCTGAGTCTCGGTATGGATTTCTCTTTCCTTCTAGTTGTAGAATCTCTCCTTAGCCAGCCTTCCTGTGGTTCTGGGTGATGTCCGTTCCGTCTTTTAGTTGTATTTTTGAAGTGGTTGTTTGAGGCAGCAAACTCCGGCGTTAACCTATGCCGCCATCTTGGTTCTTCCAATTCTTTTGTTTTTAAATTTAAAGACAAAACACTACATTTGTCCTATCCTAAAAAATGTGATCTCTTGCTTTCTAAGTTCCTCAAATCACTTCATTCATTCAACCAATATTTGTTAAGGGCCGTAGGCTTAGTGGCAGTTAATGGGATATATAGGTAAAGTAAAATTCCAATTCCAATTAACATAATTAAGAATTAAAGATACATCTATTTATATGCTCCCCAGTTTCACAAAGGAATAGCATACACCACTATAATCAATTTTCTAGTACTGATATTAAAAATATCTTTAAGGAATTTATAAAATTATGTATCTCCCCTGTCTAACTTCCACCATTTGAGAGATATGCACAGCTAGTGAGGAGACTTTTCTCACAGACAGATGCAGGGACTATCTATAAGACTGTTCTAAGCCCTCTGCTCATCTCTAGTATCCTGTGAAGTCTCCATCCATCCATGGTGATTTTTTATTTTTTGTGTGATTTGTTCCATCATTTTTCCTGTTACTCAGACTTGAAAACTTGCCTCAGATTTTCTGATTAAAATAGAAACGAGACAGAAACGCCCTCATCTTCCCAACACTACATCCACCAGTTTTCTTGAAACTCTAAGTTCTGCCTTCTGGCCTGTTTCAGAGGAAGATAGGCCCCTACTGTCAAAAGTTAAGTCTCTATTGCCCACTACACATACCAGCCCCTGGATCCTCAAAAAATGTCCTACTACAAACAGGACTTTTTTTTTAATGCAGTATTAGCAATTTCCCATCTTCATTGAATCATTCTCAAAGAACCTTTAGTTTTATGCATTACAAAACATCTCAACATTCTGCTGTCTACTGCCCTATTTCACTACCCCCTTGCTCTCCCATTTTCTCCTCATCCCATTCCAGCAGGCTTTCTACCCCACCGTCCACTGAGATTACACATTACCATCACCAATGTCTGCATGTTTTCACATCAACAGTAACATTTCTGTTATCATCTTGACAGACTTCTCAGCAGCATTGGACCATTCTGACCTCTGGGAAAGCCTCGCTGTTTTGGCTCTAGGTTACTACACTCTGCTGATTTTTTCCTCTGAGTAGCTATTCCTTTGCTGGCTTTTTTTTTTCTCTGGAGACCCCAATATTGAAAAGCCTCAGTGTTTGGAGCTGGGACTCCACTTCTTTATCTATACCAGTGGTTCCCAATGTGGAACACATGTCCCACAGGAGGGGCGGGGGGAATTTGATTTCTAAAGGGGACAATTCGAGAATGAGTTATTAACAGTGATTTTTTTGCATTTCTTATGGTTTTAGGGGCCTCATATATAGTAGATAAATATATATTGTGACATATTTATGCATTTCAGTTCTCTATTATGTGTTTTGAAACTTTGCTATTTTTTCATATCACTTTATATTATTTCTTTTTAACAATTTCTTAGTGATTTCTTCCTCAGTATTTCAACTGTCCTTTCGTTCTTTTATGTTTCTCTTTCATGGATTCCATGTTCTTTGGGAGCTTGTTTAGACCAAGTTAATGGCCTTTTAGGCTTTGAAAGGGCGAGGGCTAGGCCCTCCACCTTCCCCCAGGGTAAGGGCCATCTTGCCCCAGGGTAAGGGCTACGTCCTCCATCTTACCTTGGCCACGTGTTTGGCAAGGAGCTTCTTCCCGGAAGTCTAAGACTCTGCTAGCCAAACCCAGGAACAAGACATCGACTTGCGCCTGGCCAATCGGCAGAGCACAGTCCTTTCTCCTCCCCTTACTCCGACCCCCCCTATATAACCGGTCTCTAGGCGGGGTTCTGTCTCTCTCTCGGCCACTTGGTTTGCCGTTGTGGCGGTGAGTCTGGTGGATGGAGAGCTCAAGCTAGCTTGAAATACAGATTCTTATGCTTTTGCATCGGATTGGCTGGCTCCCTGATGTGGTTTCTTGGGGATCTTGAAATCTGGGCATAACAGGCTTCTTCCATGTGATTAGGAGTTCACTTTTTGAATAATAAGAATTATATGTCATTGGGGGGCACCAGGATTTTAGAGATGCTTAGGTGGGGCATGGCCAAAATATGGTTGGGAACCACTGATCTATACCTTCTCTGCTAGATGATGTCATCCAGTCCCATGGCTTTAAAGAATATACATATTTCCAGTGATTCTGTGATTCTAAGATTTATTTCTCTAGTCTTAAACTTTACCCCAAATTGACTTTTAGACCCAATTAATCTCTTTTTTAAAATTTTATTTTTCAATAACAGTTTACATTCAACTCAAATTCTCCACAGTCTCCTAAAGTCACTGTATCAGTCAGTGTTCTCCAGTTGCAAGAAATGGAAACTGACTCTAGAAAACTTAATAGAGAAAATAAATTTATCAAAAGGATATGGAGTATCTTACAGAATGGAAGGAAAAGCTGAAAAGAAAAGAAAAGGAAAAAGACTCAGAATGGTTAAGAACCAAGGTGGGTCCTAAGTCATAGGAACTAAAGCATAGTATTTACAGAGAGCCAATACCAGGAAGAGTCTGTCCACACTTCATCCTTGTGTCACTCTTCTCAAGAGTCAAATCCCAGGAAAATGTCATATAATCAAAAACCAGGATTTAAGGTTACCTGGGCGGCATGCCCATTCCTTAGCTAGGGGAAGGTAAGGGATACAGAGAAGGAAGCGAAAGGAGTTTTAGGGATAAAATAGGCAGGTTTAGGGAGTCTTAGAGATAAAGAGGGTCCATGGGCGAGGAATGCATAGATGGAGACTTGAAGAAGCCAAAATGCTTATCTTACTTGTACAGAGGACAGAGCAATGCCACAGGCAGATGGAAACATTTCTTCCCTAAGCAATTAAAACAGCCATAAACCAAGGACAGAAATATCTCTGGCCTGAGCAGCTGGGAGATCAATGGCAACTCCAACCAGCAAGATAAGGGGAAGAGAAAAGGGGGGCACCACATGGGCTTTGAGCTTTGAAACTAATACGATGTAGCAGAATGACCAATGAGGAAGACATGGGGGTCCCAAATTAAGAAAAGGGACCAAAAAGAAAGGGTCAGGTTCAAACAAAGAACTGTGAAACAGGAATTTTAGAGGGATATAGGCAGGTTTAGGGAATTTTTAGAATTGGGGTCCAGGGAAAATAACATAGGGCTTACCGATTGGGGGAAGGTATATCTCCATGACACAAGGAAGCCAGGGGCAATTACATTTCCATAAGACAAGGAAGCAGCAACAGGTATATTTCCATAAGACAAGGGAGCAGCCAGAAGTACATCTCCATAACACAGGAAGCCGGGTTCAGCAAGCAGCAACAGCTGCATTTACATAAGACAAGGAAGCTGGAAGTAGCCCAAAAGGTCTATACTTACAAAATAAAGAAGAAGGAAGGAAGCCCAAAAAGAAAAGAACAATGAGGGAGGAGGGCATCACATGTTTCATGTGGTGTTTGACCTTTGACCTCAGGAGTTGCTATAGTGACCAAATGAAAAATGGGGATAGTGGCCAATCAGAGGGGATATCTGGACACAGGAACTACAGCCTTTATAAACCATGGAAACAGGAAGTCGGTGGGACCCTTTTCCCCCTCCCCACGTAGGAGTCCATTCTGTGGGACTCTTCCCCTCTCCCCACATGGGAGTCTGTACTTGTTCTTCAATAAATCTTCACCTTTGCTATACTACCCTCTGTCCGTGGATTCATTCTTCAACTCTGGCAGACAAAGAATTCGGGTTTCAGTCCAAAAATTCTGTTTCAACTGCAGTATATATAAACTGGAGACAAAGGGACACGAGGCAGGATTTTTTTAAAATTATTTTTCCCATTAGAGAGAGAGCAGGCTTTCCCCATTGGGGGCCCCTCCCCATGGAGTCCCCTCTGGGGACACCCCTGCTCAGATGGAGTTTGTATCTGCTTCTAATAAACTTCTACAGTTTTTATTAAAGAAGCCTTTTTGCCTGCACGTTTATTCTTCAAACTTTGTGAGGACAAGAACCCACGGGAAGAAAAGTCTGCACCCTGAACCCCATGTTTCAGAAGGATAACTCCCAAATCAAAATTGAAGTGTCCTTACATGAAAAAAGTACATGCTGGAAAAAGCAAAAATTATTAATGTCCATTATAAAAGTAATAACTTTTACTTATATAATTCTTTATAATTTAATAATTTGTAAAGCCCATGATCTTATACATTCTTCACAATTCACAGTTGAAATAAAGAGTATGAATCTAAATCTCAGAAATGTTAAGAGGTTTGCCCAGTGTCTTTCAGTTAGTAATAGAATAGTTGGAACTTAAAAATAAATTCAGCCTCAAGTCAAGGATTCTTTCATTCTTACCTTAGTTGCCCATTCTTTTCTCCTAGATTTCTTTCTTTAACCTTCACTTCCCTTGATAAGTACTAGCCTCTTTTTAGGTACAGTTCAAACTCGGCTGCCTCCTGAGGCTTTTACAAACTATCCCAGATTTCAATCACTTATTTCTAGGAACTTCTACAGAAGTGATTTACACTTGACATTTGGTACTTAGCAATGCCTTCTTGCATTGTAATTTGTATATTTTTATACAAATGTTCTAAATCTTCAAGAAAATGACTCAGTTGTAGCCTTTGTTGTACCTTTAGAACTTCTCTAATATCCCAGTGTCTCCCAGGTTGAAAGGGGTCCAGGGACATTTGCCAGTACTGGTTGTCTGAAAGGAAATGGGCATATCTTCCAGAACATGTCTTTTGTGTCTGTTTTCTTCTTCAACTAGGCTCTTATCTTTCACCCACTAGCACCAGGGGTATGTCTTATTACCTGAAAAGTCCGGGGTTATTTCCTCGAAGAACTTGCCAGCTAACATCTTGGAAGTCAATGTGGTTCTGAGATAATCAGATATAAAGCAGTTTTACAACACATTTGATTATGTCACTTATCCAAAATACTTTTAGGCACACAGAGAGGCTCAGAAGCTCTGGCCAGCACTGGGTTCCCAGTGCCAAATTTGGTCATAATAAGCAGAGTGATGACCTGGAGTTGAGATACCCACAGCATCACCTTCTAATCTAATATATAGTTAACTTCAGTTATTATGTTTATTTTTTATTGCCTGTCACTCCCCCTGAAAATCAGAAATGTTTACCCTTTGCTCCCTGATGAACTCCAAGTCTTCATTCGAGTTGTTAGGTCTGATCAAATAATCGAATCAATGCCCCCTCCCCTGGGAACTGACCTTTAGGCCACACTTGCTTAGACCACATTCCATTTGCTAAGACCATTATCTCTCCCCTCTGGAGTTTCCCAGAATCCAGACCTGCACAGAGACTTCTCCATCCAGAAAAAGCCCGCCTAGAGTCCTTTAAAAGTCTCTGACTCCCAGTCTTTGGGTGCCAGCACCATTTTGGGGCTCAGCCCATCTGGGTACTCAGATGCCCTAATAAATTCATAATTCTTTACCCCTTTTGGCCTTGTGTGCTCTTCCTTTGACGACCCTAACAAGAACATCTGGCACACAGCAGGTACTCAACATGTTTGTTGAGTAAATGGATGAGAAATACAAACAAGCACCCTAAGGTTCAGTAGGTTTAGCGACTACCAGGACTGTATGCAGCATCAAGTCCAAATAGAGTACTAGTAGGCAACAAAAAGTTGAAGCCAGGAGGGATTTTGTGGATCCTTAGTTGAGAGGGAGAGAGCAGTTTGTAGGGCCCTGCTGGACTTGTTCATAGTGGAAAAGGATTGGGAGACATTATGCTAATTGGGGAAATAGCAACCATTTTGTGTACATAGAGAAGGCATCATTGTTCTCCTTTCTAGATGAGGAAATCAAATTGAAGGAGTCATACTCCCCAGGGTACATAGCAAGCAAATTGAAAGGCTAAGTCGAGAACCCAGGATTTAGGCAAAATTGAGCTCAGTTCTGAAGAACACTTAATAGAGCCAGTTAGACTTGTGTTATAACTCTGGCTCCACCACTAAAAAATTGGGTGACCTAAAGCCAGTTGCATATTCACTCTTAGTCTCAGTTTCTCGATTGTTAAGTGAGAATAAAGGCCATACATGCCTCCTACAGAGGAAAATTAAGTGAGAAAATTCATGCAAAGCACTTAGTTCAGACCCTAGCACACAGTAATTAATCAATATACATTACTATTACCTACAATAGTAAAAGCATAATATGCTAAGTATACCAGACATCCTTCCAGACGAAGCCAGGGCTGTGAGGGAAGCCAATGCTGGCAGCAGGGGGAAGAAATGCCTACTCTTGCATGAATTTCATGCATCAGGCCTCTAGTAGTAATATATTATAATAATCATCAAACTAATATTTATTGAAGATCTACTATAAAGGATGTTAAGGATGCAATATTAATAAGATATAATTTTCAATTTTCAAGTATCTCACAGTCTAGGCCTCAGATAAATAAAAATTAAGATATGAATGGTAGAGATAAGCCCAAGAAACAGCATATGGGAAACACCACTTATTACACCCTGAGCAGACCAGAGGGCTTCCTAGCAGAGATAACTCTGAAGTTATCTCTTCTAGAAGTTTTCTAGAAGCTTTTTTCAAGCAAAGACATTCCAGAAGTTTTTCGAGCACAGAAATATGAACAGGGAATTGTTATCAAAGAGAATTGTATGAACAAAATTATGTGTGCATGACAATAATAAGTGGTTTCACAACTAATTTCCAAGTAGAGAAAGTGAAAGATGGCATTGAAGAAGTATAAACTAGGACTTGGATGATATGTTGGATACTCAAACCTTCTTTGGAATGTGAACTAATAGGATGTGTCTAAGAAATAATACAGCATAATCAAGACATTCATTAGCTAGGTCACTGGCAATTGAGTGTAAGACAAATTTGAAGGAGATAAAAAAGGAATAGGGATTTCAACTGGAGGGCTACTACAAGAGTCCAAGTGGGACAGAAGAGGTAGAAGAAAAGATATGCAGTCCTGGGAGTGGTTAATTGAATGGGGTTTAAGTTGAGGTTGGGTAGGTGAGAGAGTCATGGAGAGTCCAAGCAATGGGAACTAAAGAATGGAAAGTTTCTACTAGCCAAATTCTTTCCAGAGAAGTTTGCAAACACTAGGTGTACCGTTAATAATGCAGATTTTTTTTCAATAGATGGAGTTACACATATGTTGATATATATGTGATTTGATATGTATGCTATTTTGTTGTATTGACAGCAAGCTTCAAAACTTCATATGTCAAATTTGCTGGAGGTGTTAACATCATAGATATTTTTATGCTTAAAAATGTCTAATTTTGTGCCAAAAAAAAGAGCATTTGCACGAAGTTTTAATTCATTACTTTATTTTGAAGAAAAGTGCTGATGAAAATATCGTACACTTTGGGAAGCTTATGGTGAACATGCTCCATCTCAAGTTACTTGTGAACGCTGGTTTAAATGCTTTAAAAGTGATGATTTTGATGTGAAAGACAAAGAACATCCAGGTCAACTGAAAAAGTTTGAAGACCAACAATTACAAGCATTATTGGATGAAGATGCATGTCAAACTCTAAAACAACTTGCAGAAAGATTAAACATTGCTCAGAGAACAACTCTGACCATTTACAAGCAATGGGAAAGATTTTAAAGGAAGGAAAATGGGTGCCACATCAACTAAATGAAAGACAAATGGAAAACCGAAAAGTCATCAGTAAAATGTTGCTTCAATGGCATGAAAGAAAGTCTTTTTTGCATCGAATTGTGACTGGCGATGAAAAGTGGATTTATTTTGAGAATCCCAAATGCACAAAATCATGGGTTGATCCAGGTCAACCATCAACATTGACTGCAAGGACAAATCGCTTCAGGAAGAAGACAATGCTCTGAGTTTGGTAGGATCAGGAAGGTGTGGTGTATTATGAGCTTCTAAAACCAGGTGAAACTGTTAATACTCATCGCTACCAATAATAAATAATCAATTTGAACCACACTTTGATCATGAAAAGACCAGAATGTTCCAGAAGACATGGCAAAGTAATTTTGCTTCATGATAATGCACCATCACACACTTCAAAACCAGTTAAAGACACATTAAAAGATCTTGCCTGGGAAGTATTAACCCATCCGCCATACTCACTGGACCTTGCTCCTTCAGATTACAATTTGGCACATGCACTTTCTGAGCAGCACTTCAAAACGTACAAAGGAGTGGAAAATTGGGTCTCTGAATGGTTTGCCTCAAAACAAGAAAAGTTCTATTGGGGCGGTATCCACAAATTACCTGAAAGATGGGGGAAATATGTAGCTAGTGATGGACATTACTTTGAATAAAGCACTTTTGATGTTTCTCTTGAAATTATCGTGTTTTCTTTGATTACAAAATCCGCATTATTAACCGGTACAACTAGTAAATTACTCCAGGATAATGGTGAGACAGTTATTTTCAGCTATTCATATGGTGTCATGTGCCTGTCTTTTTCTTCATGGTAGTGCAGATACAATTTTTAGGACTTACCAGTCTTTATTGTCATTTACTGTCTTTTCTAGTCAACCTTTGCATTTTAAATTTGTTCTCCTTGTAAACAAAATTCAAGATCAAAAGAGTCAGATTTCCAAGTAGGAGCCAGAAGATTGAAAGTCATATTTGCTTTAATTAATTACTATGGTATAAAATGAGTTAGATGCCTAAGTCTCAGTTTCTATAGCAGAATCCATGCCTTCCCTTCATGCAAGAAATTGAGCAAGACATAAGGACTTTAGCAACAGAAAGAATTCAAATATTCTAGTCTTTTTAAAATATTAAATGCATTATCAAGGTGATTAAGCCATGACTTGATTAAGGCACCCCCCCATACTGTAAAGTTCTGCAAAATAAAGTAACAAGCATTTGTTGGTATCCAACAGAATGCCAGACTCACTGCAAATGTAACATGTTGCTTACAGCATATTCTTTTAAGTCCTAACTCACCAGCTCTGAGGATATTCTCATTTTTATTGAAACCCTTTCATTTCTCCTTTCTTTTAGTTTTAAGTATCTCAATTTTATTACCCTTGTCCATAGCAAACTAGAACCCTGCTCTATCTTCATAATTCTGCATTTTGATTACAAACTTGTATTTCAGAATAATTCACTATCTTCAAAAAAACATAAAATCTAAGTTCTAAATAAATAGAATGTGCATAAAAGTGTTACTTTGCAAAGTCTATGTCCTTTTGCTATTCATTTTCCTAGTATATATATATGATAGAAAATATGAGCTAATTATAAAGTTATTGAATGAATGAGTGAAAATACTGTCTTACTTTAAGACGAAGTCTTGGGTAGATCACCATTCCTAAAATGGTACTCAACTTATAGGGGGAAAAAAGGCCTCAATTTTCCCCTTTCTTATGACAACATTCATATAATTCATCACCTCTTCCTGTGAAAAACATAGTCTTCCTCAGAAATATTCATCATGTAACTATATACTGTGATAACTGTATTTAGAGACAGAAATTAGTCATTTTTTCAAAATGATGAGCATATAGATAGTACTAGAGGCCCAGTGCACAAAATGTATGCACTCGGCAGGGAGTCCTTCAGCCCAGCCCGCGCTCTTTCACATTCTGGGAGCCCTCAGGGGATATCCGACTGATGGCTTAGGTGGGGAGTGGGCCTAAGCTGGCATGAGCCTGGCTTCTGACTAAGCAGCGCTCCCCCTGGTGGTCAGTGCACGTCATAGCAACCGGTCATTCTGCTGTTGGGTTGATTTGCATTTTAGCCTTTTATTATATAGGATAATATCTTTAGAAAACTAGCACATAGTACTTTTCCTGGAAAGCAAAGAAAAGGAAAATTAGTGATGTTAAGTTTCTACTTTGTACTTGGCTATAAATTGTTACTTTTATAAATGTTACACTAAGTTGAGATCACTACAAGAGGGACCATCTTGAATGTGTTCCTTAAGGCGATCTACAGAACCTACTAGTGCCAAGCATGTAATAGTTGCTCAATAACAATGACAATTCCTGTGATTGACTGGGTACTTATTATTTGCTGAGCACTGTTCCAAGCATTTTTCACATACTAATTCATTCTCATAGCCCTACTATAGAGTAGGTATTATATCCATTTTTATAGAAGAGGATACTGAAGCTAAGAGAGGTTAAACAATGTGCCCAAAGTCACACAGGTGGCAGGGCTGGAATGCAAACCTGGCTGGTCCAACTTCTGTAGCCCATGCTTAATCACTATGCTAGACTTGGAACAAATCAACAATATTTCTTTAGGCTGGTAACTTTTTATACTGAGATAGCTCTGAGATTATTGCAACTGTATTTTTTCCATAGCCCACGTGCTCACCTTCTGTTGCAGATAAAGCATTAAGTTTCCCCTCTTGCTTTGTAAATCCCAGGTAAAGGCTCTTTCTCCTGCACTTCACCTCTTGTTCTTCACAGCTCAGTACTAATCATTACCCCATAATGCAGTGTAGAATTGCCAACACCATCCCGATGATGTAGTTATTTCCAATTGGCACTTGGGAGCAGTGAGGATAGGAGGCATTACTCATAGCCAAGAGTACAGATGTTTCTAATTGCTTTCCATTACCAAGAATAACAGCTGTTTACATCTATCAGCAAATAATTCACAAGAGCTCCAGACTATTAAGATAACACACCCCACCTGGTCACCATCACAAGTTGTCAAGGCCAAGATAGAGGCTGCCAGAATCCCCATTCTGCATCTCTGTTCATCAACTGACAGCATGTGTCACCTTCAGATATCCTTATGCTACCCCACAAGCTCTGGCTTCTTGGTGGCCTGACACATCAAATGAACATATGGATTCTTCATGGCTTTGCAGTAAATGTTTTATGGTTATCTTGCAGCCAAGGGCAGCTGACATGGAGGAGCAAGGGACTTTCACATAGCCTGATGAAATAATTTCTGCACTGTTTTTTCACAGAAGAGGTAGGAATGTTCTGCTTAGAGGAGTTTTGCAGCTGCAATGTACTTAACTTCCTTTAATGCACCAACAAATTGCACTGGGTGATAGATTATGCAGTTCAATAGCATCCCAGGGACCTGGTCACATGCTTGGCTGTATCCCCAAAATGGACAGGCAATGTTAACAGTTCAGTGAACTTTATGACCAAGTTTTATAGGCCACAAAATAATACAAATATTGCAACACATCATAGATATTTGGAGTTAAAAAGACAAATAGTACCTCCTTGCCAATGCAACATTGATCCCTACTGTGTTTTTTTTTCACCAGCCTAGTGTAAAGAGACGTGGGCAACTTCTCGCTACTGTTTTATTTTTTTGTATGGAGATGATTCCAGAGTCTAATACAACTTCCTGTGTGATAGCTTCCTCTGCAATTATGTCTGAAATTGACTTTCCACATGTTCAAATGCATATTATTTAAATTCATGGATTTTTAATTTATAAAAATAAGAGTGTCATCTATTTAAAACTACATGAGTACCAACAAAACAATGTAAATTGAAAATTTTCCTTATGTGTCATTCCCCAATCAAAAGGGGGAATGTATGGAGCAGCTGGTTTCTGGCTGCTCTGACCAATAGAATATGCCAGAGTGATACATCGCCATTTCTGATCCCAATTCTTAAGAGAGCAAGAAGTTTCTGTTTCCCTTAGCTTGAAACTCTTTTTCTGAGGGAAGCTAAGTACCATGTGTGAACCCTTACTACCTTGAGACTTCCATGATGTATGGAAGCCCAAGGTAGCCAGATGAAGGGATTGTATGGAGAAAAAGTGATCATAGCTTTCCCCCAGTTGTTCCAGCCATCCTACCCAGGTGCCTGAAGCTCATGTGAGAGAATGAACTATCCTGGACATTCCAGGATCCCAGTCAGCCACCCCAACTGTCTCTAACTGTTCGAGTCATCCTAGCCAAGGCTCAAAATATCATAGAGTGGAGACAGATTGTGTTTGAATTGTTGACATACAGAATTATGAACATAATCAAAACAATTTAATGTTATACAGCAATTGGTAACTAGAACACAGCCCCCACTCCACTTTCCATGAATCTCTACCTGTTCCTTTCTTAGTATCACTCCACAACACTGATGATGCAACCAATAAGAGAAAAATCATAATTCATATAATAAACATCAGTGTAGTTTCTAATCAAAAAGAGACATAGAATAAAGGTAAGTGCTCAAAATGTATCTTACCGCTCTTTTTCTCTGGTCTATGTTTACCACAATATTGTCAAAGAGGAGTTTATCACTTTGCCCACAAAATAAATGATTATATATTTTAGGTTTCTGCTACCGCACAGGATATCAATTCAAATCACTGTACTTAGTTTTTCTGGTCTAAATATAAATCCAACAATCTGGTTTGAATTACAATAAAATTCTCACTTCCTTCCAGGAAATTTGGTTATTTTTAATAAAATTCCCACAAATTTGGGAAAGTGTACAAATTCTCTTTTTATAACATCAATTATAAATCTGTAGATGCTATTGGAAAAATTACTAGTTTTGAAATCTTAATAAATGCTTGTACTACTCATAAAGATGTTGCTCTACAATACAGCCTTATTTGCATACATAACATATTGTATCTAATAATAGACAATCATGGTAATTAACCATACCTCTGCTACGCTTCCCATTGGCTAATCAGCAGGATGTGCAAATTAACTTCCAACAAAGATGGCGGCCGGCAGCCAGGCAGCTGAAGCGAACAGGAGGCTTGCTTGCTCCAGTGATGGAGGAAGCCAAGGTTCCCCACCTGCCGAGGCGCAGCTCTGAGCTCCGGATGCAACAATGTTGCAATTATAGAAGCTAAACAAACCCCAGATACCTGCTTTCAGCCAGCCATGGCCTCAGAGCTGGAGCCGGGTCTCAGAGCTGGAGCCGGCTCTCAGCTCCAGTAACAGCTATAGAAGATAAATAAATCCCAGAATAAAAAAAAAAAAAAAAGAAAAAAAAAAAAAAGAGGCTGGGAGCTTCAGTTGTCCGCCAGCCTGAAAACGGCCCTCAGCCCCTCACCCAGACTGGCCAGGCACCCCAGTGGGGACCCCCACCCTGAAGGGGGTGTGACCAGCTGCAAACAGCCATCAGTCCCTCACCCAGGCTGGCCAGGCACCCTAGCAGGACCCCCACCCTGATCTAGGACACCTTTCAGAGCAAACCAGCCGGCTCCCTCCCATGCACCTGGCCTCTATCCTACATAGTAAAAGGGTAATATGCAAACTGACCCTAATAGCAGAAAGACTGGGAATGACTGGTCACTATGACACACACTGACCACCAGGGGGCAGATGCTCAATGCAGGAGCTGCCCCCTGGTGGTCAGTGCACTCTCACAGGGGGGAGCTTTGCTCAGCCACAAGCCAGGCTGACGGCTGTCAGTACAGCAGTGGTGGTGGGAGCCTCTCCTGTCTCTTCAGCAGCCCTAAGGATGTCTGACTGCAGTTTAGGTCTGCTCCCTGCTGGCAAGTGGACATCCCCCGAGGGCTGCCGGGCTGCCAGAGGGATGTCTGATTGCCATCTTAGGCCCAATACCCCGGAGAGCAGGCCTAAGCCAGCAAGTGGTCACCCTCGAGGGGTCCCAGGCTGCGAAAGGGCACAGGCCAGGCTGAGGGACCCCCTACCCCCAAGTGCACAAATTTTTGTGCACCAGGCCTCTAGTCCTATATAATAAAAGGCTAATATGCAAATAGACTGACTGGTGGAACGACTGGTTGCTATGACATGCACTGACCACCAGGGTGCAGACGCTCAATGCAGGAGCTGCCCCCTGGTGGTCAGTGCGCTCCCACAGGGGGAGTGCCGCTCAGCCAGAAGCCGGGCTCACGGCTGGTGAGCTCAGCGGTGGTGGCGGAGCTTCTCCCGCCTCTGTGGCAGTGCTAAGGATGTCCGACTGCATACTAAGCTGGCAGTTGGTCATCCCCCAAGGGCTCCCAGACTGCGAGAGGGTGCAGGCCGGGCTGAGGGATTCACCCCCACCCCATCCCCGCCGAGTGCACGATTTCATGCATTGGGCTTCTAGTATTATATATGTGTGTATACCAAATATGTATACATTTTAATGAGGAACAGTTACAATATACATCAACAAATGTATGGTATTCTGCTTATGGTCATGAAAAGAGCACCGCATTAGAACACAGGTACTCTGCATTCCAGCTCAACATCGCAGCCTCCTTACCACACATCCTACCTAATTAGCAGACTGGCATGACACTGTGAGGTCTCTTTTGTTTCTAAAATGTATTATTCTAATATAGTCATACTGTATTTTCTTACCTTACTTACTGCTTATATATTCACCAAATGGATGCAAACAGCCTAATTCCTATGTCACAACATTTCAGTAAGAAAATTTAACATTTCAACATTACTTAAAAAAAATTTTCTTATTTTAGTCTGATTTGGTAGCAAAATTAGGAAATAGTAGCTATTTCCCTCTTATTAATAACTTTACAATGCTAAAACACCAGTATTAACTCACTTTCTAAGTTGAAAAGAAATATTTCCCCTAATTGGATTGAATTACTATTTAGCAAAGACATTTTTCCTTGAACTATTTAGAAATCACACCATTTAATGCGCATAAGGAAACAAATATTTTGTTGTTGTTTTTACAAAGAAAAAAATGCATATTCGTGAATATAGTTCAATTTAGAGGACTAAAATATTCTCCATGCATTTATTTGTTACTACATTAAGAGATCTTCAAGTAAAGAGGTCTAAGATATACAGTCATTTCAGTTTTTCTTTTGAAATTGCAGAATGGTCCCAATTACTAGAACTCCAGCAAAACACAGTCATCACTCACCAACAGTCCCATCTGAAGAGCAAGATGAAGAGCTCCCCTCAAGGATAACTTTGGGCAGGACTATAAGGCAGGCAGAGGTCAGCCTACTTGGTCTTTATCCTTTACCTTCTCGCAACTTCCCCTCAATCTTTCATTCACACTAAAATGATCTGTAAAAGTTCTAATGAAATCAGTTTTAATTTCTGATATGGACTTTGTAAACGTGGACTTTGTACATGCCTGAAATGATACTATGTAAGTTATTGCTTATTCTATTGATATATGAGGCCAGCCTTGAGTGTGAATCACAGGTTTTTCTTTAACTTTTTATTTTGAAATGATTATAGACTCATTGGAAGTCTCAAAAACAATACAAAGAGTCCCTTGAATCTTTTATCAGATTCTCCAATGATCCACATTGAAATTTCCCTTTTCCATTGTCCATATTAAAACACAAGAAGACAAATATATTCTTAATGAACATGACAAAGTTGCTTTTACATTTGTCTTCAAGGGCTGCAGGAAGACAGCTAATTATTAATTAGGTTGCACGTAGACTGATGCTAATATGGTGCTGGTGAACATACTTGTTTCCAGGCTGGCATGATATGGCATGCAAGTTGGCATGCAGTGTTATATGAACATATGGCAGGCAGAAGCTGCTGTTTCCTTCTAGGAAACAGCAACGGAAACGTCAGCTCCCACAGAACTGAAGACATCCCCGCCCCAAAACTCCTCAGTGCTGCTGAGGGTTGAGTGCACATGCCATTTCCCAGTCATCGGGAAATGAACTATTCATGTGCTCCTTGTCAGCAGTCACAGGAACCGGAAGTTCGCTTCCCCCAGAAGAGAACGGCAGAACCAGAAGTTTCCCCTGAAGCTGTTGTGTCAGAGAACACAGTCTCAGGTTTCTTATTTGCAGTTATGAGATTTCATCATAAAAATAAACAAACAAACAAACAAACAAAAACCCCTTCTACCTGGGAAGACATCAACCATTCAAGTAATTTGGCCCGTTGCCTCCAAGCCAGTATGTGCTTTCAGACAGAATGATCCGTAAGGATCTACCTTTCCACTTCACAGGTGAAAAAACAGACACATTCTATATCTGGTCCAAACATCATCCAACTTTTCCCTACATCTCCACCCCTGAAATTCATGTTCTCCATGGAAATAAAGCACATTTAGTAAATAGTAAACTTGCACCTTTAAAAAAAAATCCTCACCTGAGGATCTGTTTTTCATCAATTTGAGAGAGAGAGGAAGGGAGAGGGAGAGGAAGAGAGAAGCATCAATGGGTTGCCTCCTGTATGTGCCCTGATGGGGAATTGAACCCGCAACTCAGGTGCACGGCAGGACGCTGTATCTAACTGAGCCACACCTGCCAGTGCTAAATTGGCATCTTTTCAAAGACTGTCATTAAATTTCTCTCAGCTTTCCCTTAGTCAAAATATATAAATGAAGTTTCTTCAGGAAGAAGGTTGTGATTTGGGTCTATGCTTTTGACCATTTACATCTACTCAAAGCATTCTTATTTGCTTAAATATATAAGCTTAATCATATGTGACTAAATTATCCTCTTCTAGAAATTCTACCTTAAAGATAAGTTAACAAAACATGCTTTTGTCTCTCAATGTATTTTTTATTTAAATAGCTTTAAATTCATGATTTGGTGGAATACGTTATTCGTAAGGGCTTTACGGATTTAATAGAATAATTCTTCATTGAAAGAGTGAAGTCCTAATTATATTCAATACGTGAACACTTTTCTTCCTCTTGGTCCCTGTTTTCTGCTCCAAAAGGGGGTGGTGACTTAATTAAGCTACCAGGGACCAGGGAGGGAGGGACCCCCTTGACCTGATGGCGCCCTCAAAGTGAACACTCCTCGCACAGTTAGGGGAAGAGCTCCCCAGGTGCCCTCACCTGAAAGAAGACATTTCTAAGAGTTGCCCTTGCCCTGCACGGAAAGATTCTTGAGTGTGGAGCATATAACAGTATCAGTTTCCATAAGAACTTGGCCTCTGGAGGGACCAGTAGGCCAAAGGCAAGAGACACGGGACCTCCGATGCCCCACCCACCAGGGCCATCACCTGAGGGCGGTAACCGGACCAGCGCTGCTACTGAGAAGCTTGGTTTCTTTCCCTCTTCAGGCAATCCCCGGAATGTGTGTTTTATTGCTGTGGCTGTTGTCATTACTGGACGTTTCTATGCGACCTGGTGCTGGTCCAGGGGGCAGAGTCCCCATCAGGACGCGCGCCAGGCAGAGCAGAAGGTCATTCGGTGGAGAACTGGGCTGCTGTGAGCGAGCTGCCTCCACCGCGGGGATTTCTCTCGGCAAGGGCCGCTCGCTCGTTATGTGCTCCTTCACTAGACGACTTTGGATGAGCAAGGCTTTGGCAGGGGCCCTGCCAGTCCCGTGCTCTGTTATAAAACCGACTGCCCCTGGAATGGACGCTCCGGAGAAGCCGGGATGGGAGGGCAGGTGGGTGGGGGTGGTGTCTAAGAGGCACAGACAGCACTGGAGGGAGGGGCAGAGGAATGAGAGCCCGCAACCACACCTGCCCAGAGTGCAAAAGGACCAAGCAGGGACCCAACTGATTCAAAGGAATAAAGGTCATTTTTCACAAGGGTTTCTATGTCAATCATTCTACAGGGAAGAAATCATAAACAAACAAGCACATATAGCATTTCAAGAGGGGGGTGAAAATGCTTCAAAAAATAAATCAGGGTGAGGGGGACAGGGAGGGTTAGGGTTACTTTGTGAACCTTGGTCTGGAAATGCCCCTCCGATAAGTTAAGATGAGCTGAGATCTGATGCGAGGACGGGAGCCCTGCCTGTAACTGGAGGAAGTGTTTCAGAAAGAAGGAACAGTAATGCAAAGGCCCTGAGGCAGGAGTGCAATGGCTGTCCAGCAGGAAAGAGATCAGTATTTCAAGGAATGGGCAGCACCCCTGTGGGTAAAAGAAAGGAAGTTAGAGGGAGAGTCTCACAGGGAGCAGGGGCCAGATCAGGTGGAGTCCATGGTCCAGCATAATCGTTTGAAGTTTTTGCTCAGTGAGTGTGGTAGCAATGGAGGGTTTTGAGAAGAGAACTGCTTGATCTAACTTAGGTTTTAAAAGAAATCACTCTATTGCTATGTGGTGAACAGACTGCAGAGGAACAAGGATGGTGGATTGGAACTAGGGTTGCCTTGGCAGAGCAGGAAAAAATGCTCAGATGAAATGTCATTTGAAGGTAAAGCCAATAGGGTTTGCTGATAAAGTGGATACAGGGTTTAGGAAAAGGGGAGGTATGAAGTCGACTCCAGGGATTTTAATATGAGTGACTGGAAGGAAGAGATTACCTTCACTGAGCTGTGGAAGACTGGGAGAGGAAAAGGTTTGGGAAGAAATGAAAAAGTGTATTTTGGATATTTTACATTTGAAACGCCAATTAGACATTCAAACAGAGAAGCTGAGTAAGCAATTAGATCAGTAAATATGAAGTGCAGAATGCAGAGAGGTTTTGTCGATAGAATGCTACAAGGAGAGGAAGTTGGGGCGGGAGCCTCATCAGACTTGCGATGGTCATCACAGCCATGGAACTGGATGAGATCCCCTGGGAAGTGAGTAGATTAGAAAAAGTTCAAGGACTGAGTCTAAAGCACCTGGCATTTAGAGAAAGGTGAGAAGGGCCCAGTAAAGGAGACTGAGAAGAAATGGCCAGCGAAGCAAGAAAAATGAGAAGAATGCTGCTCCAGCCTAATGCAGAACATGTTTTAAGGGGGAGCTATGGATACCCGCCCCAAATGCTGACGATAGATTAAGCAATACAAAGAATAGGAATTAAACACGAGAGCTGGCTATGTGACGATCACTGGTGTGCTTGACAAAGTCGGATATTTTGGGGTGTGGATACGTCTTATTGAAATGGTGCAAAGGTAAGAGGGAAAAAAGCATGTGGAAGACAGTGACGACAGACAACTCTTTAACTGGTTTTGCTATAAAAGGAACAGAAAAATAGAACAGGAGCTGAAGGAAAGTGATGTTAAGGGAAATTTAATATGGGGCCTATATAGCTTGTTTGTGTGGGAATGACTCAGATTTAAAGAAAATAATTTATGTTCTAAGAGAGCGAATCATGGTGGGAGAGAGGTCTTCAGGGACTAGGATCACATGCAGTGTTTCTCAAACTATCTGGTAATGAAAAACCAGGTTTTTATCATCCAGTCTATCAAAGACCAATGCTTTTGTAAAATTCAGTACAGAAAATTATTCGAGTAATGAGATAGGAAAACACAGTCACATTATATAGAAGACTTTTTAAAAAAACTATAAGATTCAACAGACATAAAACCAACTCTGTTTAATTGTTACCAAAGTTTCTACACATTTATTCTCCATTTTTGTACTTACCTCATCACAAACTGGTAACAGTTATCAGTCCATGGCCAGCAGCAGTCTGTGGTTTGTCCTTTAACTAGACGTGATCCAGTGCACATGTGTTGATGGAGTTAGAACATTGGGCTTTTGGTGTCCTCTGTTGGTTTCTATTTTCTCCATGTAGGTAGGGTGAGAGGGAAGATAGAGTGTAGGACAGCAGTTCTCAACCTGTGGGTTGCGACCCCTTTGGGGGTCGAATGACACTTTCACAGGGGTCACCTAAGACCATCGGAAAACACATATATAATTACATATTGTTTTTGTGATTAATCACTATGCTTTAATTATGTTGAATTTGTAACAATGAAATTGGGGGTCACCACAACATGAGGAACTGTATTAAAGGGTCGCACCATTAGGAAGGTTGAGAACCACTGGTGTAGGAGGATTGAGGAGAGAGAAGATTATAACATAGCCTAGAAAATTGGCAATATAAATTGACTAAGGAAATCTAGGAGGATTGACAAGTAGTACTAAAGTCACACTTGAGAGTTTGGGGTCATGAATTTGAAGTTACTCCTGTTAGTATTATTGTATATATATTTATAACCACATATGTCTTCTTGGATTCAGATGTGGAATAGGAGGAGGGTTACATTTAACCAGAGTCAGAGAGGGTGGCACAGAGAGAGACAAGGGAGGAGAAAGTGCTTTTCGGGTAACATCTCTCAGATAAACTCATTCTCCTATAGGATCCTGCTACCACAACTCTTGTTAGAGCATTCACTGTTAAATGCCTCATTTGCTGTGATAATCCCGAGGAATTTTCCTTTGCCAGTGTCTCCTGCGTTTACAACCACATTAATCTTGCTATAAAACTCTACATTCATGATCTCATTCAGTTAGCCCAAGAACTCATGGTGCTTCCTTTTTGCTCATGATGCAAATTCTACCCGCCACTTAAGACCACCCAGAGCTCTTACTTTTCATCTTCTTGAGCACGTGCTAGTTAATTCTTCGTCATTGTTCATTGTTCATTTCCGTATTTCACATATGTGTACACACAAACAAGCACAAATATATGCATAAACTCCAGAGGAATGGCCTTCCTGATCTGCATGTTATTAAAATTATACACTTCCATCTTAGACTGTTGAAATCATGTTTTAATTTAATCATATTATAATTTATTGAATAGCTACTATGCACTAGTCACTGTGGAAGCAACCAGTCACTGTTCTACATAAAATGGATAAAAATATGATTTTCCTTGCTCTTTTTGATGCAGACATCATTGTTTTTCCCTTGTCTAAATTTTTAGTATTTATAGTTTATAACCTAGACATGTTATATTGTCTGTATGTTACTTTGACTATTTATGCCTTAAGTACTCTTTAAGCTATTGTATTTATTTGTCTTGTCATCCCTGATACTGTATAAGTTTCTCAAGGGTAGAGATAGTCTAATATTCCTTTTATATCCTTACTATAGTGTAGATGGAGAGTACGTATCTAATAAATACTTGGTGACTTTATAACCTTGGTAGGATGTGGGAATTGCCTGTCTTTGAAATAGTGGCGTTCACAGAATGTCTAATATTTTTGCCGAGCAGAACACATTTGCTTTACCAGTTAGGGCTTCAAGTAACAGAAACTCAACTAACAATTATTTAAACAAATAGAGTTTGTTGTTTCTTATAAAAGTCCATAATTAGGCAGTATCTATCATTGGTTCAGCTACTTAAGGACACAGATGCCACCATCATTTTGTCCTGGAGCTTCTCACTTCATGGTAACAAGCCTCATTCAAGGAAAGAATGCAGAACTCAGAGTGTTTGCAAAAGAGAGATTTCTCTCTCTTGCTGAACAGCAAGATGTTCCGTGCAAGTTTCCCAACTTCCTCCTACATCTGATTAACCACTTCTCAGTCACATTGCCACTCAGATTAGAAAAGCAGCTATTTAGATTTCTTTTACCTCCATAGTAAGAGGTGGCAAAAACAAAGGGAGTTAATAATAATTGCGTTAACCAAATATTTGCTTGTTTACAACGTTGTCTAGATCACTTCTTCCAAGCAAACTCATTCAAACTTTGTACAGGTCTTCAACTCTAACACTTCACACTAGGCTACTTCCCTTTTGTGGAATTCCTTTTCTCCTTGTGTTTCACACGTTTGTCCTTCCATGAAGACCCAGCAGGGGTCTGGTTCTTCCTTGTCTCCGTGGACATAAATGGAAACTGTACTTCTGATTCACTTGACCATCCAGTTTCAGGAACTAGAAGATTATTAGGATTGCTTAGAGCCTGAAAATAAGTCTATGACACCTCTATCCCCACTTTCAGTCTATACCATTAGATTCAAAGATTTTAGGTTCGCCTCAGATATCTACTTGTCTCCAACATATTAACAGCTTTTTGAAAATAGAGAGGCGTGTCAACTGGAAACACTAGATTATATAAGATAAATAGATCTCTAAATTTTAGTATTTTTCAGTGCTTCTAATATGCTAGTATCCTGTTAACTCTCCAAAAAGGGTATATAGCATGCAGAGTTTTCAATATATTTAACATGGTTTATTTATGTTATTATCAACATTTAGCACAATTTGTTTTTTTCAGAGAGCATTTTGCAGAACCAGTGTTTGAAGAAGAAAACCTTTCAGACATTTCTATATACTTGGATGCCTATGTTTGTTATAGAACTGAGAACTCAGGACCTTAAGTAGCTTTAAATGGCACAAATATACTATCTAAGTTCAACCCCATGCCCCATATTTTTCCAGAGGCCCTATATTCTTTGAAGTTTAACTTCTGATTAATTATTCCCCAGCTGACCCATACACAGAATCCAAGATACACACACATTGTGTCCCTATTTTATGCCTACCTCCTCTCCTACATCAGTGATACAAATAACATGGAAGTCATGACCATCTGAGCTTTTCTATTCTACTGATTCTTAGACTCTATTATGTATATAGTTCAAGACTCCATTATGTATATAGCGATATAGTATAATAAAACTTTCTAAAGATACAGACTGTTTCCTAATAAAATAGTTGAACCACAGAAGGTGTTTCAAAGGTCACTTGATCTCACACTCAGCCAAAACAACACCTGAAGCATCCAAGGCAGATGGCTGCCTGGCCCAAGGGTGTCCAGCCAGACGGAATGTAGGAGCCAAAATTTACCAGTGTCATCAGCAAAAGGATTCATTTTTACAAAATGTAATAACTCAAAAGAATAATGCAGAATAAACTATTTATTAGAAAATGTTCAAATGTTTCAATGGTGTAATTTTGTTTTAGTCCCTTGAAAATATATTTTCTTGAATCATTTATCAATGTGCTGGCTAATGCAATTCTTTTTTATTGAATTTATTGGAATGACAATGGTTAATAAAATTATACAGGTTTCATGTGTACAATTCTATAATACATCATCTGTATATTGTGTTTTGTGCTCACCAACCCTAATGCAATTCTTAATCTCTTATTTTCATCTTCACTTCAAGGCTTACTAATATAGTTCTAAAAAGTAGCATATAGCCTAAGGTCAAAGATGATCCACATATTAGTTTTCATAACACCACAGAAGTAGTATTTAGAAAAGACAACAAAAATAATTTAAAAGTGATTTGCTAGTTTCAAAGGATCTCTCTAAACATTGAATCTTTTGATTTTTTTTCTCCCAATATTCCAAGTAAAGAAAGTGTTTTAGAAATGAAACATACAAACAAACAAAACAAAACAGAGTTTCAGTGAGTATCAATGATATCCCTAAAGACAAAGAGATAGTAGGTGCATCATCAGGATTTCAACTCAAGTTTCCTGGATAGAGTTGAGTTTTCCTTTTCATCTTATTAGAGTTTATTTCTAGGCCTCTGTGTTAAAATGGCTTCTCTTCTTTAGTCTTTATCAGTATTCAGCAGGATTGGAAATCAGCTGACTATAATCCTGCATATGCCTTTCTGGCACCAAAGATGTATAGTGGGTATTCACATAGCCAAAACAGAAATTCTATGTATAGCATATTTCATGTCTAAATGCATCCTACCCTACCCACAGAGGGTAGAAGGTGGCCTAGTCACAAGTCAATCAAGTGTTCATTGTTGGAATTTTGATGTTCAGGAAGCTGCTTTAAAACAGCATTGTATTCTTGAAGGTTGGCAACTGTGGTGGCAACATAGTTTTTGTGTCTTCCAAGATCCCCATCAAAACATATGGTAAAACAAAGAAACAAAAAAAGAACATCCTATATAATAAAAGCCCAGCAACAGAACTGTAGAACGACTGGTCGACCAGTTGCTATGATGTGCACTGATCACCAGGGTGCAGATGCTCAAGGCAGGAGCTGCCCCCTGGTGGTCAGTGTGCTCCCACAGTGGGAGCACTGCTCAGCTGACTTGAATGAGTGGCACTCCCACAGCGGGTTGATCCCCTCAGGCCCCCCACCAGTGTATGAATCCCATGCACCGGGCCTCTAGTTTACAATAAAACTAAATAACAAAGTATCCCAATTAACCTCAAAATAAAAGTGGATGAGGACAAACCACCAACAGCCACAAAGTTTGAATGTTAACTAGCATCTATGCAGAAGAAGGCAGAAGGAAATAATAGGATTATTATTATTATTTGACTTCAGATTAAGATAACCCTAAAATACCAAACAGCTATTCACTGAAAAGTGGAATGAGCCAAATTGACACGGCATATAAAACTGTAAAGGGTTTCGCCCAATCCTGTGGTGAGTCTAACAGGCCTACAAAAGGCATGAAGAATCTGCTGCACTCTGGGCCCTATGAGCTCTCAGAAATGACCCGTTAGTGCTTCCTTTTAAGATAGATCCCCACACTGAGAAGGAAATTCTGAGAGAGGAATAAAAAAGTGAGCAGCACAGGGACCCCTGAAATAAAGAAAAATAAAGACTTGAACACAAGTCAAAGAGAGAGACAAAGCCAGGAAATCTCAGAAAGCTATCTATACCAAGCCTCTTTCTAAGGTTTCAGGAAAACTAAACTCACATAAATATGATTCAAGTTTCAACTCATAGAAAGTCACTAAAGAGAATGTGAAGCAGAATGACATTCCTGTAGACAGCGAAAGCATGCTACAAAACATGCTCATATATAAATCAAAATGGCAGCCAGCACTCCAAAATGAGCTAAAAGGCACAAATAATGATACAAGATAAGAAATAACATCACAAATCAGAACTAGAAAATCTCAGAAATAAAGTGACATACCTTAAAGAATTAAATATAAATGAAACTACCTTTAGAAATGAGATTTCAACTAGAAGTAACACAAAAGTGAATCCAACAAAAATGCTTAAGAGTAATATAAAAAGAAGGAAATTTTAGAATTAAAGAAAATTAAGAAAGAGATAAATGGGTCTTAAAAGGGATACATATTAATAATAGGCAAAGAAGATCCAACCTATAAATATTAAGTGACCTAAAACAGAAAACCATACCAAGGAAACCATATTAGACCAAACACTAAAAGAAAATTTCAAGAAAACTTTTCTAAAATATTGTTTAAATATTTGAAACAAAAGACTGTATACTAAAGAATATTGATGCAGAATTATACAAATATAATTTTATATGTTATATAAATTATATAATTTTAAAATATAAGTTTTATATAATTTTATATATTGGAACAAAAATTATTTTATTATTATATTGTCTTACAGAAAAACTATATGCCAAAAATAAAAGGAAGAAGAAACACAATAAACAGTCTAAAGAAAAGAACATGTCAGCTGAGAATTTTATTTCAGAAAAACTTGCTTTCAAGGACAAAAAGCATAGACAATTTGTCAGAAGCATGAAAGTACTCAAAAAATGTTCCCAGAAGTGTGTTGTGAGGAATTTTCTAAAAAAAAAAAAGCTTTAGACAGCCCAAATGATCAGAGAACCATCAACACAATGAGCATTAAATATACAGTTACTAGTAGAACTAAGATTAAATGAAAATTAAAAGAAAGAATATATAATGTAATGGCTATATGGGCTGTCAATGCAGTATTAGCACAACTCTAAAACATGGGGCAAAATGGGAGGGTATATGCAAAATAAATTTTAACTCTTTTAAATAATTAAACTGGGACAATAGTAAGAGTATTGTTTTCTGAGACTGCTAAATACTTTTGGATAAAGCAAATGAGTAATTTTTGAATATTCTAGCCCTATATTTCTCTGTGAAGTTGAAAATTAGGAAGAAACATCTCTTTATAAAATTATTCCAGCTATTTTATAAACATAAAATAGAATTAAAACTGTGCGACCTAATATGATAGTCAATAGAGCACATGAAATATTCTTTGTCCAAATAAAGATGTGATGTAAACATAAAATATGCAACAGATTTCAAACATTTAGTACAAAAAATGTAAAATATCTCATTAATAATTTTTATTGTTAATTATATGTTGGAATAATAGTATTTATTTATTGGGTTAAATATATATATTTATATTTAATATATTAAAATTAATTTTACAAGTTATTTTTGACAAGACTGCAAGGATATTTATAATTACACCTGTGGTTTAGTGTTTTGGCTCACATTATTTCTATTAAACAGCACTAATTTAGAATATTATCCTTTTGGGATCCTAAAGACTTAATGGATCTAGTCAGAAACATCAGAAACAGCTAATAATAAAGGCAGAGTGAAGTTCAGATATAGTGTGTCTCTTTATGAAAGAATACAACACTGTTTATTCTCTGGTCAAAGGATGCAACCAGAGTCTGACTAAATCCCTAGATCCAGATGCCCATTTGTAGGGAATGCAGAGGACAGAGGAACATGTTAAACTGACTATGAGTGAAATAGTACCCAGAATAGTAACTGCAACACTGAGATACAAAGGACATTCCTTACTCCAACCCATTTTTCAGAGAGAAGAAATCACTGTAGTTCTCAAAATACACAAAATAGCACAAGAAAGTATAGCAAACAACTTAATGGAGTGTTTAGTCCATTTACGTTTAATGTATTTATCGAGAGAGAGTGTGTATTATTAATAGAGCTGCTCTGAACATTTTTGTGCATGTCTTTTGGTGGACATGCACAAAAGTGTTCAGAGCAGCTCTATTTATAATAGCCCAAGTTGAAAACAATGCAAACACCATCAACAATAGAATTAATTGTTTAATGCATGCTCTTCCCTTGCCCTTTTCAAATCCCTACCACCCCTAAACGTAATCACTATCCTAGCTTCTAACAGCATAGATTAGTTTTCCCTGTTTTTTAAATTTATATAAACAGAACCAAACAGCATGTAATATTTTACTTAGAATATTATTTTATTTGAATTTTTGTTTGCAATTTTATTTTATTTGGAATTTTTTATTTTGATTGTGATTTTATTTTAAAATTCCAAATTCTGTTGGAATTTTATTCCATGTTATTATGTGAAATTGTAGTTCATTATTACTTCTGTATAGCATTTCACTATGTGACTATACCACACATATTTACTCATTCTACAGTTGATGAGTATTTGGATAGTTCACAATTTTAGAGTATTACAAATGTTGTTTTCTATGAAATATAATTGGATGTATTTAATGCCCATAATATGCATTTTTGTTGAATATACTCTTTTTTTAAACTAAATTTATGGGAGTGGCACTAGTTAATAAAATCATATAGGTTTTAAGTGTACAATTTTATACATTATCTGTATGTTGTATTGTGTGCCCCACCCAAAGTCAAATCCTCCATCACCATGTATTTGACCTCCTTTACCCTTTATGACTTCTTCCTCTGTTCCCTCCCTTCCCTTTGGTAACCACTGTACTATTGTCTGTGTCTAAGATTTTTTGTTTGTTTCTTTGTTCATTTGTTGCTTTCAGTTTTATATTCCACATATGAGTAAAATCATGTTATTCTTGATGTTTTTTGTCTCACTTATTTTGCTTAGCATAATATCCTTAAGATCCATCATGTTGTCTCAAAGGGCAGTATTTCATTTTTTCTTATGACTGAGCAGTATTCCATTACATATATACTGAGTGGCCAGATTATTATGACCGGCCAGATTATTATGACCACCCCATCAGTACAATGAAGTGAATTAGTTATGCAAATAATAATAATAATAAAACTTTGAGAGTATTTGCTTAGAAAGTTTTCAATATTCAGTATTTTTGGAAGTGTCAATGAAGTACTGATGGGGTGGTCATAATAAACTGGCCCCTCAGTGTAAGTACCACATCTTCTTTATCAATCATCTACCAAAGAACATTTGCTTGTTTCCATGTCTTGGCCACCATAAATAATGCTGCAATAAACATAGGGGTACATATATAATTGAAAATAAATGTTTTCAAATTTTTCAGGTAGATACCCAGAAGAGGGGTTGCTAGATCATATGTTAACTCTATTCTTAATTTTTTCAGGAACCTCCATACTGTTTTCCATAGTGGCTGTACCAGTTAACATTCCCACCAGTGGTAAATAAGGGGTCCTTTTTCTTCACAACCTCTCCAACACTTATTATTACATGACTTCTTGATAATAACTATTCTAACATATGTGAGTTGGCATCTCATTGTAGTTTTGATTTGCATTTCCCTAATACCTAGTGAAGGTGAGTATCTTTTCATGTATCTGTTGGCTATTTGTATGTCTTCTTGGGAGAAATGTATGTTCAGGTCCCCTACCCATTTCTCAATTGGACTGTTTATTTTTCTGGTGTTGGACTGTATGAGTTCTTTATATATTTTGGATATTAACCCCTTGTTGGAGCTGTATTTTGCAAATATCTTATCCAATTCAGTTAGTTGCCTTTTTCTTTGTTGGTGGTTTCTTTTACAACATGCATTTATCATTAAAACACTCAAAATGGGTATAAAAGAAAAGTACCTCAACATAATAAAGGCCATATATGACAAACCCTCAGCTAATGTCATATTCAATGATGAAAAACTGAAAGCTTTTCTTTTAAGATCAGGAACAAGATAAGGATTTCCACTCTCACCATTGTTATTCAATATAGTTCTGGAAATCCTAGCCAGAGCAAGCAGGCAAGAAAAAGAAATAAAAGGCATCCAAGTAGGGAATAAAGCAGCAATATTATCACTTTTTGCAGATGACATAATTCTTAATATAGAAACCTAAAGACTCCACACACACACACACACACACAACGATTAGACACAATAAACAAATACAATAAATTTGCAGGATACAAAATAAATGTACAAAAATCCATTGCATTCATATATACTAACAATGAAATTTCAAAAAAGAAATGAAAAAGAAAACAATTCACTTTGCAATTGCAACAAAAAGAATTAAATACATAGGAATAAACTTAAAGAATATGAAGGACCTATACACTGAAAACTATAAAGCATTATTAAAAGAGGTTGAAAAGGACACAAAGAAATGGAAAGACATTCTGTGTTCATGGATTGGAAGAACCAACATAGCTAAAATGGGCCGCAGCCTGTTTTGTTCAGGGGATAGAGCAACAGCCTATGAACTAATGTGTCCCAGTTCAATTCCGGTTAAGGGCATGTACCTAGGTTGCAGATTGGATCCAGGGACTGTGTGGGAGGAAACCAATCGATAAGTCTCTCTCACATCAATGTTTCTCTCTCTCTGTCTCTACCCTTCCCTTCCACTCTTTCTAAAAATCAATGGAAAAATATCCTCAGGTGAGGATTAACAGTAACAACAACAACAAAAAGGCCATATCGCCCAAAGCAATATACTGAATTAATGCAATCCCTGTCAAAATTCCAATGGTATTTTTTAAAGAAATAGAAGAGAAAAATTATCAAAGTTGCATGGCACCATTACTAATAAAAACCCCAAATAGCCAAAGCAATTCTGAGAAAAAAGAATGAAGCCAGAGGTATCACACTCTCTGACTTCTAATTATACTATAAAGCAACTATAATCAAAACAGCATGGTATTTATGTAGACTCCTGATATGTCATGTGATAGGTTCTAGAGACACTGTAAAAGATAAAAAAGGTATTGTATTTTCCCTTAGAGCATTTATAATAACATTTAGAAATTTATAGCTAATATCAATAATCTCTTGGTTAATTTGTTGAAGCTAGACATTATCTAAAATAATATGTGTTGGTAACATTAAGACAGCTCAAGTTAACAAAACATTTATATGCTTAATTTTTCAATTAAATGTGCTATATTTTCTTAATTTAATATCAGAGTCATGTAATTTTAATGCATTAAGAAGCTTGATAATTTTCTAAACCAAGAAAAATAGAAATGACTACTTAATTTTTTTTATGTAAATAAGTACTCCAGGAATTTTAGTGAGATTTGTTTAAGATAGGAAACGTCCATCTATTTTTAAAACAAAGAATATTCTAAGAAAGAATGTGCATCTCTTCTTAAACCTAGTAATAGCCTAACATATAGCCACAGAAATTGTTTGCCTTCTTTTATTGCTATTTTAGGTTTCTGTATTTTTAATTATTCACAGTTTACTCCTACTATTTTTCAATGAGCAGACCCTAGCCCCTTTGCCTGCTCATCACCCCTTGTAAATGCTATCTTAGACCCTTTTAAATATATGTCATACTCAAGCACCACCCAATAAACTTATTTTTAATTAAGAAAAGAACAGCATGGTATTGAGTATACTTTTAAGAGTGGTATTTCTGGGTCATGGGGTATGTATGCATATATTCATCTTTAGTAAACAATGGCCAAAAAGCTTTCCAAAATATCTGAAATTTATCCTCTAACCAGCAGTGGATGAGGGTACTGGTCACTCCATATCTTCACCAACACCTTTTGGTTTAACCAAAATAATATTACATTGTAAATTTAATTTTCATTCCTGATGAAAATCAATTTTCAATGTGTTTATTGGTATGTGTATATCCTCATTAGGATAGTGACTGTCAAAGTCTAAATTTTCTAAAGGGTTATCTGCCTTTTTTCTATGAATTTTGAAGAGTATTTCCTTTGTTGGATATAGGTTTTGAGATTGTTTTATCCCATTCTGAGGTTTACATATTCACTCTCTTAAGGTATATTTTTTATGAACAGTAGTACTTACCTTTATTATAGTCTTTTGTGCATTTTATTAAAAAGCTTTTTTTAAATTGAAGAGCCTTTTGGTCTTCATCAGATCTGACTATCTCATAGAGTTGTTAAAATAAAATTTTGTTAACTTGAGCTATCTGAATGTTACCAACACATAAAGGATATGGGAAGTATTTTCTAAACAGTTACTTGGTAAGCAGTTATAATAACACTAGAGGCCCGGTGCACAAAAATTTGTGCACTCGGGGGGGAAGGGGGGGTCCCTCAGCCCGGCCTGTGCCCTCTCGAAGTCTGGGACCCCTCGGGAGATAACGACCTGCTGGCTTAGGCCTGCTCCCGGGTGGCAGAGGGCAGGCCCAATCCCTAGGTGCAGCCCCTGGTCGGGCTCAGAGCAGGGCTGATTGGGGAGTTGGGGCGCCGCCCCCTGTCATGCACAGAGCAGGGCGGATTGGGAGGTTGCGATGCCACCCTCAGTCACGCTCAGGGTAGGGCCGATTGGGGGGTTGGGGCACCGCCCCCATCACACTCAAGGTAGGGTCGATGGGGAGATTGTGGTGCCACCCCCTGTCACGCACAGAGCAGGGCCAATCAGGAGGTTGGGGTGCTGCCCCCTGTCACTCACAGAGCAGGGCCAATCAGGGGGTTGGGGCACTGCCCCCCCCTCGTCCCCCCCATCACGCACAGAGCAGGGCCCATCAGGGGGTTGGGGAACTCCCCCCTGTCACGCACAGAGTAGGGCCAATAGGGGAGTTGGGGCACCACCCCCTGTCACGCACAGAGCAGGGCGGATCAGGGGGTTGGGGCACTGCCCTCTATCACACACAGAGCAGGGCGGATCAGGGGGTTTGGGCGCCACCACTGTCACACTCAGGGCAGGGCCGATGGGGAGGTTATGGCTCTACCCTGTCACACACAGAGCAGGGCCCGTGGAGCCGGGGGGGGGGGGGTGGTTTGGGCGCCGCACCCTGTCACACACAGAGCAGGGCCGATCAGGAGGTTGGGGCTCCACCCCCTGTCACACACAGAGCCGCAGGGCGATCAGGGGGTTTGGGCGCTGCCCCCTGTCACGCTGATCCGGTGCCAGGAGACCTCTCGGCTCCGCTGATCCCAGTGCTGGGAGGCATATTACCCTTTTACTATATAGGATAGAGGCCTGGAGGCAGGCTGGTTTGCCCTGAAGGGTGTCCTGGATCAGGGTGGGGGTCCCCACTGGGGTGCCTAGCCAGCCTGGATGAGGGGATGATGGCTGTTTGCAGCTGGTCACACACCCTTCAGGGTGGGGGTCCCCACTGGGGTGCCTGGCCAGTCTGGGTGAGGGGCTGAGGGCTGTTTGCAGCTGGTCACACACCCTTCAGGGTGGGGGTCCCCACTGGGGTGCCTGGCCAGCCTGGATGAGGGGCTGAGGGCTGTTTGCATCTGGTCACACACCCTTCAGGGTGGGGGTCCCCACTGGGGTGCCTGGTCAGTCTGGGTGAGGGGCTGAGGGCTGCTTTCAGGCTGGCGGTTTTGACTGCTTTCAGGCTGGCGGGAAGCTCCCAACCGCTCCTTTTTTTATTTTTTTATTTTATTCTGGGCCAGCTTTAGCTCTGGCTCTAGCTCTGAGGCTTCCACTGCTGGTTTGTTTGCCGTTCTATAATCGAAACAATGTATAACTTCAGCTCTGAGATCCCAGCCGGCTATATTTGTTAGAATGTTTCAAACTGCCAGCTCAGAGGCCTGCAAGTGAGGCGGAACGTTGCAGTCTGCAGTCACTGGAGCAAGGAAGCCTCCCTGCTCGCTTCAGTGCATGGCTGCCGGCCGCCATCTTGGCTGACAGTTAATTTGCATAAGGATACGCTGATTAGCCAATCAGAAGGGTAGCGGTCGTACGCCAATTACCATGTTTCTCTTTTATTAGTGTAGATTGGTTATCCCAATTTACAATGAATATGCTTAGAGAACTTCAGAGTCTCATAGACTGTAATTAGCATCTTACCTCTGCCACTTAATGTCTGAGTGAATTTAGTGAAATGATTACTTCTCTAAAGTGAATTTAGTGAAGTGATTACTCCTCAGTTTCCTTATCAATGAAATAATAATTGTATCTAACTGCTAAGGTGATTGTAAAGATTAAAATAGGCAATGCATATAAAATGCTTAACATGTCACTTGGCTACTGTAGGTTAAAGGTCAGTTATTTTCTTACACATATGATAGAAATGTAGGTGAATAAGAGAAGATGAGACCCCAAATTCTTGATTCCTTATAATAGTAATTTTATTTGAGAAAGTAATGAACTATATTTGTGTTCATAATAAGTATTTTCATTTTTATTACTGACTAGAGACCCAGTGCACGTATTTGTGCACCGGTGGAGTCCCTCAGCCTGGCCTGTGCCCTCTCACAATCTGGGACCCCTCAGGGGATGTTGGACTACTGGTTTAGCCTGATACCTGCAGGCCAGGCTGAGGGACCCCCCTGGTGCACAAATCCATGCACTGGGCCTCTAGTATGCATATAAGATCTTTGGTTAATCTCTTCCTGCCCTCCCCCATTCCCTCTGAGATTCATCAGTCTGTTCCATGTTTCCACACCTGTGCATTGAGCATCTGCCCCCTGGTAATCATTGTGCATCATAGCTACCAGTCCAATGGTCAAATGATCAGACAGTAGCTTAGGCTTTTAAATATATAGACTAGAGGCTCAGTGCACGATTTTGTGCACCAGTGGGGGGGTACCTCAGCTGACCTACAGGGATCAGGCCAAAACCGGCTCTCCAACATCCCCTGAGGGGTCCCAGATTGCAAGAGGGCACAGGCCAGGCAGAGGAACACCACTGGTGCACGATCAGGGCTGGGGAGGGACTGTGAGAGGGCTCCAGGGCATGTCTGGTCCGTCTCACCCAGTCCCAATAAGCTGGACCCCAGCAGCAAGCTAACCTACCAGTTGGAGCATCTGCCCCCTGGTGGTCAGTGTGCGTCATAGTGACTGGTTGAACTGTCAAACGGTTGGACACTTCCCATATTAGGCTTTTATTATATGGGATACTGATCACTTCATTGTATTCTCCATGGTTTCCCACTTGAATTGAAATAAAATTATCAACTAAAACATAAAACTAAAAATTCTGGAAAGTTTTATTGTCAGATATTATTAAATGAATGTTGTTTTTACACAAAATGATCTTAAATTCAACCTCAACTCCAAAATACACAAATTTTCAACTTAGTTGGTTCTATCTTTTCTATGAAGTTAAATTATTCAAATAGGTTCTTTTATTTTTCATCCTGAATCACTAGAACCCTGGTTTTGAAGTAAAATATATTTGGATTTGATTTTCAATTTCTCCATTCACATCCTAGTCTCCCTATCAGTAAAATGGGATAATAATTCATAATGCTCATATTTATCATTTAAGAATATATATATACTATAGGCACGGTGAACAAAAATTTGTGCACTCGGGGGTAGGGGGTCCTTCAGCCTGGCCTGTGCCCTCTTGCAGTCTGGGACCCCTCGGGGAATGACCACCTGCTGGCTTAGGCCTGCTCCCCGGGGGATTGGGCCTAAGATGGCAATCAGACATCCCTCTGGCAGCCCGGCAGCCCTCGGGGGATGTCCACTTGCCAGCGGGGAGCAGACCTAAGCTGCAGTCGGACATCCTTAGTGCTGCTGAGGAGGAGGGAGAGGCTCCCACCACCACTGCTGTTCTGGCAGCCATCAGCCTGGCTTGTGGCTGAGCAGAGCTCCCCCATGTGGGAGCGCACTGACCACCAGAGGGCAGCTCCTGCATTGAGCATCTGCCCCCTAGTGGTCAGTGTGTGTCATAGTGACCAGTCATTCCCAGTCTTTCTGCTGTTAGGGTCAGTTTGCATATTACCCTTTTACTATGTAGGATAGAGGCCTGGTGCACCAGTGGGGGCCGGCTGGTTTGCCCTGAAGGGTGTCCCGGATCAGGGTGGGGGTCCCGCTGGGGTACCTGGCCAGCCTGGGTGAGGGGCTGATGGCTGTTTGCAGCTGGTCACACCCCCTTCAGGGTGGGGGTCCCCACTGGGGTGCCTGGCCAGCCTGGATGAGGGGCTGATGGCTGTTTTCAGGCTGGCCACACCCCCTTTAAGGTGGGGGTCCCCACTGGGGTGACTGGCCAGTCTGGGTGAGGGGCTGAGGGCCATTTTCAGGCTGGCCTGCGACTGAAGCTCCCAGCCTCTCTTTTTTTTTTTAATTCTGGGGGATTTATTTACCTTCTATAATTGAAACTCTGTTGCCTTCACTGGTGCTCCCAGCTCTGAGGCCATGGCTGGCTGAAAGCAGGTATCTGGGGTTTGTTTGGCTTCTATAATTGAAACTTTGTTGCTTTTGGAGCTGTTGCTTTCAGAGCTCAGAGCCAGGCCGCGGCAGGTGGGGAACCTTGGCTTCCTCCATCACTGGAGCAAGAAACCTCCTGCTCGCTTCAGCTGCATGGCTGCCGGCCGCCATCTTTGTTGGCAGTTAATTTGCATATCTCGCTGATTAACCAATGGGAAGCGTAGCAGAGGTACGGTTAATTACCCTTTTTGTCTTTTATTAGACAGGATACATATATATGATTTATATATATAAAGAACCTAATATGATACCAGCACATACTAAATGTACAATAGGCAATGACTATTTATTTGTCTTATTGATTCCAAACCATGAATCTAATCTAATATAATTTTGAAGCAGTTCTAAGTGCAGCATTCTGACCATAGCTTACTTTTGGTCAACAGTAATTTCATCAAATCAATTGCTAACTATATGGTTTGACAAAGCCATATAGTTAGAATTAGAGTTCTGAAGTCACACTGTTTGGGTTTGAATCTCAGCTCTGCCCTGTGTTAGCTGTGTAGCTTTCCTTAACTTCTTCAGGTCTCTATTTTCTTGTGTGTAAAATGGTGATAATAATACAAACTTATGAGATTAAATGAGTTGATATTTATACAGAAATTAGTATAGTACCTGTCATATAGTAAGCTCTATTGAAATGTTTGACTAAAAAATAGTGTATATGTCATGTGGAAAGATATTTTATTAATCTGTTGCTTCTAAGAAAAAGGTCAAAGCATTTTTAATATTCTTTTTAAGTCCCATTAATCCTAAAATAATGTTATGTATTTCATTCATAAATTAATTTATTTTACCTTTATTGAATATTTAATATATTTCAGGCCCTATGGTATCTCTCAAGGGAGCTAAGACATGCAGACAAGTGTTTAAAATATGATAATTGCTATGCTCTACAAGCAACATTGATCCATAGTGAACCTTGTTCTTTAGACCTTTCAGTTTTAATTTTCACTCTTACTCAGTGCCAAGGATAACTTACAATGAGAGTTTAACAACTACAAAAGAAAACCAATATATTTTTGTTGGCTCTAAGAAAGCAAAAGAAACTGAGAAAATAGTTGAAAGTATCCTTGACGGTATGAAAATGTTTTGTTTATGGATTATGACAAGCTGCATGAGACATCTTTGTGATGGACAGAAGATAGATAAACAGAAATGCTTCTCTCTTGAAACATGTATGTACAATCTAAAACAATTCATCTTGCTGGAGTTAGTCAGCTCTAATGGTGCTGCAGGCGTGGCCATCCATCAAGCCCACCAATCCATCACACAGGACCAGATACAGTGCTGGGCAGGTCTGCCTCCTGCTACATGCCTAAATGCCTGAGAATCTTTGTAAGACAGAGCAAGCCCTGAGGAATTATTTATGTTTGTCTTAAAAGGGGGAATCTGAAGCTATTCATATTCGGTGCTATTGATTTTAATAAAGATGTCAACAAATAACTATCTCTTCTGATGACACAAAACTCATCTATTTTGACAAATAAAAGTCTGACAATGTGTCCTCCTCTTAATCTCAAAAGTCTAGGCATGACAGATCATTCTTGTCAGCATATGCACATTTCCTAATATCACTCATTTTTTAACAAAACCCTTATTAGAGCTGACATCTCTTATAGTTTCCATCCCATTTCTCTGATCCCTATTTTTTAAAATATTTTTTTCACTTCCCATTTCTTCTTTTTTTAAAATTTAAAGCTATTTTATTTTTTTAAATTTTTTTTATTGCTTAAAGTATTACAAAGAGTATTACATATGTCTCCTCCCATTTCTTCTTAAATATTCTCTGGTTAGACTTTCATTACTTCATTGAGATTACTTATGTCAAGGTCACCAACAATATATTTCATGCCATGCCAATGACCAAACTCTCTCTTAACACTCTTTTCACTTAACTTTTAGAGAACCAGCTGGTCTCCCTACCTCACTGACCGCTCCTAACTTCCCTCTGATGGTTTCTCTTTGTAACACTGGCTGTCGGTGTGCTCTAGAACTCAGTTTTCGGCCCCCTCTCCTCTACCCTAACTCCCCATGTGATCTCAGCCTGTCCAATGGCTATAAATACCATTAACATATAACAGGTTCCACAATTTGATAACTTTATCCTGTACCCCTTCCAAACTCTATATTTTTAATATTTAATGCATATTTGATGGCTTTACTTGAATGTTCAAGAAATATCCAGGCTTAATACATCAAAATTAGAACTATTTTCAAACGAAACATGATCATCTCCTAGTCTTTCCCATCTCAGTAAATGCCATATACCCTGTCAGTCATATCCAATGTCTTTTGTTTATGTTTGAGCCCTTTCTTATTCTCATTATACTCCATGTACAATCAACCAACCTGAAGGTTACCTCTCACCACTTCTAGAACTACTGCCTTTATCTCAGTTATCATCATCACTCACACTGACAACTTCGAGAGCCCCCTAACTGGTCTCCTTGCATTCTCAGTATATTCTTCATTCATATGCACATTTAAATATATAGTGAGAGTATCTTTCCCTTGCTTAAAACATTTTAATGATTCTCTAGAATCAATTTCAAATTCTACACCATGGTCTTTGAGGCCTTGTGCCAGCTGGCCTTGGCATATCTCTTGAACATCACCTCTCTCCACTTCTCTCACTCCTTTATATCACTTTTTAGAGGCTCTTTCCTCAATCACTTTTCTTCCTTCCAAGTTTCTCTATGCCATTATCATGCTATATTTTTCATTTACCAAAATTTATAATACATTCTTATACTTATTTAATTGTTCATTATCTGGCAAAAAAATATATGCTTCATGAAGACAAGTACTCAGCCTCTTTTGTTCACCTTTATTTCTCCAGTTCTAGAGGAGTACCTGGTGTATTTTAAGGGCTCAATAAATAATACTGAATGACCCTGCTGGCATGGTTCAATGGTTGAGTGTCAACATATAAACCTGGAGGCCACAGTTTAATTCCCAGTCAGGGCACATGCCTGGGTTGCAGGCTCAATCCCTGGTGTGGGGCCTGCAGGAGACAGCTGATCAATGATTCTCTCTCATCATTGATGTTTCTATCTCTCCCTCTCCCTTCCTCTCTAAGATCAATAAAAATATTAAATAATAATACTAAATGAGTGGATTTTTTAAATAAAGAATGGGGATAAATAATCTAATAAGGTCTCTTCTTAGTTTCAATTCCTTTGGTTCCAAGTCATTAAGTGCTGTCTCCTATAAGAATGACTACTGGGTCTCGATTTCCTATGAGGTGGATGTTGGGAGAATATGGGTAAATGAAGAAGGGATTGGGATAGATTGTCAGGAAGCCACTCCAGGGAAAATGCAAGTCTGGGGGAAAGGAATAAAATTATCTGAAATTTGGTGGTGACAAAAAGTCTGGAAAAATAATAGGCTTTCAAATGTGTATGATACAGATCTAGTAATGATCTTCCTTAGATAAGGCTTCCTAAGCCAGACAAATACACCACTCTATCCTGGGCCTGTAAAGGTGAGCTATCAAAATACATATGAATAGTTGCAATAATCATGCAAAATTCCTTCGGCCCTGACCTTTTTCTCAATCCAATTTTCACTGCTTTCTAGACCACACCCACTTCCGGCTTTGAAACCAGAGCCTGGAATCTAACCTCTGCATCACAACAGTGAGTGTCTGAATCCCTCCTACTTCTGATTTATGACTGCAGATCTCTGAAACCCACGACCTTCTGTAGAAGTTTCTGACCTTACCCTCTGTCTCAAAAAACCAAAACTGGGCCCCAGGCATTTAAGGAATACTCACTGCACCAACCCTGGTTATCCAGAGAGGGTTTAAAAAAAATAAAAATTCTAGATCAAATGAATTAGAATTCTAAGTGAATTTCTGCAATGAATTTAAAAACCAACAATTATACCTTTTTGCATTCTTTACCCAGCATACTAATCAAATAAATATAATAATATATGTTAAGAGCTTAGTTTACTATTGAGCACATGCTGTGAGTGTTTATTAGCACACTATCAGATTATTTGTATACTATCATATACTGCCTCAGGAACAGAAGGAGGCAGGTTCAGTTGATAAATTTAATCACATTTTTCAAAATGTGTTAAGTAAGTCTGTTTTAAAGTTTTAATTGCTGCTTACTGATCATAAATAGACTACTCTTTCTTTTTTCCTGGAGATAGCACTAAATTTTTCTTTTTGCTTGTCCATTTAGGTAAAATACTTAACTGTGTTTTAAAAGATTCTTTTAAATTAACATTTGCATCATTTCTATTAAAAACTGCTTAAATTTTCTTTTTTTAAGAGCTATAATAGAATATTTAGATAGAGTAGTAAAATTAATAATTTTTAAAATTTGTCTTAAAAACATATAATGATGGGAACATTAACAATTATCCCATTTTAGTGCACTAAATATTATTTTACTAAGACATAGATAATAAATACTAAGTGGAAAAGATAATAGACTAAGTGCTAAATGAAAAATTAGGCAATATATCTGTCATTTCTTCAACAGACATATATACATGCCTATGGTTTAGTAGTACTAGAAGTAACCTTATGAAGCAACATTGAGGGTATCAATGAATTTGTCTCATAACAAATACAATAAGCATACAAGAAATGTAATTGTGACTAAGACAGAAAAGATATTTGTTCTCATGGAGCTTATAGTTTAGTGGTGGAGGAGGGGTGGGAAACATGCAATCAAAAACTAAACAAAATAATTTGAAAAATTTAATTAATTCCCAGTTACCTATCTTCCAGATATTATTGGTGTTAAGTGTGTGTGGGAGGGGGTGAGACATGAACCCCATATTTACTACCTTAGTTTCCCCTATGTAAAACTGACAATTTTATAAAGCTCTTCTTAAGATAATACAGTAAAGGAAGCACCATCTCCATGATTTCTTCACTTTCTTTGAAGACGCTCTCACATGAATAACCATCAATGCCACTATTTTCTAACTAAGACTATGGCATAGAAGTCTTTCAATAGATGACTGGATAAAGAATATGTGGTACATACAGTTGGGGCAAAAGTGTGTTTATAGTTGTGAGTACACAAACATAGTTTATCCTTGTATTATTATTAATTACTAGCGGCTCCGTGCACAAATTCATGCACACTAAAAGGAAACTAATTAGAAGAAATATTTTAATATTGCTATTCGCCCTTTCTCTATAATAAAAGTGTCAACCAAATTCATGATTGACAATGACAGATCGAAACACATGCGTGCGATTGGCGCCAGCAAGAGCTTTATATGTATCGTGCATGCGCAAGTTAACTTAGCCTTTTATATATAGAGAGAATAAACTTGCTTAATTAGACCTGCTTTCTGAGTTAGCTAAACTTTTTCCAGCCCAGTGAGCACCCCAACTTCTCTTTCAGGTAATTGTCAGCAACACAGCAATATACATGAAGCAGATTATTATTGTAGATCACCCAGGGAGAACAAAAGGTAAAATATTTAACTGCAGTAGTGTTTGACTATATTCTGTGCAGTGAGAAAACCTGAAGTCATTTCAAGGTCCACCATTTCTTACTTCTTACTTCTTTTCAGTTGGGTCAAGTTTCTAAGCTTTCTAAATCTCCATTTTCCGGCTAATGAAAAGAAAATAGGATTCCACCGAGTCTCCTATCTACCTACTCCAGGGCTGCTGTGAAGATCAAATGAGATGAGGCATGGGAAAACACTTCACAGACATTTGGTTAAAGTGTAAAATGTTTCCATCTGTGTTTCTGGGCTGAAGAAACTCCAAGGAGGCTAGTCGCTAGGGAGAGGAAGCCGGGCGTTGCTACACGATGTCATTACCCAGAGCCCACAGCGACTGTTTCTGGGCTGGGCTGGACTGTGGGCTGCATTTCGCACCATGGGGTCTTGGCAGTGTTGGCTGCAATGTGGTAGGGTGTTGCTCCGGGGTGATGGCGAGGCCTGTGTCCCACTTGGTTTGTGGCACCAGGTCTGTGGTGCCAGCCAGTGTGTATCATGGCAGCTCCAGCATTGAGCGTCTGCCCCCTGGTGGTCAGTGCGCATCATAGTGACTGGTCAGACGGTCAGACACTTAGCATATTAGCCTTTTATAGTGTATTCTTTTCCATAGAAACAACTGTAAACATACTTTTGCCCCACACTGCATATATAATGGAATACTACTCAGCCATAAGAAAATATGAAATACTACCATTTGTGACAATATGGATGTATCTTAAGAATATCATGCTAAGCTAAATAAATCAGACAGAAAAGTCAAGAGCCATATGATTTCCCTCATATGTGGGATATAAAATGGAAAGCATCAAATGAACAAATAAGACAAACAAAAACTATAGACCCAGACAATGGTATGGTGGTTACCAGAGGGAAGAGGGTGAGGAATAGTAAAGGGTAAAGGGAGTCAAATATACGGTGATGGAAGATTTGACTTTGGGTGGTAAACACACAGTGCAATATATAGATGATGTATCATAGAATTGTACACTTGAAACCCATTTTTAACCAATGTCACCCCAATAAATTTAAAATGAAGGAAGAAAGGAAGAAAGGGAGGAAGGAAGGAAGGAAGGAAGGAAGGAAGGAAGGAAGGAAGGAAGGGAGGAAGGAAGGAAGGAAAAGGAATGGAAGCAGGGAGGGAGGGAGGAAAGAAGAGAAAGAGAAAGAAAATAGAAAAGGAAAGGAGAGGAGAGGAGAGGCAAGAAAAGGAAATGAATAAAGTCAATGGGAGTTCCTGAGGTCCTCAGAATCTGAGAACATCTTTCTTGGTGGATTATGTTCCAAGGTTTTCTCTCAACTACTGACACATCAGAAATAGTCCTGCATTGATCTCAAATCACTACCCAGAGATTTCCAACTTGATCCAGCCTCATAAAATGACTTGAGTAACCTAAGAAAGCACTTGACCCTGGAATTTAGTTGATAACTAGAGGATATCCCATCCTTCAGTAGGTCCAGTAAGTAGAAGGATTTCTTCAACTATCCAGATCCTAACTCTTACTTATAACTAGAGGTTCCGTGCATGAATTTGTGCACCAATGGGGCCCCTCAGCCTGGCCTGTGGGATCAGGCCAAAACTGGCTCTCTAACCTCCCCTGAGGGGTCCCAGATTGCGAGAGGGCACAGGCCAGGCCAAGGGACCCACCGGTGCATGATCGGGGTCAGGGAGAAACACAAGAAGTTGGCCAGCTGGGGAAGGACCACAGGAGGGCTCCAGGGAGTGTCCGGCCCATCTCGCTCAGTCCTGATTGGCCTGACCCCAGCAGCAAGCTAACCTATCGGCTGGAGCATCTGCCCCCTGGTGGTCAGTGCACATCATAGCGACTGGTTGAGCGGCCTTAGCATATCATTAGCATATTATGCTTTGATTGGTTGGACGGCTGACCAGACAACCGGACACTTAGCATATTAGGTTTTTATTATATAGGATAAGAAGTGGATCAAGGGAATCCTATCTTCTCTTCTTCCTAAAAACTATTACACAGGTCAGTGGTAATCCAGCCTGGTGGCTCCTATAATATGAACTACCATGTAGACAATAGGTCTACTGACTCCCTGACATGTTTCATATTCTAGAGTAAAAATTAAACTCCAAAGTAGATAATATCCACTAAGACATTTGGAATAAAATCTATGTATACAAAATTTCTTCTAAAATTCATAGGAACCAGTTGTACTGGTTAATAATGCGGATTTTTTTCAATAGACAGAGTTACACATATGTTGAGATATATATACGTGTGTGTGTGTGTGACGTGACTTGATATGTACGCTATTTTGTTGTTTTGACAGCAAGCTTCAAAATGTTATATGTCAAATTTTCTCAAGGTGTTAACATCATAGATATTTTTATGCTTAAAAATGTCGAATTTCGTGCCAAAAAAAGAGCATTTGAGGGAATTTTTAATTCATTACTTTATTTTGAAGAAAAGTGCTGATGAAAATTATCGTATACTTCTGGAAGCTTATGGTGAACATGCTCCATCTCAAGATACTTGTGAACGCTGGTTTAAATGTTTTAAAAGTGATGATTTCGATGTGAAAGACAAAGAACATCCAGGTCAATTGAAAAAGTTTGAAGACCAACAATTACAAGCATTATTGGATGAAGTTGCATGTCAAACTCAAAAACAACTTACAGAAAGATTAAATGTTGCTCAGCAAACAATTTCCAATCATTTACAAGCAATGGGAAAGATTTTAAAGGAAGGAAAATGGGTGCCACATCAACTGAACAAAAGACAAATGGGAAACCGAAAAGTCATCAGTAAAATGTTGCTTCAACGGCACAAAAGAAAGTCTTTTTTGCATCGGATTGTGACTGGTGATGAAAAGTGGATTTATTTTGAGAATCCCAAATGCACAAAATCATGGGTTGATCCAGGTCAACCATCAACCTCAACTGCAAGGCCAAATTGCTTCAGAAAGACAATGCTCTGAGTTTGGTGGGATCAGAAAGGTGTGGTGTATTATGAGCTTCTAAAAACAGGTGAAACTGTTAATACTGATTGCTACCGACAAAAAATAATCAATTTGAACCACACTTTGATCGTGAAATGACCAGAATGTTCCCAAAGACACGGCAAAGTAATTTTGCTTCATGATAACGCACCACCACACACTTCAAAACCAGTTAAAGACATGTTAAAGATCTTGCCTGGGAAGTATTAACCCACTTGCCATATTCACCAGACCTTGCTCCTTCAGATTACAACTTGAAATTCCGATGTGGAATTTCAGGCCTTCAGAGGAAGTTGTTCTTTTCTTGACAATAAACTGTAATTTTTTGCTTAAAAAAAATCTTTTTCTTGATTTCAAAGAGGAAGGGAGAGGGAGAGAGAGTTAGAAACATCAATGATGAGAGAGAATTATTGATTGGTGACCTCCTGCATGCCCCCTACTGGAAATCGAGCCCACAACTTGATTCCCAGGTTTTATGCACTTGATCAATAGAATCCTGGCAGCTGCCACTGTTACTTTTCACCCAATACAACTCTCTCAATCTTCTCTAGAGTGAGGTCTGGACTCAGGCACACCTCTATGGCTCCTGTCATGGAAAACACAGCAAATTTACCTGCTCCTGTCCAACTCATACAGGTAACATCTAGATCAGTGATGGCGAACCTATGACACACGTGTCAGAGATGTCACGCGAACTCATTTTTTTGGTTGATTTTTCTTTGTTAAATGGCATTTAAATATATAAAATAAATATCAAAAACATGTCTTTGTTTTACTATGGTTGCAAATATCAAAAAATTTCTATATGTGACACAGCACCAGAGTTAAGTTAGGGTTTTTCAAAATGCTGAAAGGTTCGCCATCACTGGTCTAGATTCCCATAGCATATGCCCAAATGACCAGGTAACACAATCCAGAAGTGCAATGACATTAGTGCCCGTGTCATGAACTTTGAGCAAGAGAGATACAGGAGCAAAAAGGAGCTGGCAAATAAGCCCACTTCTTTCCTCTTGCTATGATTATTTGAAGGCACAGGGATTCCAAACATCATCTGAGGAGACATCCCTCATGACTGAGCAGCTGGCTGTGTTTTCTGTGAATCTTCAGTCAACTAGTTAACAAATGATTTCATTTGCTTTCCTTCTTCCTGATCTCATTTCCCTTTTTCCTTCACTCTTATTACCTGGGGCTGTACTCCCCAATAAAACATTAGCACATCATCTTTGTTTCAAGCTGTTTTCTAAGTAACCCAGGCAATAAACATAATAATACTCTAGGGCAGTGGTCAGCAAACTGTGGCTTGAGAGCCACATGCGGCTCTTTGGCCCCTAGAGTGTGGCCACGAAGTTTCAATCGCACTGTACATGCGCGCCCGCATGTGGTATTTTGTGGAAGAGCCACACTCAAGGGGCCGCAGTTTGCCGACCACTGCTCTAGGGGATTTTAAAATATATGTGCCTATATTTTAATTTCAGAGAGGAAGGGAAAGGGAGAGAGAGATAGAAACACCAATGATGAGAGAGAATCATTGATTGGCTGCCTCCTGCATGCCCTACACTGGGGATCGAGCACGCAACCCGGGCAGGCGCCCTGACGGAATTGAACTATAACCTCCTAGTTCATAGATCGATGCTCAACCACTAAGCTCTGCTGGCCAGTGTCTAGGGGATTTTTAAAAGGAAACTGTGATGAGTCTTTTGTTATTTTCTTAATACATCTGCCACATTTTCTATGTTAGTTACATTGAATTTCCATAAGTTAGTCTTATTTCATGTATGGCCATCCAAGTTGTACTTTGAAATCTCATTTCATAATTTATTTCAAGTTTCAAATTATAATAATTTTTAAATTATAGCAACCTTCCCATCAGAGGTTTAGTGGACTATAAGTGGAAGGAATTCACAGAAAATCTGAGTTAAATCACATGGATTGCCATAGTTTTATTTTTATTCTGAAAAAAATATTTTAACAGCCAAAATAATAGGCCCTTACGGCATTTAACAAACAAACTGCTCTTCATCAGCATTCCCAATGGTTTTACCCACTGGTATTTATTGGATGGCTAAAGACAATGCTGAAATTTGCTTCTTTTAGCCAATAAATGGAAAACCCAGATGCCAAGGTGAAAAAGATTTGTTCTTTGGTAGTAGCTATAGCAGCTGTCTATTTGGCATACTCCTTAGAAAACTTTGAAGTTGCCTAGGATACAGACTTCATAAACTGGGATCCTGTAAAGTCTTTAAAAAGATTTTTTTAAGTGCAAAACCCATATAGACATTAAATCAACAATAAAGCTTCTAGCCCACTTATGTATGATAAATTGACTTGCTGATTTGTGGAAACAGAGCATATAAAGAATAATCCAAATTATGGCACCAAATAAATTGTACTACAACAAGAAAAATGAGACCTACGTTTAAAGTTTAGAAATAAAGATTTGAGGATCACATTCTTAAACCAGCTTTTCTGCAATGCTTAGAACTAAATTTCTCTTTGCGTTAATCTTCAATGATTACAAAACTGCCTTTAGTATTTGCAATAGTTTAACAAACAAATAGAAATCAGAATAACATAATCCTAACTTCAATATATCATCTAATACTGTCAAAATGAAGAGAATTTCTTACTTAAGTAAAAGGTGATAGGTTACAATGCTTTAATCATTGAATTCTATACTTAAAATGGGTGGATTTTGCAGTATATAAATTATACCTCAGTAAAGCTGTTTTTTCACACACACACATAAAAAACAAAAAGGAGCCCTGGCAGGCTTGGCTCAGTGGATAGAGCGTCAGCCTGAGAACTGAGGGGGCCCGGGTTCGATCCCAGCTAGGGGCACATGCCTGGGTTGTGGGCTCGATCCCCAGTGAGGGGTTTGCAGGAGGCAGCTGATCAATGATTCTCTCTCATCATTGATGTTTCTATCTCTCTCCATTCTCTTTGAAATCAATAAAGAAATATATTTAAAAAAATAAAAATAAAAAAATAAAAAGGAGCTCTAGTCAGTTTGGCTCAGTAGATAGAGTGCTGGCCTGCAGACTGAAGGGTTCCAGGTTTGTTTTGGGTCAAGGGCACATGCCCAAGTTGTGGGCTCGATCTCCAGTAGGGGGCATGCAGGAGGCCACCAATCAATAATTCTATCTCATCATTGATGTTTCTATCTCTCTCTCCCTCTCCTTTCCTCTTTGAAATCAAGAAAAATATTTTTTTAAAAGCAAAAACTTACAGTTTATTGTCAAGAAAAGAACAACCTCCTCTGAAGGCCTGAAATTCCACATCTGTTCCCTAATCACTTAAAACTAGCTGTCTCTAGAAATCTAACTGCACTTGCAGATTACTGTGTCGGTGAGCAGCTGGATGAGACTGCGTTCAGCCTACTGCTTAGCTCACCATCTTTATAACTTGGCAGTAATCACTAGAACCATCATGCTGTTCACCTCTACTGCTCATCGGATGTCCCTCTGGAATCTGGTAAATTTTAGCTATAAGTAAAGGTTGCTTTTACATTACCCCATTTAGGCTCCTAAATCTCATCATTTTAGGTGAGTGGAATATGGTAATAGCTGTTCCTTTCAGAAAGAATGTTGCATGTACCCTAAGAAAAGGGATATACTGGGGTGGATAGATTGATGGCATTTTACCCTGAAGAAATAGAATTTTGAAAGGTTGCCAGGCATTGAGGAAGGGTCAGCCAGCACCCCCCAAAAGGAGGCAGTTTGCCCATCTTCCTGTCAATAACACTTAGCACGCTGAGCTGTTTTATCAGACAGATGGTGAGCCATGCACCATTATGACCAATTCAGTGTTGCCACCGTGCAGAAGGCTCCCATGACTGCTAAGCTCCCTGGTCACCTCAGATATGGCTTTTTGTGTGGCCCTTTACAGCTCTGCTGCATGGATTCTATGTTCCCAGTGGCAGGAAGAAAACAGCATAGGGGAATTTTAATAGGAAAGCCAACTTGAACATTTCATTTTATTTTAATGAAAAGAATTCTGACTTATCAAAGGCCTACTAGTGTTACTGCCAGCAATGATATAATTAAGACTTTCCATCATAAAAAGTTCTTCAAATTTAAATTTCTCAGATATATATTATCCTTCAGACTGATGTGTAATTTCTTCAGAATATAAAAACTAGTTTTAAGATGGAATTTAGATTGTGTGAACCTAAGGGGAAAAATCTGTTTCCCATAAAACACATTTGGTAAATTATTTCAATTAATATTAGAGATTCTTTTTCATTTATGTGGAGACTCATGATTTTTATCTGAAGCATATTTACATTCATAGATTAGAGTCCCTCAAAAAATACTTTCCAATTTTTATGATACTTAAAAACCAAAGAACATGTGAAATGATGGTCAGTAGAATGTAGTATGTATATCTGGACTTTTTTTTAAAGCTGAGAAACAAATAGAAGCTTAGTAAAAAAAGGTTAAAATATCTATAATCATTTCATCACTTTCTCTTTGCATTGGATAGAACACATATAAAATATTAACCAAAGAAAGATGCATTTTATAAGATTTGTATAATTCTGATAAATAGGTTGTAAAATTAATCTATAAAATTATTTTAAATAATCTATATTTATTTAAAATTAATCTATAAAATTAACTAAACTAAGTACTAGAAGTATACTCTTTACATAAATGTTAGTTATTTCTGGAAACAGAAAAAAAATAAAGGTTATAGGTATAGTGCAGGGAATAAACCTGAAGTCATCTTGAGGCAAATATGTTATACGTTTAATTCTATTCCTGAATAATGGAACTATTTTCTATTTACCTGATCCAATAGCCCCACATTAATTTCTTTACATTCAGAGAAAGCATGAGTGTAAGGATATACCTAAAGTTTTCCAAACAATGTGCAGTGAAATTTGTAGCCTAGAGTTTTGATTGCCGCAAACTGTCTATAACAATCCTGTTACCACCAACAAAAGGCAACGAACTCTTCACCCTATGTTAGTTTCCCATTTAAGAGGAAACCATCACTCTTGCTCAACCTAGTATTATCTATTCAAAAGCATTAACAAAATATCTCTTTTTTGGAGTCACTAAGATAGCCATTGGACCAATTCCTTTAGATAATTGGTTTGATATGGGTATTTGCTTACATAAATTGGATTCGGAATTTTTTTCTTTTCAAGCTGAAGCTGTTTTCATTCACACTTGGGGTTCTCCATCTGTCGATAAAGCCTGTTAGCTCACCATCTCACTGGCTCTGAGGTGCTAGTTTTCCATCTGGTAAAACCCTAAAGAGAACCCCAGAGTCAGAGCAGCGTGAATCCTATGGGTGCTCTCAGCTCTAGAGCTTATGTCCCCAAAGAGATAGAGCCGCATTGAGAGTCGGCAAATGTTTAGAACTTGCACTTGGCTTCTCCCGGACCAGAAAAGATACCTAGTGGCAGTCCAGGCAAAACAGAGTTAAGTTGTTTAAAAAAAAGTGAGCCTCTGTGGCCTCACTGTCCCCTTCTCCCTTCGCGGCTTACATTTCACTCTTCATTAATCAACAATGAAGCATTATGTAGACAATTGCACACTGCTTCACAGTGCTATGTGGTAAATTGAAGTTAATTAGGGAAATTGGGATAAAAGAAAAATAATGGCTGGGAAAAATGACTTAAGGGTATTTCTCAAAAAATACATGCCATAAGATCCTATAATTTTACTAGATGTGAGTCATAAACTAAACATAGAGTAACTTGGTAGTTTGTTCAAAGAGAATAACTTCATGATTAATGGTGTTCATAAGATTTTTTTAAATTGCTCTATTGATTTGCATTATCAGACTATTCCTGACACAGAGATGTGAAAGAATTTTTCTCATGGATTCTCATTAAAAAGTACACTTTTCAAGTATGTAGAGAATAAATCCTTAATTATATCCTGCAACAGTAACTGCAACAAGTTCCATGGGGCTATTTTTAAATAATGACCTTCAGTAAACTAATAGCAAAGCTTTCAGTTATAGTTCAACAGAAGCAAAACAATGTGACCTAAATGCACAGCTTTCTCTTATCCGCATGAACGCAAAAATAAAAGTGTCAGTGAGTTTGAATTTATACTGCCTGGAAAGAATCTAGAATGTACTTATTTTTCTTGGCCAATTAAATGTAGACCCATATGCTTTGATAATTGTCCATCCTGGGGGTAATTAGGGTGTAATTCATTTTAGGAATTATGATGTCTAACAGAACATGTGCTTAAATGGAAAGCCACTAAATTTCTTGAAAATGGGCCATGGACTAAGAAAATGACCACTTCCACCACCAAAACTTTTCTAAAATATTTACTATTTTGGGTCTAACTCAGGTAAACATAGGTAATCAAAACCTCAACTTTCTATAGTGAAGTATAAACCCCAAATCATTTTATACTACAAATATTTTTTTAAAAGCTTCACCTAACATAAACAGTAATTTATTGATTTTGTAGTCTTATTTTTTCTGGAAATGTTTTCCTGAAACAAACATCTAATTCTTGCTGACACAAAAGGTCTTAGATCTCATCTGTTTTTGAGCTCTGTGTTCTTCTGTGGTGGCTTTACCCTCAGGTGGACTTCCTCATTCTGGTGACAAGATGCCTATCAGGAATATATTCCACCAAATAAGCAAGCCCAATTAAAAGAAAGTGCATCTCCCTTAATAATAATAGCAAAAGTCCTGGGCTTAATTCTAATTGGCCCAGTTTAAACTGGAATGCCCATTATGAGCCTATCACAGGTGGCCAGATGGATAAAATATACTTATTAGCCAGTTCTAGCTCATGTGCCTATACTTACTAGTAAAATGGAAAGTGAGAGAGAGGGAAGTTTCATCTGAATGTCAGACACTAGGGGTCAGAAATCTATGGCCCACAAGTCAGCTACCTGCTTTGGTGAATGAAGGTTTTTTGGAAAACAGTCATGCCTATTTGTCCATGTATTATCTATGTCTGCTTTCATGCTACAAAGACACCATTGAGCAGTTACAAGGAACCACATAGCCTGCTAAGCCTAAACTATTTATTATCTGACCCTTTAAGAAAAAAGTTTGCTGACCCCTCACACAGAACAAAAAATGGGAAGAAGTGATCCTCAAAAAAAAAACCAAGGGATTTTTATTTAAAAGATAAATAAATAAATCAAAGAAAAAGGAAAAATGCTGGACAGGAAAAAAATCAATACCATTCCTCTAAGATAACCGGGTTACAAAAGATATTCCCACATAATCTAATTCGTTGTACTGATAGAGTAGATTTTGGAAGGCATCTTAAAAATAGTATTTGATTTTCAAAAATTATCTTTTAAAATCAACTTAATTAGTGACAGTGTAATCATATTCCATGTATACACAGAAGGGTGCTTAACTTGCTATTTTCAAGGGATGTTGTAGAGAAAGAGAAACATTTGAATCCAGTTCATCCATACTGGTATTAAGGTCTACATATTCCAAAAACAAGGAAAGAAGCTTCTTAGCTGATAATGGCTAAGACCAGGTGATGATGGCTTAGACATATGGCAGACACTGTTCCAGGTACATCATATATTCATATCTCATGTAACCACCATCAACTGTGAGGTAGGTATTATTATTACCATTTTATAGATAAAGCTCAAAGAGCATCTTACCTTAAGCATAAAAGTTAGTGACAGAACTAGCTCCTAAATCCATGCTCCCGCTCAATGACATATGTGACTGTTTTCCCAGGGAAAAACAAAAAATAATTCATGGTGAGGTTAACAGAACATGAATCAATCCAGTGTTGATTATTCTACTGCTACACTCAGTTATATCCCCATAGTCATGTCAAGAACCCAAACAATCTTGGGGCTGTCAGGTGGTATAGAAGAGTCTCTCTAACAGACGCTATCCTCGGGAATGAATTATCATTTCATATGATATGCTGGAAGGATTTGGGTATTTATATATCATCTGGCTCATAGTTTAGTAGTCATCTAAACCAGTGTATTGAGAACTCAGGGACTAGAGAACTGGATTCTTTTCCTTACTTTTCCAGGTACATGCTGTATAAATGTGAAAGCCAACTATTATTTTTGACATGTGGATGGAAACTTATAAGCTTCTGAAGAATGTTGTAGACATAGAAAAGAGCCTGGATACTTATGAGAAGCATTATGTTTTAATGAATCACAGCTCAATTTTATAAATAGAAAACAAAGCTAAGGAGAATGGTGGAAAATCAAAATTTTCAAATGTATAACTACTATTTTAGTATTTTTTAAAAAAATTATGACAATTTTCAAACATATACAAAAGTTCAGAATCATTGTTTATGCCATACTAGAGATCCGGGGCATGAAATTCATGCACTGGTGGGGGGCAGGGAGGGGAGGAGGTCACTCAGCCCGGCCTGCGCCCTCTCACAGGGGGGGAAGCCCTTGGGGGATGTCGGACTGCCAATTTAACAGCCCACTCCCACCACCGCCTCTGCACTCGCCAGCTGTGAGCCCGGCTTCTGGCTAAGTGGTGCTCCCCCTGTGGAAGCGCACTGACCACCAAGGGGTAGCCCCTGTGTTGAGCAGGATTGGGCTGAAACCAGCTCTCTGACATCCCTAGAGGGGTCCTGGATTGCGAGAGGCCGCGGGCCAGGCTGAGGGACCCCACCAGTTCTCCATCTGGGTTGGGGAGGGACACAGAGGTTGGCCAGCTGGGGAGAGACCACGGGAGGGCTCCAGGGCATGTCCAGCCCGTCTCACTAAGTCCCAATAGGCCGGACCCCAGTAGCAAGCTAACCTACTGGTTGGAGCGTCTTCCCCCTGGTGGTCAGTGCACGTCATAGCAAGTGGTTGAGTGGCCTTAGCATATCATTAGCATATTATGCTTTGATTAGTTGAACGGACAACCGGACTACAGAACACTTAGCATATTAGGCTTTTATTATATAGGATACCTTGTCCCAGATTAAGAAATTATCAACATATGTCCAAACTTGTTTTATTTTTAATTTGAATTTATTGGTTACATTGGTTAACAAAATTATATAGGTTTAAGGTGTACAATTCTATATAGTACATTATCTGTATAACCTCAACAATACCCAACCCCTATGTTAAAACAAACTTTAAATATTATATCATTTCATCTATAAGTTCTTCAAAATATATTTCTACAGGATAATTCTACTAAACAAAAACAATCACAAAAGCATTTCATACCTTAAGCATTTCATAAATTATTAATGTCACTAAATATCTATTTATTGTTCAAATATCCCTGCTTACATCATATATATGTATTTCAAACACATATATATGTGATTTGTCCTAGAAAATATTCCATAATCTGGATTTTGCTGAATGCATCCCTATGGTGTTATTTAACATGTTCCTTTTTGCCTTGTACTTCCTGTATACTGGTATTAGATCAAAAAGCTTGATCATATTTAGGTTTAATTATTCTTGACAATAATCATAAAAAATCATGTCTTTAGTCTCTCTACTGTGCATCTCATCAGGAGACATATTATCTGATTGTCTCTCTTTACATAATGTTCAAAGATTGATTAACTGGTTCAGATGTTATCAACCTGACTCATCCACTAGAAAATGTGGGACAACTTTTATGAGTGTATGTAAACTGCCAAGAAACAAGCTCACACAATTTCAAAAAGGCATAAAGCATTTTTAGAAAAGCCTGCCTCCATACTATCTGCTATGCTGGTTTAGTCTTCTGACATTGGATTTGGTTACAACTATTCTGAGATGAGGGGTAAAATAAAGCCTGAAGTCCCCTGCTATGTGTAAGGAGGGCAACTCTCTATAACCCTTTTTAGAATTATAAATAAAATGAGGTTCTATGCAAGTACCTTTTCCATTAGCAACTCCCTCTATGTTTCCAATCTTCTTTCCCATTACTTCACTAAAGGGAAGTTTCTAATGTTATCCATTTATATGAATAGTACTATGCCAGACCAATAGTCTTCCTTTTCTAGAATGATAGGCCATATCCAATATGTAGTCTCCCTTGTAAAAGTGTCTATGTAGCTAGTTACACTACTGGCCCCAATTGCTTTCTACATCAGTTGGCCTATTGGAGAGCATTTCTGAAACATTTAATATGTTTAGGCATTGTGCTAGGTTCTGACTAAACAGGCTGGCAAGGGAGGGCAGTTAGGGGCAACCTGGCCAGCAGGGAAGGGCAGTTGGGGGCGACCAGGCCTGCAGGGGAGGACAGTTACGGTCAACCAGGTCAGCAGGGGAGGGCAGTTAGGGGCAATCTGGCCAGCAGGGGAGCAGTTAGGCATCAATCAGGCTGGCAGGGGAGTGGTTAGGGGGTGATCAGGCTGGCAGGCAGAAGCAGTTAGGGGCAATCAGGCAGGCAGGCAGGAAAGCAGTTGGGAGCCAGCAGTCCTGGATTGTGAGAGGGATCCCAGATTGGAGAGGGTGCAGGCTGGGCTGAGGGACACCACCACCCACCCCTGCATGAATTTCATGCACCGGGCTTCTAGTATAAATATAAACAAACAAACATGACAAAAATAATATTTACAGCTATTGAAGGTAAATGGTGGGTATATATGTGATCACTGTACTAGTCTTCCAACTTTTCAATATGTCTGACATTTCTATATTTAAAAGATGGAAAAAATTATGTCAATACATATCTGATAGGGAAAAGAATAGGAAATAGAGCTGATGTTCTCCCAAGGCCCATTTTAGTCCTCTGATTTTAGAATAACAGAAAAAGAGTTTGGAAGCAGTGGTTATAGAGACTAAAAGAAAAAAAATGGAGGGAATTAAAAAGGAGCTTCCTATAAGCCAATATCATAACAGCTTGCTCATTAGATTAGTGTGATTACTTCTTTATTAGGCCTTATTTGAGCTGTCATCTGGTATCAATTAGGTCAGTTATAGTCTGTCAGGCCTACCAGAGGGAAATAAAGCAAGGTCCATCCTGGCTTGAGGATGGAATAATTAAAGCAATGGGAATAATGGCTACTCTTCAGTTTAACCCTCATCCAATCAATCGAGCCCTTCCACTCATGTTCAATGTGAAAGATGTGAAAGGAGAGCAAAATTACTGCCAAAATTGAGTTTTAAAAAATCTCATTTCAACCATCAAATAAAATCATTAGTGAGGTGAAGAGTTACAAATAAAATATTCTGAAATATCATTGTAGAAACTAAAAGAAGGGGGACGCAGAAACCACACCATCTTGAAGGGCAGAGCTACTTTGACTGGGAGCCCAGCCACACCACCACCTAGACTGGCCTCAGATGAAAACTGAGACCCCACAGCCAATCGGGACAAATACCAGCTACCACAGCTAAAGACTCATGGGCACCAACTCCACCCATACCAGTCTCAGGCTACTGTTGGTCCTGGAGTATATTCCCCTCCCACCTACCCACCCGGCAATACATGTCTCATGCAACCCAAGGCCACCCCCTAACTACTGGCGTGTGCAGACCCTGCCTGGACCACTGTGGCCGCATCTCCTGGGCACTTGAGCCAGCCCCTTTACTGTCAGTGTGCAGGACACTTCTGCCAAGCCCACAGCCACAGGGCAGGGCCCATGCAACTGGGCGCCAGGACTCTACAGCAACAGCAGAAATGGGGAGAAAAAAAAGCCACCCCCAAAGGACAGAAAAGGAGGAATCCTCCCCCGCAAAAAGGAACTAAATGAAAAGGAGGCATACACTATATCAGAAAAAGAATTCAGAGTTCAGAATAATGGTCATATAGTTCATAAACCAGATGGACAAGAAAATCAACACCTTTGTAAGAACCAAGAAGAAACCAAAAGTGATATAGCTATAATAAAGAACACAAAGGAAGGCTTCAACAATAGACTAAGAGAAGCGGAGGATCAGATTAGTGAGCTAGAAGATAGGGCAGAGAAACAAGCCCAATCTGAACAGCAATTGGAGAAAAAAATTAGAAAGCAGGAGGAGAGCCTAAGGGAGCTTTGGGAAAACATGAAACGAAGCAACATATATATAATAGGGGTGCCAGAGAGACAAGAAGAGCAGCAAGGATTAGAGAACCTATTTGAAGAAATAATGACAGAAAACTTCCCTGATATGGGGAAGAAAAAAGCCACAAGCACAGAGAGTCCCAAACAAGATGAACCCAAAAAGACCCACCCCACAAGACACTTCGTAGTGATAATGGCAAATGTTAGTGACAAAGAGAAAATCTTAAAGGCTGCGAGACAGAGAGTTACCTACAAAGGATCCCCCATTAGATTATCAAATGATTTCTCAACAGAAACACATCAGGCCAGAAGGAAATGCAATGAAGTAAAGCAAGGGACTGAATCCAAGAATACTCTATCCAGCAAGGCAATCATTCAAAACTGAAGGGGAAATCAGGAGCTTCACAGACAAAAAAAAAGGCTAAGGAAGTTTATCACTACCAAGCCAGCAATGCAAGAAATGCTAAAAAGAAGAAAAGAAAGAGAAGAAGTAACCAGGCATAAAAAATATAAATGGCTACAAACAAGTACCTATCAATAATAAGTTTAAAGGTAAATGGATTAAATCCTCCAATCAAAAGACATTGAGTGGCTGAATGGATAAGAAAACATGACCCATATATATGCTGTCTACAAGAGACCCATCTCAGAACAAGAGACTCACACAGACTGAAAGTGAAGGGATATTAAAATATCTTTCAGGCAAATGAAAAAAAAAAAAGCTGGGGTAGCAATACTTATATCTGACAAAATAGAGCTCAAAGTGAAGACCATAACAAGAGATAAGGAAGGCCACATCATAATACTAAAGGGATCAATATAACAAGAGGATATAACTCTGGTAAACATATAGGCACCCAATGCAGGAGCATCCAAATACATTAAAAAAAAAACTGCTGGAAGATATCAAGGGAGAGATCAATAGCAATATGATCATACTAGGGGACTTTAATACTCCACTGACATCACTGGATAAATTCTCTAGACATAAAATCTTCAAGGAAACAGCAACCCTAAATGACTCACTAGATTAGATGGACTTAATTGACATCTTCAGAACATTTCACCCCAAAGCTACAGAATGTACATTCTTCTCAAGTACACATGGGACATTTTTAAAGATAGACCACATATTGGGTCACAGGCAAAGTTTCTCCAAATTCAAGAAGACTGAAATCATATCAAGCATCTTCTCAGGCCTCAAAGCATACAATTAGAAATTAACTACAATAAAAACAATCACAAAAATGCAAACACTTAGAGGCTGAATAGCATGCTATTAAACAATGATTAGGTTACCAAAGAGATAAAAGAAGAAATTAAAAATATCCTGGAGATGAATGACAATGAAAACACATAATCTAAAACCTATGGGTCACAATGAAAACAGTCTGGAGAGGGAATTTCATAGCATTATAGGCCTACCTCAAAATAAAAGAGAAACTGATAATACATTATCTAACTCTACAACTTAAAGAATTAGAAAGAGAGCAACAAGAAAAGCCCAGAGTGAGCAGAAGGAAGGAGATAATAAAGATCAGAGCAGAAATAAATGACATAGAGACAAAAAAAAAATACAAAAGATCAGTGAAACCAAGAGCTGGTCCTTTGAAAGGATAAACAAGATTGATGAACCTCTAGCCAGGCTCACCAAGAAGCAAAGAGAGAAGACCCAAATAAACAAAATCAGAAATGAAAGAGGCGAAGTAACAACAGACCCCACAGAAATACAAAGGATTATAAAAAAAAAAAATACTATGAACAACTCTATTCCAACAAACTAAACAACCGAGAGGAAATGGACATATTCCTAGAAAACAATGACCTTCCAAAACTCAACCAAGAATAAAAAAATCTCAATAGGCTAATCACTAAGGAGGAAATTGAAGCAGTCATCAAAAAATAACCAGCAAACAAAAGCCCGGGGCCAGAAGGCTTCACAGGGGAGTTTTACCAAACATTCAAAGATGAACTAAAACTTATCCTTCTCAGACTATTCCAAAAAAATTCAAGAAGAAGGCACACTTCCAAACTTTTTCCATGAATCCAGCATTACCCTAATTCCAAAACCAGATAAAGACAATACAAAGAAAGAGAATTACAAGCCACTATCCCTGATGAACACAGATGCTAAAATCCTCAACAAAATTCTAGCAAATCAGATCCAACATCACATTAGAAATATCATACACCATGACCAAGTGGGATTAATTCCAGGGATGCAAGGATTGTACAGTATCTGCAAATCAATAAACATGATACATCACATAAACAAGTTGAGAGACAAAAATCATATAATCATATCAATTGATGCAGAAAAAGCATTTGACAAAATCCAATACCCTTTCCTGATAAATAGCAAAGTGGGAATTAAGGGATCATACCTCAACATAATAAAAGCCATATATGACAAACCTACAGCCAACATCATACTCAATGGGCAAAAACTAAAACCATTTCCCCTAAGAACAGGAACAAGACAGGGATGTCCACTCTCACTACTCCTGTTCGACATAGTACTGGAAGTGCTAGTCATAGCAATCAGACAAGAAGAAGAAATAAAAAGCATCCAAATTGGAAAAGAAGTAAAACTGTCCTTATTTACAGATGACATGATATTGTACATAGAAAACCCTAAAAACTCCATCAAAAAACTACTAGACTTAATAAATGAATTAGGTAATGTAGCAGGATAAAAAATTAACACCCAAAACTCTGTGGCTTTTTTATATACCAATAATGAACTCACAGAAAGAGAAACTAAAAAAAAAAAAAACAATCCCATTTACCATTGTAACAAAATAATTAAGATATCTAGGAATAAATTTAACCAAGGTGGTAAAGGACCTATACTCAGAAAATTACAGGATGCTGAAAAAAAGAGATAGAGGAAGACATAAACAAATGGAAGAATATACATTGTTCATGGATTGGTAGAATCAATATCATTAAAACGTCCATACTACCCAAAGCAATCTATAGATTCAATAACAATCCCCATTAAAATACTAATGGCATACTTCAAAGACTTAGAACTAACTCTCCAAAAATTCATCTGGAATAAAAAAAGACCCTGAATAGCTGCAGCAACCTTGAGGAAGAAGAACAAATTTGGAGGGATCACAATACCAGATATTAAGCTATACTACAAAGCCACTGTTCTCAAAACTGCCAGGTACTGGCACAAGAACAAACATATTGTCCAATGGAATAGAACAGAGAACCCAGAAATCAACACCAGCCACTATGCTCAATTAATATTTGACAAAGGAGGCAAAAACATACAATGGAGTCAAGACAGTCTCTTCAATAAATGGTGCTGGGAAAATTGTACAGATACATGCAAAAAATGAAACTAGACCACCAACTTACACCATACACAAAAATAATCTCAAAATGGATAAAGGACTTAAACATAAGACGGGAAACCATAAAAATCTGAGAAGAATACATAGGCAACAAAATAGCAGACATTTGTCATAGCAATATCTTTACCAATACAGCTCTTAGGGCAATGGAACCTAAGGAGAAAATAAACAAATGGGACTTCATCAAAATAAAAAGCTTCTGTACAGCAAAAGAAACCATTAATAAAACAACAAGAAAGCCCACTGCATGGGAGAACATATTTATCAATGTTATCTCCAATAAGGGTTTAATCTCCAAAATTTATAGGGCACTCATACAATTTAACAAAAGGAAGATAAACAATCCAATCAAAAAATATGCAAAGGACCTAAATAGACACTTTTTGAAAGAGGACATACAGAAGGCCAAGAGGCATATGTCACTAATCATATGAGAGATGCAAATCAAAATGACAATGAGGTATCATCTCACACCTGTCAGAATGGCTATCATCAACAAATCAACAAATGACAAGTGCTGGCGAGGATGAGGAAAAAAAGGAACCCTCGTGCACTGCTGGTGGGAATGCAGACTGGTGCAGCCACTGCGGAAAATGGTATGGTTTTCCTCCAAAATTTAAAAATGGAACTTCTATTTGACTCAGTAATCTCACTTCTAGGGCTATATCCCACGATAACAGAAACACCAATCAGAAAGGATATATGCACCCCTATGATCATGCAAAACAATTTACAATAGCTAAGATTTGCAAACAGCCTAAGTGCCCATCAGCAGATGAGTGGATTAGAAAATTGTGGTACATCTACCTAATGGAATACTACACTGCTATAAAAAAGAAGGAATTCTTACCATGTGCAACAGCATAGATGGACCAAGAGAGCATTATGCTAAGCAAAATAAGCCAGTCAGAGAAAGATAAATATCACATGATCTCACTCATTTGTGGAATATAATGAACAATGTAAACTGATGAACAAAAATAGAACCAGAGTCATAGAAGCATCAAATAGACTGTTCAACCTATGAGGGAAGGCAGAGCGTGAGGGGATAAGAGATCAACCAAAGACTTGTATGCCTACATATGAGCATAATCAGTGGTGGGAAGGGCATGTGGTTGGCGTAGGGGCAGCCAGGGAGAGGTCAATGGGGGAAAAAGGAAGCTTATGTAATACTTTAAACAATAAAGAATTTAAATTAAAAAAATTAATGAATTTTAAAAAAGAAAAAAGGTAGCATAATACATTTATAAATATGTTCCTTAATAATTTAATTCTACACATTGTGTATATGTTATATAACATGTATATGTACATACATGTATATATATATATATATATATATATATATATATATATATATAGTGAGCAATTCATATCCAAGAAAAAAGAGAAGGGAGCCCAGCCTGTGTGGCTCAGTGGTTGAGCATCAACCTATGAACCAGGAGGTCATGGTTTGATTCCCAGTCAGGGCACATGATTGGGTTGTGGGCTCAATCCCCAGTGTGGGGCATACGGGAGGCAGCCAATCAATGATTCTCTCCCATCCAAGTACTAACCAGGCCCGACCCTGCTTAGCTTCCGAGATCAGACGAGATCGGGCGCGTTCAGGGTGGTATGGCTGTAGACCAATCAATGATTCTCTCATCATTGATGTTTCCATCTCTCTCTCCCTCTCCCTTCCTCTCTGAAACCAAAAAATAAATGTTTTTTTAAAAGAGTGGGACATAAGGATGAGCCTGTAGATATTTTACTATAATAAAAAAAAGTGCACGGATAGTCTAGAATTAAAGAAAGAATATTTAGAGCAGACATCAACTGAGTTGAGCACATAATTTCCTTGAGCGTTAAAGAATATAAGCAAAATCTTGAGACCAAAATTGTGGCTGTGATGAAAATCTTTTCAAAGTAATTTTAAATCAGGTTGATTTTATTCAATTTCAGTTCAGTTGTAAATGTAACAGAAAAAGCAAAGAAGATCCAGAAATCCACTAAACATTGAAATATTAGAAAATAGCAGGAATGAGGTTAGGATAATTATTCCAATAAACTGAACTATGATGAGATTCCATTTATACACTCCTGATAGTTATAAGGTGTTTATACCAATAGTTATCATGTATGACATACTTGGAATACCAACTTTTAATAAAAGTTTTAGTAATATTTAAATTATACTTAATTATTAGTCTAAACTACACATCCTTCTTTAATGATTCAGAAAGCTTTTTAGGACTTTACAATGTTTTACATACAGAGATTGAGCTAAATATATAGTGATACACTATATTTTCTAAGTTGCTTTTCTAACAAAAAGTTTATAAGATCTTGTTTGTCATTTATTTCATAAAAAAATAGAGTCCAGAAATAGGGAATGCAGAGGTAGGGAGTATATTGTGTATATTTCAGTTTCATTGATAATCTGGATTATAAATTAATAGATGTATGAATGAAAATGCATGATTGATCTGTTCTCTTTAGTTACCATGAAAATAACTTTTTTACCTGTGTTGGACAAGTCACTTAATCTTTCTGGGCACTAGTTTTGTCATTTTTAAAATGAGGACAGATTACCAGATAACACCTAAACTACTACTCAGCTTTAATTTTATTTATTTTTTTTGCCTTTTATGACTTCGTTTCCTCTCTCTAAAGTCATTTATCCTTAACAGAAAGGAATTAGAGAAGCAGGCACCAAAGAAACCAAAAGCGATTATCAGATTCTTGTACATATCCTTCTTCCTTTCCTTCCTCCCTTCCTCCCTTCCTTCCTTCCTTCCTTCCTTCCTTCCTTCCTTCCTTCCTTCCTTCCTTCTTCCAGCCCACCCTCCCTCCCTCCATTTCTTTCCTTCCTTCCTTCTCCTTTTTAAGATTTCAGCACTATGTTTAACTAATAAAATCATCTACAATATAAGATATAATGGTAATTAGAAATACATGCGGGAGAGAATCGAAGATGGCGGCATAGGTAAACACCGGAGACTGCCGCCGTGGACAACCACTTCAAAAATACAACTAAAAGTCGGAGCGGACATCAACCAGAACCACGGGAAGGCTGGCTGAGGAGAGTCTCTTCAACTAGAAGCAAAAACAACAGCATTCCGACGCTCAACGGAGGCGCAGTGTGGAAAATTTAAAGGTACGGCGGTGCGGCGGTGAGGGTGCGCGCGCAAAGCGGGCTGGCGGCTGAGGGCGCGATTGTCGTTTTCACTCAGGAGCAAGTCTCAGACTCTGGGCTACAGATCCGGGCGAGTCTCTAGGGACCCAGACTCAAACGGGAGAAGCGGGACTGTCTGGCTACGGCCCCTCCGAGGTTTGCAGCGATTGCTGGGACAGAGAGGCAGAGCCCCTGGGGACGGACTGAGAGCGGCCATAGCCCTGTTGAGCCCGCCCCACCCAAACCCTGCGCACAGCCATTTGCCGATCGCCTCAGGCAAGGGCTGGATTAGCGCCTCCCCTGAGGACTGAAGTTTTCCCACAGCTGATTTCCACCGCCAGTCGGCCTGGAGGTCAAATCCCTCTAGTGTTAACTACAACAATTAAGGCTTCGCTAGAACAAGACTGCGCACAGAGACCACAAGGGGGTGCACCAAGAAAGCATAAAAGATGCGGAGACAAAAAAACATGACAGAAATGGAGGATATGGAGCTAAGAATCGCAATTTTGAGGGCTTGCCATAAATTTGTGCAGAGCCTCATGAAAACTAATGAGACCCTCGATGCTACGATAAAGAAATTAGAAAGTAAGCATACACGGACTGAAATAAAGAATATTATACCCAATAGCAGACCAGAGGAGTGCAAGAATCAAACCAAAGATTCGACAAAAAACACCCAATTGGAAAAGCATAATGAAAAAAGAATCCGAAAGTGTGAAGATAGTGTAAGGAGCCTCTGGGACAGCTTTAAGCGGACTAATATCAGAGTCATTGGAGTCCCAGAAGATGAGAGACAGCAAGATATTGAAAACCTATTTCAAGAAATAATGGCAGAAAACTTCCCCCACCTGGAGAAAGAAATGGACTTACAGGTCCAAGAAGCGCAGAGAACCCCAAACAAAAGGAATCCAAAGAGGACCACACCAAGACACATCATCATTAAAATGCCAAGAGCAAAAGACAAAGAGAAAATCTTAAAAGCAGCAAGAGAAAGAGGCTCAATTACCTACAAGGGAATACCCATACGACTGTCAGCTGATTTCTCAACAGAAACTTTGCAGGCCAGAAGGGAATGGCAAGAAATATTCAAAGTGCTGAATACCAAGAACCTACAACCAAGATTACTTTATCCAGCAAAGCTATCATTCAGAATTGAAGGTCAGATAAAGAGCTTCACAGATAAGGAAAAACTAAAGGAGTTCATCACCGCCAAACCAGTATTATATGAAATGCTGAAAGGTATCCTTTAAGAAGAGGAAGAAGAAGAAAAAGGTAAAGATACAAATTATGAACAACAAATATGCATCTATCAACAAATGAATCTAAGAATCAAGTGAATAAATAACCTGATGTACAGAATGAACTGGTGACTATAATGAATCAGGGACATAGAAAGGGAATGGACTGACTATTCTTGGGGGGGAAAGGGGAATGGGAGATTCGGGAAGAGACTGGACAAAAATCATGCACCTATGGATGAACTCAGTGGGTGGGGAGTGAGGGTGGAGGGTGGGGTGGGAGCTGGAAGGAGGGGAGTTATGGGGGGAAAAAAGAGGAACAAATGTAATAATCTGAACAATAAAGATTTAAAAAAAAAAAAAAAGATATAATGGTAATTATAATAGCCTATCAAATATTCTGGATTGTCATAAAATATACAGATCATATTTCCCACATTAATTTCCTATTATCAATATATATCAACCAATGGCATCACTGAACTAATAACATCCTAATTAGTTATAGCTCAAGTGCAATTATGCTATAATAAAACTATTTCTTATCATAATTCATATGCTTACAAGTTTTCTTTGATCATCCTAAAGTTCTGATAAAATAATACTTAAATCTTTGAACCTTAAGAAGATATTAGTGTTAGACACAAGATAAAAGATTGTATCCAGCTTCATTTTAAACCATTATTCTTTGTTCATACAATAATTTCCCTGTTTACTTTGCCCAATGATAGTAGCAGAAGAAAGTTTTAACCCCAAGCTTTTGGGGGGAAAAAATATTAGACAGTTGCCAATATTATCACCTCAATGCCAATTTTATGGCAAAAACACGATGCTACCTCAGTCTCTGGTGCTCTTCCAGAGCTTTTCACCCAGAATTTGATAGGCAGTAGCTTTCCATCACCTTCCAAGTGAGCCCGGAGAAGCCAGTTCACCAGGGCGTCCTGCAGTTCTAACAGAACATGGACAAGTTGATCTGCATCCCGGTGCCTGCCATTGGGGCTGCGTAAAAACGCAGCCTCACTAATAGAAGCACAATATGCAAGGTGCCAGCGCATCTCTGTGATTTACAATATGTCTAATGTGCAAGCCCAATGAAGAGGTTTGTTGTCTACCATAAAACCAGATGGATGTAAGCAGTGATTAGAAGCAATTAACTCTCTTCAGCACTAAATAACTTTCCATCATTAATGTACATTTTTCCACCTCATTAGAGGTACAGAGGAAAGCATGAGGTAAGGAGCACTCAATTTGAATTTCAGATATACATATGTTTGGAGAAAAAAACCCCCACAGATTTGCAAGGAAGACAGAATACATGTTAACAGAAGCCTTGTTTTGAAGCCATTTTGTTCCATCAATACTGGCATGGACATATACTCAATTTCACCACCCACCAACCAGCATTTAGGTGAATAGGAAATGCATGAAGTGAAGGTCAGGAAGAAACACAAGAAGTTACCAGAAAACCAAGATAATGGACATTGTTTTCCCTCTGTTTTACCTCCAATCTAATAAAGTATGCTTTCAATGATTGGTAATGTCACTAAAAGTATAGTTCTATGCTCTAGCTGGTTTTGTTCAGTGGATAGAGCATTGGCCTGCAGAAGGGTCCTGGGTTCGATCCCAGTCAAAAGCACCTGCATTAGTTGCAGGCTCAATCTCTGGCCCTGGTCAGGGCATGTGTGGGAAGCGAACCATCAATGTGTCTCTCACATTGGTGTTTCTCTCTCTCTGTCTCTCCCTCTCCCTTCCACTCTCTCTAAAAATCAATGGAAAAATATATTCAAGTAAGGATTAACAACAACAAAAAGTAAAACTCTATAAAATATCATGTTGATGACCTAAGATACATCTGAAGAATTAGGCCTGAGTGATCAAAAAAGTACCTGAATCTTTCTTTACATCCCACAGTAGCATTTCAATCACCTGATGGAATAGAAGAGTTTTGCTGATTGATAGCATTAATTCAAAAATAAACTACATCTCTTCCCTCCCAAAAAAGAAACTTTCAAAATTTACTAAGTTCTTAACATAATGTAGAAAATGTTAAAATAATGGGGGTCACATGCTTACTGTGCAATATTAAGTGAATATATAAAACCCAAATTTAAATAATAAACTCGAGAAAAATATTGGAAATAAATCAGCTAAACTAGCATTAATAAACATTCTAGGGAACGGAATTTGCAGGTCACATTTCCTATATGAATTTCCTAAATCTCTTATTATCAATAGATATCAACCAATGGTATCACTACACTAATAATATTCTATTAGTTCTAGCTCAAGTGTAATTATACTATGATAAATCTGATCCTTTTTAAAATTGTTTTTCCTTCATTATTCCTACTCATATTTCCCAACTTTTCTATCATATACAATTATTTGTTCATTTATCTTGCTCCCCAAAGGATTTAAGATAACTTAAAGAATAATTAAGTTAGTAAGTATTTTGTATAAATGAGCTGGAGGCCCGGTGCACGAATTTGTGCATGGGTGGGGTCCCTCGGCCTCGTTGGCAATCAGGGCCAATCAGGGCCGTTGGGGGGAGTGACCATAGGAGGTTGGCTGGCCACGGGAGATTGGCTGAGGGAAAATACTGACCACCAGGGGCAGCTCCTGCAGTGAGTGTCTGCCCCCTGGTGGTCAGTGCATGTCATAGCAACTGGTTGATCAGTCAGTCATAATGGTCGCTTAGGCTTTTATATATATAGATATAAAGAAGTAGTAGAGCAGAGTGGTTAAGAACATGTAATACGTGTATAGTTATTTCCTTTTGATGACCATGAATAGATAATACTTATTGTTAATCAAAGTTAGCAATACTGACTTCTTACAATGCATCTTTTAAAATAATATTAATATCTCATGTGTATATTGACTTCTCTTTGCCAGGTATTGTTCTAATTTCTACATATTCACTCATTGAATCCTCACTCAATAACCCTATGAAGTAGGGACCATTATTATAAATAATCCCACCAAGTTTAATTTAAAACTACCAACCAGATTGTAAAATTCCTGAAAACATAACAATCGGCTCGTGAAAAAGTAGAAGCCAGCTCCAGTGCCCCACTGTTTATTGAAGGCATGTACTATAGGGCTGGGCAGTCCAGAAATAAGCAGAAGCATCAACAGCTCTGTTTCTAAAAGGATGTCATCTATGTGTTCCTTCTAGTGGACACTAATTGTCTCCCAAGATCCACTCCCAATCTTTCTTATTTCTTCTTCCTAAAAGAACATGATTTTGCACATTGTTCACCCTTTCTCCCACCCCAGAGGGAGAAACAAAATGAATCCTTGATAACATTTTTGAGCCACTCATCCTTACCAAATCTCACGTGAGATTATCAATGCCACTGTTAACCTAAAAAATAAAAAGCCAAAGTGAAAGGTAACACGAATTTATTTGAGATCAAAAGATTGCAATCTTGGGGAGCACCGACTCAGGCAAGAAACCTGAAGAGTGTTCTAATTATGGGGTGAACACAAGGGAAATGAGAAAAGGAATGGAAATCATTACATGAATAGAAGAAAGAAATTTCTGTTGGTGCTAAGCTAAGTTATTCTCTAGCTACATTGTCTGTTAACTGATTGTAAAGAATGTCCATAATTATCAGTCCTTGGGGCCAAGATGTCTGCTTTCTCATTAGCTTTACAAACAGTTGTTTGTAAGACCATGCTGGTTTGGTCCAGTCCAAAGGTTATGTTGCCCAGGTCAAACCTTCTAAAGTTTCAAAAATAAGATGTGTAAGTCAGTTCCTCTTGGATATCAGCTCCAACTCCATTTTGAAATGGTTGTATTTACATATTTTCCACAGCATCATTATGTAAGCAGATGGACTTTTCTTGTCATCGGAGCCAAAAAGCATCTCAATTAATATAAGGTTAGAAAACTATACAATACACTGCTCGATGCTCCTGGTTCCTGAGCTCAAGCCAGACTTAACCATCTCTATAGAGATCCCTAAAGCTTGCTAAAAAATTCACATTTTGTGGCTTTGGTGCCCAAAGGGTCTTGTGAAGACATAATTAGGTGAAGTAGAGTTGGATGAAAAACAGAATTATCTTCCTAGAACTCACTAGAGGAGAGTCACATAGAGGAGAATGAGTGGGAAAATTCCTTTAAAGGAAGAAAACAATGGTAAAGCATAATGGGGATTTAATCCTTGCATAAGAAATGTTGCCTGTGAAGGTGAGCAATTAAAATTAGGTGAAGTTAGTCTTATGACTCAGCAATTCCATTCCTGGGGATATATCTGAAGAAACCCAAAACACTGATTCCAAAAAGTATATGCACCCCTATGTTCATTATAGCACTTTTTATAATAGCCAAGATTTGGAAGCAGCCCAAGTGCACATCAGTAGATGAGTGGATAAAAAAGGTGTGATACATTTACACAGTGGAATACCACTGGACCATATAAAAAAAAACAAGGAAATCTTACCTTTTTTGACAGCACGTATAGGACTGGAGAGTATTATGCTAAGTGAAATAGCCAGTCAGAGAAAGACAAACACTACCATGTGATTTCACTTATATGTGAAATCTAATGAACAAAATAAACAATAGGAGCAGACTCATAGATACAGAGACCAGACTGACAGCTGTCAGAGTGGAGGAGCTGGGGGACTAGGTGAAAAAGGTGAGGGGATTAAACAAACAAACAAAAAAAGCAACTCATAAGGATAAATGGTGATAGGAGACTTGACTTTGGATGGTGAACACACAATACAATATTCAATTGATATATTACAGAATTGTACAATTGTATACTTAAAACCTATATAATTTTATTAACCAATGTCACCCCAATAAATTATATATGTATAATAATAAAAGCATAATATGCTAATTAGACTAGAAGTCCTTCTGGGGGACCTTCCAGAGGAAGCTGTGGTGGTGTGGGCTGAGGCAGAGGTGCCACCACAGAGGGTGGGGGCCAAGCCCCTTGCACGAATTTCGTGCATCGGGCTTCTATTATATATATATAAACAAGGTGAAGTTAGTTCATTGCAAGCATATCAAAAACAAGTGGAAAAGTAGAGGATGAAAGGAGTTCTATGCACTGCTCTTACCTAATTTGAAAGCAATATGACATAGAAAAGAAATTGTTTAGAAAGATCGGCATATAAATGCCCCCCCACCATGATATCTTAGCACGTAAACTACAAAATATTCAACTATATCAAAAGCATACAAATAAATCAGTTTAACTATGCTTTAATATTATGAAGTTCTGGTATATAAAATAAAGCCTTATAAATTCTGAAACTAAAGCATGCTTTCCCTTCCATCATGTGCACAGAATGCGAAAGCTTATGCTGATGAAACTTCAAATATTACTTTAAGGAAAAAGGGCTTTTGCAACCCTGAACTTGCAAATAATTTAAAAACGACAGTCAGACCATGTTGTACTCCCAAATCATTGCACTGATCACTACTATCCTAAAGAAAGCTAAATCTGCCACAAATTACATCTACTGATCACTTCTACCATCTACATTTCTGGCCCATACCTACCTGCCTGCCTGTGAATATTTGCAGCATGGAGTTGAATAATCGAAGCTATTACTTTGTTAATACTCCTATCTGTCCCATGAATACTGTTGTCTCCCTGTGCTTTGAGGAGTTGCTGAAGTTAATTTGCTAGCTTGATTGCCCCATCCAATACCTCTGTAACTATAAATATAATTAAACAGTATACCCTCTATATCCTGGATTAAATGTGTAAGTTAGTAATTGTCTGGTTTATGTGTAGAGTACCATATACGGACTATAAAGAATGAAGAAAATAGTATACAATGTGGTCTCTGACCCCAGAAATTTATAATTTAATTGTAAAGATAATATTAAGATTATGGACAAAATCAAACATATGACACTATACAACTTATAATACTCAAGAAAGACAGAAATTCCTGGTCTACCCAGAATTCAGCTTTTAATCAACCTCGCCCCTATAGCAGAGGAAGGAAGCAAAAAATAAATAAACAAAAAAGCTTTTACCACATTGTAGATTACAAGGCCTTTATAGAAAAGGAAGTCACTTGGAGATTATTTCTACTTTCATAATAGCCTAACAAAGTAGGCCACATAATTCAAGCAGACAACTGATTTAAAAGTAACAAAATAGACCTTGGGAGAAATAATGGCCCAGAGCTCAAAAAGAAAAACTTAAAACTTTAATAATAGGCGAATGATGCTACACATTTCAATGGTCCCTAAGAGCACTATGTTTTACTAATAAAATTATTGTTCATAATGATGAGCCTGAATCGTCAAGAAAATATGAAAGTAGAATCATTTGCTTAAGATGGCAAGGAGACATGTAAAATTACCTTTGAAAATGTTTCATTCAAAATAGTTAAGTTGTAGTGCTTATGACAGGGGGTTGCGATCCAGAATTTCTCATGCTCCAATATTTGAGACAGTAGAGGTTTCACTATACATTTTTTGTCTAGAAAATTCCGGGGAGACACCTGGCATTGCCAGTCTTTTTACGCTCAGGAGAACAGCTCTCATAAGGCACAGAAGTTGACATTTCTTTCGAGAATATTTTCCAAGATAAAATCCTGATAAATTCACCCCTTTGGGGAAGGTTTACCAAGCAGTGGTAAGAAGATGGTCAGTTGAAGACCTTTTAAAGTGGACAGCATTCTAAGGAACTTTACCTTGCTTCTCTTTTTTTTTCTACAAAGTGAGCCATTCAGGCACTGCATCTTCTGAAATTCCCTCGCCTCTTTCAGGGAAGCATATTGGGGCAGAGCTTGCCAGCTGTCTGCTCCCTTTGCCTTCTGCTGCCATTATCCTGAGGTACCGCCCCACCTTCTGGCCCTCCAGCTTGTGGGGGGTGGGGAATAGGGAGGAGAACAGAACTCTTCCTGCCTCTGACATGCGTAGCACAATGAAAAGAGCAGAAGGGATATATATCTATACATACATTTGTCTCTCTCTCCATATAGACATCCATAGACTGATAGTGGGAGTGTGCACATGTATATGCATGCAAATTCACACTCCCAGTGCCAGAATATCTCTATATGTATACACACACAGTATATATTCCATATGTTCTTTCTTTCTGCAGCACACATATGCAGCTGAGAGCAACTACTGTGAAAAAAATCACATACTTACCAAAGACAAATTATCAAGCAGAAATAAGAATATATGAAATCTAGGGATTATAAATTCTCATCTGCTCCTGCCTTTATTAAAACATGCTCATGAAGCTTAAGAAAACATCTAGCATTTCATATTGCATGAATATAAAAAGTCCTCCTTTTCCCAAATCTCCTGTTTTATGTTGCTCAGCCAGCGTCATTGAGCTGGCTCCAGACTGACAACAAATGCACAGGTTTAAAGCAGCCTGATGAATACCTCATACTTTATATGATGACTGTGTAGATGTTGGAAGGAGCAAAAGGCACAGTACAGTGTGAGCAGGTAAACAGATGAGAGGATTCAGTAACAGGCAGATGTATATAACGTGCAATTGCTACACCAAAGCCCCTGGCACCTACTGTGTCAAGCAAGCCCCTGTGTGCTCGGGACCATCACTCTCATCATTCTAAAGATAAGAAAAGTGGGGCTTAGAGAGATTAATAGTGACCTACGGGGTTCGGTTAAATAACTGGCACAGTGAGTTTGCCTCCAGAGCTTGTCTTCTTAATTTCCATTTTAGGCTACCTCTTGGCCCAGGGAAAATGAAAACATCTCACACATATAAAAGCATATGTTATACATGTAGGAATAGAAGAGTTTATGATACTAGTCTGGGTGGTGGAAATTAAATTCCCCTTTTAGATTCTTTTATGTATTTCTTTACTGTAAGCAGTTGATATGTTTTGCAATGAACAGTTTGACCTCTCAGTGTAATCTAAACGGGGTTACTGTGGGTGCAGTTACAATAAGTCTGACGTAAAATTTTAATGTAATTTTTTAAAAAAAAGTCCAAGTGTGCAAACTTAAATGGTTATTAAAATAACAAAAATCCCCTTTTCCCCAGTGGTTTATTAACTTTGTTGAAATGTATCAGGACAATAATGGTTAACTGGCTCAGAAAGACAACAATTAGCTGAATTCCTTCCCAGTGCTTGTGACACTCCCTGGGGTGGAGGGTGAGGGGTGGGGGGTGGGGGGAGGGGATTGGGTTGGGTATTCAATAGATGTATCAACTAGTTTAGGCCACCACAATACACTGAATAGGCCTTCAGTGGCCTGAAAATGCAGGTGATTAAGCATGCATAGGCCAAGTGACAAATGGCAGCTATCCCAGCCATTTCTCAATGAAGACTTCTTGTTTAGAAATTTATAAGGAAGTAATCACTTGGTAAGATCTATCACCCACTTCAAAAGCTTCAATTATTCATCTCACTAACACATTGAGCTCAATTCTCCTTGGTATCTAAATTGCTTCTTGATATTAATTTAAGGGTTTGGGGAGGGATCCTAATTCATTTAGGCCTCTTGGCACTGTTAAGTCTTTAAAATATATTTCACAGAGAGGTGCCATCCAGGAAACATTTTCAAAAAATTGTTTGGCCCACAGACTTCTCACCAGCCTGCCCATTTACAAATTTTAGGCCATAAAGCACATAGCCATTTAGTACAGAGTCCCTGCAATTGTATGAAATATCAGGAAAAACTTTATGCAAACCTGAAAATTATGTTCCAGAAGCAAAGGACAGTTTTGTAGCAGTTATAAGGATAATTTGTTAAAGTCACTGACAATTTACTGATCTCTAGATCTGGGGGGCTTTTTTATTGTTGTTGTTAAACAAATCCCAAATGATTCATGCAAAGAAATATTTAGCTATAGTTTCACTGTTATTCTGGTAGTTGAGATGTTTCACAATTTATTTTAAACTTATTGTTGAGTCTTAAGAATATTTGAATTTTCCTTATTATAAACAATACTAGAGGCCCGTCATGCACTGGTGGGATCCCTCGGCCTGGCCTGTTGGGATGGGGCCAAAACCAACTCTCCGACATGCCCCAAGGGGTCCCAGATTGTGAGAAGGTGCAGACCAGGCCGAGAGACCCTACTGGTGCACAATCGGGGCCGGGGAGGGACCGCGGGAGGGCTCCAGGGCATGTTTGGCCCGTCTTGCCCAGTCCCAATTGGCCAGAGCTCAGCAGCAAGCTAACCCACTGGTTGGAGCATCTGTCCCCTGGTGGTTAGTGCACGTCATAGCAACTGGTTGAATGGTTGAACGGTCGGAGGGACAATTAGCATATTAGACTTTTATATACTATGTGTATATATATATGTATATAGTTGTTATATATAGTATATTATACATCTATTTCATGTATTTTAGAATTGGGACTTTGAAACCAACAAAGTACAATGGAAAACAACTTTGGCATGAACTAGTAAGAATGTACCAACAAAATCCAAGGGTCCACAGTGAGTTGCATGGTGAAAAGGTTGACAAAGAATCAAAAAGTCTAACTGGAAGAACAAGAGAATCAATGAAAAGAAAACTCAATTCATGGCCAATCCATTTTTGTAATCATTTGAGTTGCTTCCAGCCATAGGTTCTCTAAGTACGAGTTCTATAGCCCTTTCTCACATGCATCCTTTCCTTTTTCCCATGGTTCCTAGATGGAGAACAACTTCCCCACATATTCTCCTAATATCTATTCTCCTAAATAACACCTACTCATGCTTCAGGTCTATAATGTCACTTCCTTCTGGAAACTAAAAACCTGCCCAGAACATGTCAATCCCAAGTTCATACAATATCTTCACACTTCTGTACTTCTCTATTGCAGTTATCACAAATGTAATTAAATAATTAAGTGAATACTTAGTTGCTTACTGCCTTCTTCCTTCTTCCCCAGAACATTCATCCTATGAGAGTAAGAACCATCCCCACCTTGTTTACCACTCAGCCCCCAAGGCCCAGAAAATAATAGTAATAGGTAGCATATTACTATGTGCCAGGTACTGTTCTCAGCCCTTACAACAATCCTATGAGGGTAAGACTAAACGCATCCTCATTTTAAAGAGGAGGAAACTGAGGCCCAGAGGCCCAGAGTCATATAACCAGTGACAGGGCCAGTGTTCCACCTTGGGCAGCCTGGCATTCTTACCCATCACCTATGCCTCCTTACTACAGGTACCTCTTGAATATTTGAATGAATATTTGGAGAAAAGAATGAGAAAATACGTTAGCACTAAAATGTGTATTTGCTATGAATTAAGCACTAGCAGGGACATGTCCTGTAACAGCTGTAGCTCATCATTTCATGGTCACCTGATCATAATGGATGCATGGGACCCTGGTCCTGTAATGGAAATACCAAGAACAAAGCTCCATAGACACCCTCATTAGAAATTCCATTATAATGGTTTCTTTGGAATAATCCACCATTTGAAGCTTTCCATTTCAATGATAAAAATCTGAAACTAAAAGATTTGGAATAAAGGCATAAATGGTTTTATAATACATATATGCATCCATTCTAATCATAACAACTGACCAACCACAAAGCTCTCCCTTTTTTTGCATGCTCTTATTTCCTGTTAAAATCAGCTTTAAAAGGGGATCTGTAATTGCAAACAAGTTGTGCAGAATAAACAAGCCATTATTGTAATGAGGATGATTCTTGCTGTGGATTATTTTTAAACGCCAAATTATAGACTCCCAGACTAAATTGTATCTGGTTTTTTGTCACTTGCTTTCAAATTTGGTTCGTATTTGCATTTTGTCTGACCTGCTAGTTAGAGCACAAATTCACAGAGCCCCTTCTGAAGCTCTAATGAGCCTAGGTAATAACCACCACATAATTGTGTTCAACAGCATACAAGTGTTTACTTTTTACTGCACTGCGTCTGCCTCCGAGATTTTTGAGATGTAATTATGCACTGCAAAATTTGCAAGTTGCCAGCCTTGCCTGGACTATTTTTGCTATGTTTCACATTTATACTGCTTAAGCACATAAGTGGAGGTATAAAACAGCCAGGTTTTCCAGACTAGAAAATTACTGTTGCTTAAATGGTGGAATTTCTGCTCTGTGGTTTCCTATTTCCATGCCTTCCCTCAGCTACATATCTTTTTAACCATCTGTTTCATTCTGGCGACCAGTGACAGGGAAGCCAGCCACTGCATCTGCATTACTATGTGGTTTGACATCTGGTATCTGAATCCAACCATCGCATTTAATTGTGAATTGTTTAAATATAAGATCATAGTAGTTACACTTGCAGATCCCTTTTTACTAACATCTTCAACCCTGCTTATGCTAGAATGCCATGCCATTCCCCATAGAGAGAGAGTGTGCATGTTTTCCTGCAGGCTGCATAGAATTTCGGTGTGTGGATATGAAAAATTTTAAGTACCAACAAAGATACGAATTAAAATTAGAAATTTAAGATATGATATAGGGAGGTTCAACAAGCATTGCAATGTGCACATGCTTTTAAGTAGTCCCAGGACTCTCGCGTTAAATGAATTCAAAACTCTGTTGAAATGGTGATCCTGACATATAGGCATCTTATTGGACAAAAGTATTCTTTACCCAAAATCACTTGGAAAATTATAGTGTTCTCCCTAGAATGGAAGGACTATGTACTTCTCTTCCCCTTGTGGTTTAAGGTGCACATTTTGGGAATGGCTAACTAGGTGGGGATACAGTAGGATGCCCCAAAGTGTAGCAGAGATCAAACCACTGAGGAAATAAGACAGTGGCTTTGGTTTTATCAGCACCACTCTTGACACAGTTTACGAATAATAGTCATGATCTTCCCAAAATCTATTAATTCTTCTTACTACTTAGTAACATCCATGCTTAATTAAGACCATTTGACAATCCAAGTAAGCCAGGAGCAATTCAGCTGAAAAGAACAATTTTGCATTAAAAATAATCTCAGTAAAAGAAGCATGATTGTGGTGGTGTTTATAGAAAATACTACTTCGCAGTTTCCATAGGAAAATTATTTTAAAAGCAAACCCAAAGTAAACCAGGGGCATCTCTACCAGCTCCTTCAGCTGAAACACTGAATTCCCTTTAAATTTGCTTCAAGATATTATGTGTACCCTGCATAATCTTTCCCATGGACTCACCCACACCCTTTATCAGTCTACAGAAATGATATGCGTCCTTTATGACTCAGCTCAGACGTCAGTCATTCATCTGTGGAGACTTTCTTGACTCTCCCAAAGTTAGGTAATTTGATACAGCTCTCCTTGGTACTCTGAAATACTTCTTTTATACTGCATAGGCCTCTACTAAGTTCCTTATAAAAGTGTGTTTAGAACATCAGGCCAGAAAAGAATGGATGGAAATCTATAAAGTGATGCAAAGCAAAGGACTGAATCCAAGAATACTCTATCCAGCAAGGCTATCATTCAAAATTGAAAGGGAAATAAGAAGCTTCACAGACAAAAAAGGGCTAAGGGAGTTTATCACCACCAAGCCAGCCATGCAAGAAATGCTAAAGGCACTGGTGTAAAAAGAAGAAATATCAAGCTCAGAAAGAAAACAGCCACACACACACACACAAAAAGTAATGGCTACAAACAAGTACCTTTCAATAATAACTTTAAATGTAAATGGACTAAATGCTCCAACCAAAAGACATCGAGTGGCTGAATGGATAAAAAAACATGACCCATACATCTGCTGTCTACAAGAGACCCACCTCATTAGAAGGGACTCACACAGACTGAAAGTGAAGGGATGGAAAAATATCTTTCACGCAAATGGAAAGGAAAAGAAAGCTGGGGTAGCAATACTTATATCTGACAAAATACATCTCAAAGTGAAGGCCATAACCAGAGATAAGGAAGGCCACTTCATAATACTAAAGGGATCAATACAACAAGAAGATATAACCCTGGTAAACATATATGCACCCAATGCAGGAGCACCCACATACATAAGAAAACTTCTGGAAGATATCAGGGGAGAGATCGACAACAATACAATCATAGTAGGGGACTTTAATACACCACTGACATCACTGGATAAATCCGCTAGACAAAAACTCAGCAAAGAAACAGCAATCCTAAATGACTCACTAGATCAGATGGACTTAATTGACATCTTCAGAACACTTCACCCCACAGCTGCGGAATATACATTCCTCTCAGGTGCTCATGGGACATATTCAAAAATAGACCACATATTGGGTCACAAGCAAAGTCTCCACAAATTCAAGAAGATTGAAATCATAAAAAGCTTCTTCGCAGACCACGATGGCATAATGTTAGAAATAAACTACAATAAAAACAACCCAAAATATTCAAACACTTGGAAGCTGAATAGCATGTTATTAAATATTGATTGGGTTACCGATGACATCAAAGAAGAAATTAAAAACATCCTGGACACTAATGACAATGAAAACACAACAATCCAAAACCTCTGGGACACAATGAAAGCAGTCCTGAGAGGAAAGTTTATAGCTCTACAGGCCTATCTCAAAAAACAAGAAAAAATGGTAGTCAATCATCTAACTCTACAACTCAAAGAATTAGAAAGAGAGCAACAAGAAAACCCCAGAGTGAGCAGAAGGAAGGAGATAATAAAGATTAGAGCAGAAATCAATGAAATAGAGACCAAAAAAACAATACAGAAAATCAATGAAACCAAGAGCTGGTTCTTTGAAAGGATAAACAAGATTGACAAACCCCTAGCCAGGCTCACCAAGAAGCAAAGAGAGAGGTCCCAAATAAATCAAATCAGAAATGATAGAGGCGAAATAACAACAGACCCCACAGAAATACAAATGATTGTTAAACAATACTACGGGCAACTCTACTCCAACAAACTAGACAACCTGGAGGAAATGGACAAATTCCTAGAAAAATACAACATTCCAAAACTCAATCAGGAAGAATCTAAAAACCTCAATAGGCCAATAACTATGGAAGAAATTGAAGCAGTCATCAGAAAGCTTCCAGCAAACAAAAGCCCAGGACCAGACGGCTTCACAGGGGAGTTCTACCAAACATTCAAGGAAGAACTAAAACCTACCCTCCTCAGACTACTACAAAAAATTCAAGAGGAAGGAACGCTTCCAAGCTCATTCTATGAAGCCAGCATCACCCTAATACCAAAACCAGGTAAAGACATCACAATGAAAGAGAATTACAGGCCAATATCCCTCATGAACATAGATGCCAAAATCCTCAACAAAATCTTAGCAAATCGGATCCAGCAGTACATCAGAAGGATCATACACCATGACCAAGTAGGATTTATCCCAGAGATGCAAGGATGGTACAACATCCGTAAATCAATAAATGTGATACATCACATAAACAAATTGAAAGAAAAAAACCACATGGTCATATCAATTGATGCAGAAAAAGCATTCGACAAAATCCAACACCCATTTTTGATAAAAACTCTCAGAAAGGTGGGAATAGAAGGATCATACCTCAACATAATAAAAGCCATATATGACAGGCCCACAGCCAACATCATACTCAATGGACAAAAACTAACACCATTTCCCCTAAGAACAGGAACAAGACAGGGATGCCCACTCTCACCACTCCTGTTCAACATAGTACTGGAAGTATTAGCCATTGCAATTAGGCAAGAAGAAGAAATAAAAGGCATCCAAATTGGAAAAGAGGAAGTAAAACTGTCCTTATTTGCAGATGACATGATATTATACATACAAAACCCTAGAGACTCCATCAAAAAGCTACTAGACTTAATACATGAATTTGGCAATGTAGCAGGATACAAAATTAACCCCAAGAAATCTGAGGCATTTCTATACACCAATAGTGAACTTTCAGAAAGGGAGATCAGAAAAACAATCCCATTTACCATCGCACCAAAAAAATTAAGATACCTAGGAATAAACTTAACTAAAGAGGTTAAAGACCTCTACTCAGAAAACTACAGGACGTTGAAAAAAGAGATAGAGGAAGACATAAACAGATGGAAGAACATACCATGTTCTTGGATTGGTAGAATCAACATCATTAAAATGTCCATACTACCCAAAGCAATCTATACATTCAACGCACTTCCCATTAAAATACCAATGGCCTTCTTCAAAGATCTAGAACGAACTCTCCAAAAATTCATCTGGAATAAAAAAAGACCCCGAATAGCTGCAACGATCCTGAGAAAGAACAAAGTAGGTGGGATCTCAATGCCAGATATCAAACTGTATTACAAAGCCACTGTTCTCAAAACTGCCTGGTACTGGCACAAGAACAGACATATAGACCAGTAGAATAGAATAGAGAGTCCAGAAATTAGCCCGAACCAATGTGCTCAATTAATTTTTGACAAAGGAGGCATGAACATACAATGGAGCCAAGATAGTCTCTTCAATAAATGGTGTTGGGAAAATTGGACAGACATATGCAAGAAAATGAAACTAGACCACCAACTTACACCATACACAAGAATAAACTCAAAATGGATAAAGGACTTAAATGTACGACAGGAAACCATAAAAATTCTAGAAGAATACAAAGGCAACAAAATCTCAGACATATGCCAAAACAATTTCTTCACTGATACAGCTCCTAGGGCAGTTGAAACTAAAGAGAAAATGAACAAATGGGACTACATCAAAATAAAAAGCTTCTGCACAGCAAAAGAAACCATCAACAAAACAACAAGAAAACCCACCTCGTGGGAAAACACATTTGCCAACGTCATATCTGATAAGGGCTTAATCTCCAAAATTTATAGGGAACTCATACAACTTAACAAAAAGAAGATAAACAATCCAATCAAAAAATGGGCAAAGGATCTAAATAGACACCTTTCAAAAGAGGACATTCAGAAAGCCAAGAGACATATGAAAACATGCTCAAAGTCACTAATCATCCGAGAGATGCAAATCAAAACAACAATGAGGTACCATCTCACACCTGTCAGAATGGCCATCATCAACAAATCAACAAAGGACAAGTGCTGGAGAGGTTGTGGAGAAAAAGGAACACTTGTGCACTGCTGGTGGGAATGCAGACTGGTGCAGCCACTATGGAAGGCAGTATGGAGGTTCCTCAAAAAATTGGAAATGGAACTCCCATTTGACCCTGTGATCCCACTTCTAGGAATATATCCCAAGAAACCAGAAACACCAATCAGAAAGGATATATGCACCCAGATGTTCATAGCAGCACAATTCACCATAGCTAAGATCTGGAAACAGCCTAAGTGCCCATCAGTAGATGAATGGATTAGAAAACAGTGGTACATCTACACGATGGAATACTATGCTGCTGTTAAAAAGAAGGAACTCCTACCATTTGCAACATCATGGATGGAACTGGAGAGCATTATGCTAAGTGAAACAAGCCAGTCAATGAAGGAAAAATACCACATGATCTCACTCATTCATGGATAATAAAGACCATTACAAACTTTTGAACAATAATAGATACAGAGGCAGAGCTGCCTCAAACTGATTGTCAAACTGCAGTGGGAAGGCCAGAGAGAGTTGCGGGGCAGGAGGGAGGGGAGTAAGAGATCAACCGAAGGACTTGTATGCATGCATATAAGCATAACTAATGGACATAAGACACTGGGGGGTAAGGGAGGGTAGGGGTTTGTCAAGGGCGGGGGGGAAAAAAGGACACTTATGTAATACCCTTTGTAATACTTTAAGCGAAAAATAAAAAAAAATAAAAATAAATAAAAAAAAAAAAGATCAAAAAAAAAAAAAAAGTATGTTTAGAATCCAGCAGTTCTCAACCTGTGGGTCACGACCCCTTTGGCGGTCGAAGGATCCTTTCACAGGGGTCGCCTAAGACCATCCTGCATATATTTACATTACGATTCATAACAGTAGCAACATTACAGTTATGACGTAGCAACGAAAATAATTTTATGGTTGGGTCACAACATGAGGAACTGTATTTAAAGGGCCAGAAGGTTGAGAACCACTGGCTTAGATCATTTGCTTACATGACTGCCAAAACAAGGTGGTATAACAAAATAACACCAGTGGCATAGAAAAATAAGCTTTTATCTTATAGATCTATGGGTCAGCTGGGTACTCTGTCCCAAGTGTTTCACCTGTTGTCTAGGCGAGGTAGCAGAAGACAAAGGGAAGCTCTTCTTAAGATAAGGGAACAACAAAGGCATGAGAGAGCAAGCAGAATTATGTGAGGCCTCGTATGCCTTAGCTCAAAACTGACACACTGTCACTCTGTCCATATATCAAGGCCAAATCAAGTCATATGGCCAAGTCCAAAGTCAAGTAATAAGAAAGTACACTCATCCATAATAAGGCCATGGTAAGGAGCAGCCATTAGGACCAATAATTCAATCTATCACAATGCTCATATAGCAAATGCCACATATTCAATACTAATTTCACTAATGAACAAGTGAATAAAACAAAAAATGTTCAAAATAAATAAAAATTTGAGAAAAATTCTATATATCTTTACAAAAAAATACTGGTGTTTATGTTCCTCTTTATTAAGCTTTAAGTTATTCACTTAACCTTCTTTGCAGTTAAGTGCCTGTATTAGATTCCTAATGCTGCTATAAAAATTCCCACAAACTTAGTGACTTAAAACAATACAAATTTATTATCTTCAGCTGTGGAAATCAAAGTCTGAAATAGGTCTCATTGGGCTAGAATCAAAGTGTTAACAAGATTGTATTCTTTTTGGAAACGTTGGAGGAGAATCCATATTTTTGCCTTTTTTAGCTTTGAAAGGCTGCCCACATTCCTTGGCTCATGGCCCCCTTCCATTTTCAAAGCCAGTAAATGCAAGTCAACTCTTTTTCACCTCACATCACTCTGATACTTCTTTGCCTTCCTCTTCCACATTCAAAGGATCCCTGAATATCTGGCCTAGTCAAGTAATCCATGATAATCTTCCTATTTTAAATTCATTTAAAATGTGGAAATCTTAAAGTGGGGGTGGGAGGTGAAAACAATTATTCTGTCTACAACATGGCTACAACACATTATAGTGAAAAAAGCACAGATCTAGGAAACAGTTTTAGTTTGAACCCTAGAACTAACCAGAAATAGTAAATTAGACAAGTCCCTTCAAATTTCAATTGTTTCTGGTGAAATGAAAAGATTGTCTTAGCTGATCTCTAAGGCTCCTTCCAACTCAAATTCCCTTGATCCTATGAATATAGTACATCTAATTAAACTTTAGAGTTAGAAGAGATTAGAGCCTAATTCATCATCATAAAATATATGAGTTGAAAGCTTAGCAGTGTTATGGGAACACAGAGAAGGGTCATTAATAATTCTTCCTGAGTGGCTATAGGTGATTTCATGGAGTGATAATGTCTGAGCTTACATGCTCCTGGAGTCAAGGACAGAGGCCCTCTGAGCATGGGAACCAAAGTAGGGGCACAGGGATTGAAGGGGCATGGGCTATGTGGAGAATAGCGAGAAATTCCATGTGGACAAAGCATAAAGAAAGATGCAGGAAAACAGCTCGGAAGTGTAGTTAGGCCAAACCGTGGTGTCTTCTATAGGCAACAGACAGACAGTGTTTTTGTTTGTTTTGTTTTCTTAATTAAACAAAGGAATGACATGATAGGTTTTGTGTGTAATAAAGGTCATGCGGAGATAATGAAAGAGGTGTTCTTTTTACCTGCTTTACTCTATTGAACAGTCTAGCTAGTCGTGTTTCATTAAAATAGCTTATCAGATACCATAGCTTTTCTTAAAGATCTAAAAAGCCAAAAAGAGGAATAAATCATTTTTGCATCTAACCTTACTATTGTTTTTCATATTTATAAATATCCACTTTTTTTATAATAAAAACATATTTCAAACTCACCTTTGAAAAACAGAATTATATAAACTGAGTAAGGTCACCAACATACATAAAGTTAGAGAATTAAATAAGCTTTCAACCCAAAGTTGCATTCAACCCCACTGAAGTGACAACTTGCCCCATTTATCCACCTTTTATGGGCAAATACTTCTTGAGAGTCCAATCCTATAGGTTCTTATTTATTCTCTACTATTTGGTGGTTTAGCAGAGTCCAAAGTTCTAGGGTATTTAATTGTCAATTAACATTGTCTCACCTCTTATCAGAAGCACAAAGATTTTGAATGAAGAAATGTGTTATTTCAATTGACTCTCACATCTACCAAAGAAGTGTTTGGATAAGATAGGACTCTTCTCCTTCCTCTGGTCCTCTTTGTCTAAGCTTCCTGCAACAGGCACATAGTAGTATTTATCCAGATTGCCAGGCATGTGCGGAAAACCAATTCCATATATGTCTAAATCCGGAAGGTAGGATTTTCTGTTTCTTACAGCAAAACAATTGATACATGTGACACCTAAGGCCTTTTAAACCCTTCCTAACCTCATTCTCCATCCCTCTCTCCACCCCCTCTGCCCAACTCTGCCCCTCTTGGCACATGTGCCACTGCTAAAACTCCCATTCCTCCTTAAGGACCCACACTGAACTTTCCATGTCACATCATACAGAAAGACTGTCTTAACTCAACACTCTACGTTGTAATTATTTCTTTACATGATGTTCCTTTTACTAACGTGTGAGCCTCTCTAGGGAAAGGATTGGGTCTTTTTTGGTTTATCTTCAGTGCTTGGCACAGCAATTACAACTGTGTGGTTAAGTTATCAGTAAATGTTAAATGAAGGAAGGAATTGTTACTCTGATTCCTGTCATCATACCATTAAGGTAAATTACTATCAGTTTAATCTGCACTTTTAGCGTGAAAAAAAGTGAAGAAAGCACAATATGGTGAATTTTTTAAATTGGCATAGCCCATTTGTTATCTGAAATTTGACTGCTGCATTTGAAAGCTTCTTCAAATACTGCCTTCAAAAAAATGATTTCACATATCAGACCAAATAGAAATGTTTACTTAAAATACTTTTGCAAAAATCTCATCTTTGTAAAAACAATTTTTAAAAAATAACTTTTTTTCTCACCAACACATTCAATTTCATTCTTTGGTTTTACAATTCACAGAGGAGTAACTTTCAATTTTCTGTTATATTTGAAACTGAGTTTTCCCCCAAATTATGAAATACCAATAATATCAACAGAACAATTGATACTTTATGTTTAAGTATGTTTATTAACTACTTTGATGTGCTTCGTGCATAAGTTAACTGTCCTTTTGCTACCCAATGTCAATTATAGCATCCAGCTCACTTGAAACCTTTTATAATTCTCTGTACATTTTCCACACGTTTCTCTTTCCCTCGACTGCTCTCAAGACTCCTCTATCACCATCATTCCTCTCTCAACTCATGAAGTCCTTGCTCCATTGATTATTTATTCTCTTTTTGTATCCTCAAACTTCCCCATTCCATTAACTCCTGCCTTTCAACAAATTCTGCTTTAGTTTGGGATCCTTAGAAACAGAGCCTTTATACAAGGAGTCCAGTGCAAATATTTTATTTAGGAGGTAATCCCAGGAAATAGGGAGAGGAGGGGAGTGGTAATGTGACCCTTTTGATCAGCTGTTCTCAACCTGTGGGTCACGACCCCTTTGGGGATCGAACGACCCTTTCACAGGGGTCGCCTAAGACCATCGGAAAACACATATGTAATTACACATTGTTTTTGTGATTAATCACTATGCTTTAATTATGTTCAATTTGTAACAATGAAAATACATCCTGCATATCAGATACTTACATTACGATTCATAACAGTAGCAAAATTACAGTTATGAAGTAGCAACAAAAATAATTTTATGGTTGGGGGTCACCACAACATGAGGGACTGTATTAAAGGGTCGTGGCATTACAAAGGTTGAGAACCGCTGCTTTAGATAGTGCAAATAGCAACAGGTCTCAAACCTCCAACCCCCTCCCCGCCCCCCGTCCATTGTTCTCACTACTACCAGAATAATCTTTCTAAAATATTTAATTATATTCTGCTTAAAATTGTGGAAAGTAACCACAGTCTGCTCTAATAATAAATTCCTAACTGGGCAGGTCCTGGTAGGTAGTCAGGCCCCAGGCATATAACTTTCCAGTAAAAGGTTTATCTTTGCCTTAAGAAGCCCTGTCCATTGTTTCTGTGCTTCTAGGTTAACATGCCTTCAGAATTAACTGTAGCCACCCTCAAGAGAGCACATTATCTTAACTATTCTGTTATGCAACCCCCACATTGCTTCCTCCCACCTCCCGGTAATGTTCCTTAATGTGGGAGGGCGAGGTTACGGTGTTTTGGCCAGGTTCAAGCTTCGGACTAATGAAAGGACAGGGTCCTCTCATTGCCATGTGCAAGTCCCAGCTGGAGGGCAGGGCCCTCCCAGCACAATTATAGCCAACGGCTGTGGTTGTAAGCTTGAACCTATGGTCCAAACACGTAGCCCCACATGCCTTGTGATAGAGTTCGGGTACATGTAGTTAAGTGAGGTTGAAACTCACGAGAATGCTGTAAACAATGTGATCACGCCCCTACTTTGCCTCGTAGCATCTGCTATAAAATAAAGACACGGCTTGTGGGCGCAGGAACTGTCTCTTCATCAGGGAGCAGCGTCCCACCGAGACCCAGCTTTCATTCTCATGTCTGTCTTTTCTCAATCCTTTCAACCCCCCCCCCCCTCCCGCCCCGGCCCCCTCAGGATCACCCTTAGCTGAGCTGGCATGGCAAATAAGGCGCCCTGGGGCTGAGTATGTCATGGCCGTGCGGGCTCCCCACACCTTAATTTCAAAAACATAAAAGAAGTGTAAAACTGTTATTCTGGGGAGCATTTGAGATCTTGTACCCCAGCGTGATGTCAGTTTGGCTCAAATAAACTCATAAAAATTATCTACAGGTTTGGACATTTCTTATGTCAATAAGGTCCTCCATGTTTCCTATCATCTACCAGGAAGAAGGCAAGCTGATATGAAAGACCCTTCTCTCCCTGCCTCTGCCTGTCTTTCCAGGTGTGCTTCCCACTACTTCCTCACAAGCTATACAGAAGCTTCCTAAAGGCATGCACACACTACCATTTGTGTATATGTGATCTTACCTTCTCTCAACCCCTATAACTGGACTCTACCACATACATTTTTTAGCTCATGTCAGTCTTTTATTTCTCCTGTGAAGCTTCTCAAATTTCTTCAGACAGACTTATGACCAGTTCCCACCACACTTTCACATCCAACCCAAGCCTATGGCACTGCCATTATTTGTTTGCAGGACTATCTCCCCTGCTTAACCTGAAAGATCAAGGAATTCCCACAGCAGGGTGATCTATGAAAGGCCACATGAAAACAAGCTTTCACTTATTTAACAATTACTGAGCTACCACAAGAACAAAACTACAGGGATGAAGATGACACAGACCTCCTGAAGGAGTTTTCATTTTAGAAGGAAATTTGAATACAAACAACTGGAAAGCCAGGCATAGAACTACACATTTTATAACTGAGGTATAGTTAGACAATTGCAAAAGTTTGTGGTTGAGAGAGAAAGCCTGTGGCCAAATATTTTACTTTCACCAATTATAGCTTACATTGGACTTTTCCAATCTTGACCTGCTCTTAAATACTCAAAATTCCCTTTTTGGAAGAAAATATCCTTATTTAGAAAACACACACACACACACATACAAACACACACAAAACAAAGGGCTTGGTTATCTTGACTGATGTTTATGGTTACTCTCTAACTCATACTTTATAAATCCAGACTTCTCCTTTGCTTATTTTCATCAGTGTAATTTCATCAAATAGGCATATATCATTAATTCATTAATTCATTAAATACATCTTGAAAATTTACTATGCAAAATAAAAAGTGACTAGAGATGACTCACAGGAACAATAATAAGTTAAGTTTTCACCACATTTACATCTCCAAGGGGTAAAAATTTTCACCATTAACAGTTATGGCTACTAGTATGTATTTTAAATAGAAGTTTGTGACTTCTTATTGCTATTTTAACACTGTTTTTTTGCCTCCACTTAAAGATAATTCATTTTGCTTTACTTGTAGCTTTCTGTTTCAATGACAACTTTGTAATACTCAAAATAAGGCGGAATACCTCAACTAATTGTAGATGAACACAGAGGGAGAAACTTCATTATAAGTAAAACATAGTTTGTATTTAACAATGTTTTGTTGTCGTTATTGTTATTGCATTTTCTCACAAGTATTTCTAAGAATCAACTATTAGAAGCAAGTTTAATTTGCTGAAATGTATAAATGGCCCGCACTTTAAATACTGGTGGTTAAGGAAAAAAAACACACATCTTAAAAATCCTTCCCAATAAACACAAAGAAAAACCGCATGCCATCAGATGACACAGCTGGGAAGAGAGTTTCCGTACTTAATAGAAATTGTTAATGTTTTGCACCTCAGAAGTAACTGTTATGCTCAGCATTTAAACAGCCGCAGTCAATGAGAAGAACAAAAATATTACTTTTCTCCATGCAGCATTTTTTTATTTCTTATTTGTCTGGAATAATATAAAATGCTGCAGTTACCCTGTAATGCCTGTGAACTGAGTTATTAAATAAATGACTCCAGCCCTGGGCAGCAGTGGGCCATGACGTGCAGCTATTTGCACTCACAATGCAAATTCCGCTGGCTGGGTGAGCCTGGCAGCGTACATCCTCTCTGGGACATGCATTAGCCTCACTTTACAGCTGTCACCAATGGTATCTGTTATTTAGCCCGACCTGGGCTTTGAGAAAGAATTCTATGGCCACTGATGGTAAAACACGGAACATTATTTGAGAAAAAGAAAACCTATTTGAAAAGCTGACAAACCAAGTAGAAAAAAAAGAAAATCACCATCTCTTCATCTTGGAGGATTAAAATGTAATAGTAACAATAATAATTACAGATTAGAGCCAGACAAAGGCTCCCCACGCAACCTCACCTAAAAGGGTTCTGTGACAGCTTCTCATACTGGTCCCCAAAACATACGTTTAACTTATGTCTAAGCCTGCACTGTGCCCCTCAGGTACATGACACTGCTTCAGTATGCTCCCTGGTGATACTGCATGCATTCCAACCCTCCAAGGAAGTGAGGAGCCTTAGTTGCTCCCAGGTACATTGCAGATCATTTAGGGCAGGGGTCCTCAAACTACGGCCTGCGGGCCACATGCAAATACAAATATTGCATTTGTCCCCGTTTTGTTTTTTTACTTCAAAATAAGATAGGAATTTGTTCATAGTTTTTTTTAAAACTATAGTCCGGCCCTCCAACGGTCTGAGGGACAGTGAACTGGCCCCCTGTTTAAAAAGTTTGAGGACCCCTGATTTAGGGGCTTTGAGGAAAGAGGTGCACCCCTTACAGACAGAAGCTGACTTGCCAGTGGCACTCGGCAGCTTACCAAGACCTCTCTCCATCCTTGGAACTGCTATAAACCTTTTATCTGCACTTGACAAAAATCCCTCTGTGAGCTGTATAATCTTTCTTCTCATACATGTCTCCTCCTTACCCATTAGAATTACAATTTTGACACAACTGAGAAATGCTTCTTTTTTTCTCATTATTGTGTATGAATTGCCCTTTAATACATTGGTTTTTAAAACCTTTAATAAATAGCTGTAAAAAACATGAAAACCAATGATGATGCCAGACTGGCGATCCCTGTGTCCACAGTTCTTCATCTGCAAGGAGGCCATCTTGCTCCCGGAGGCTTTATTTACACTGTTAAATGTAAAAGAAGGGTTCCCCTGTCATCTGTGAATTAACTCAGATATTCCTGTTAGCAGAAAGCATCTTGCCAACAGCTTAGAATTCCTGAGTCATTCCAAAACTTCGGTACTCAGAAATGTTTAGATTGCTATTTGGATTTAAGGTCAACACATATCATTACCACACTAATCAAACTCAACAGGTATTTGATAACATATTCATAGTCTTTTAAAAGAAATCTCAATACCTGAGGAGGTTAGGTGGGGGCAGAAACAGAGCTTCTTTCAAAATGAGTGGGCTTGTAGCATTTTCAGTGTGATGTTTCCTGAACAGCAACTGACCTGAAATATCTCCACATGGATCATATAAAACCTTTAACAAGACACTTCTCAGGAAAACAGCACCCCAAAAACACATGCATGTGTGAGGACACACACACCACTCACACACAAAACACTGTTTTTAATAGCCAAGGGCACTTTGGCACAATGCGGGGCGGTGGTTGTCAACATAAACAGATGGTCAAAGAAGTGGGCAAACACTTCGTGTGAACTAGTTCCATAAAAGAATTTTTTTATTTCATTTTAAATGCCATACTTACTCAACCAGCTTTCAGACAAGATGATACATGTAGCCAGTTGGAAAGAGTTCCCTGCCAGGCTTCTGTGTTTTTATGACAAAATTAAAAGTCCACAGATGGAATAACTCAAAGCTAATTCTTACAGAGTTTGTTTAGTTAGAATGGGGGGAGAGAGAGAATACCATATTGCTTCAAATTAAAGCCACATCTATAAAATAAGAGATTTTTAATTGGGGAGGGAAGACATAGAAACAGCTTTTTAAAGAGCTAACATAACTGTTTTTTTAAGTGAGTAGACTTATTTACCCATTAAAATAGCACCTTCCCCCAAAGAGCGTGAGGATCATCTAGGAAATTCCAAACCCAGAGAGCTTAGCATCCTTTCAATCAGTGCCTTGAGAAATATCATTTTGCCACCTCAGCTGCCTTCTGAAGACACAGTCTTCCCATCATGACTTCACTAGCAATCAAGTTTCAAAATCAAAAAGAGCCCTGGCCGGTGTGGCTCAGTTGGTGGGAGTGTCCATCGGGTACTCCAAAAGGTGGCAGGTTCCATTTGCAGTCAGGTGAGTGAGATCAATTGATCTCCCCACCCCCCCCTTTTAAAATAAAACAAAAATACACACACACACACACACACACACACACACACACACGAAAGGCCCCTCCATGGGAATTATGGGAAGAAAGGTGCTGTCAGAGAGGAAATATATAGGAGACCAGCTGTCCTGGCATTGTTCATTCTGTCAAAGATTTGTGACTGTTAGAATATTTAGCTGATGTCTTTAATGAGAAAATAAAATAGACCTGATGTTTTGTCAAACATGGTGGCCCATGTCTAAACACATGAACTGTATGCAATACCGCCTATTGAAGAAAAAATAAAATGAAAAGAAAGAACCCAAAATGAGGGAAAGCGCTTAGATTATCCATATCAAATGGAATATTACCCTTATCTTCCAATTTAAACACACAAACTTGGGCATGTAAAATTCAGTTACAAAAATTAACTTGACAAAGAGATTTTATCTATAACTTTTTCAATGTAGTAAATACCCACTCAAAAGTCCAAAAGCAAATGAAGGGGGAGGGGAGCAAAATGTAATAAATAAGATAATTGTTTAGGCCTACAAAATATAAAAAAAGTTTTCATTTTTTGCCAATTAACTGATTTCACTTGATATAATTAACTTGCTGATTTCAGGTTAATCAAAGTGTCTATGTTATATAAAGAAAGTAAGCTTTCCTATCAGCTTCTATTTCTCTTCTAGAAATATATGAACTTATTCCCACAACAGACATTTTCACTGCCAAAGGTTGGAGGAGGGGAGTTCTTAGCAAAACACTGCTTACAACATTTGCTAGGAAACAGAATACTGCTCCGCTCCCTGAGTCTCAAGGAACCTGAGCAAGCTCTAACCAATGCGTAAAGTAAAACCCAAAAGAAAATAATGCTCCTCTTTTCTCCTCTACTTGGCATCCCACAATTAAAGTCAGGGGTGCTACTGTGTTTTATAAGCAGAGATCTGAGCGAATGGATCACACTGAATCAGAACTTCGATGTCATTCACTGAAGGGTTCACCTGTGATTTCAATCTTTTGAGGAGAAAATTGGCCCTGTTATGTGACATTTCCTGTTTTACATTTGATTATCCTTTATTTTAGGAATTCTTCTTAGCGGCCTCATTTGTTTTCTCTAGGCTTCTCTCCATAAGAACCCCAGGCAGCATCTTTGTGGCTACCATATTTTAAAAACCTCCCTGCCATTAAAAAAGGGCAGTTTTTTCAATCGTTACCTACTATTTTAGAAAATCACTACAGGATTTGTTTTAATACAATATGGACTTCCTCAAAAGAAATAGCAATATTCAGTATTTGATAAGTGTTCTGCAGACATTAGAACAGGCAGACTTTGGATATGTTTTGACTGTTGAAGAATCGTCAGGTCTTTAAATAAAAGTGCCTTAAGTAAGTGGCTGTTAATAGAAATGTAGGTGACCTAGAAAAAGTGAAAGCCAGTATTTTGGATGCTTACAAGTAAATGTTGTTGTCCAGGGAGCACAGATTTTAAATTGTAAAAGAAAACTCAGCAGGTGGCACACCTTAATTCTCACTTAATATTATTTTTTGATGAGAACTAGAAATCCCAAACATTATCTTACCACAATGAGAAATTTAAAACCTTTAATAATGGAGAAACAGGTATATTGCAAACAAGATGGAACTCAGTAGGATACAATGAATGGTATCTTGGGAAGCAAACAAACAGCTCAGTCCCAAGGAAGGGAAGAAAATTACAGTAGTCATACTAGACCAGGGGTGGGCAACCTTTTTGTGAGTGCGTGCCAAAACCAGCAAAATCTCTGACTCAAAATTCTTCTGCGTGCCAACCCTAATTTTTTGAGTACCTCTTATGCCTACTTGATATCTCTTAAGGTGTACGTATGTGAAGAACCTTCAAGAAATAATAAAATTCATTCGAGCGACAAAAACACAGTATATGATGATGAAAAATTCATTTATTTTTTAATGTATACATGTACACTGATAGTCTGACAGAAAACTTTATGACTCCATTTGATATTATCAGTGGGACTTTTGCTGCTGCATCACTGATGACAGAGATTTTACATCAGGTTTATATTTCGTGACCTTCAGAGATATGCATGAGCTACTACTTTCATCCGTCAGGCTACTCCTTTTAGGAGACTTAACAAAATTCATCACTGAGAACAAAGATTCACAATTGTAAATGGAAGATTATAAGAGAGGGTTTCGCGTGCCAGCAAAAGTTACTGGCATGCCATGTTTGGCACACGTGCCAGGGGTTGCCCACCCCTGTACTAGACTAAAAGCCAATTACAGACATTGGAGGTGGGCAGTATTATAATTAGGGAATGCCTCAGGGTATTAGAACATTAATAAAAAAGCATCCTAGAGCAGCGATTTTCAACTGGTGTGCTGTAAGCATTTTTAAAATATACAATATTTGACTATTTAGTCAGGAACACTGACTTATTTTCCCTTTATTGTCAAATGAAAAAATGACAAGTCAACACAATAGCCATCCAATATGAATGAATCAAAACTATACCTATTTTTGTCATATTGACAAAAATATATTTTTGTGTGCGCCATAGAATTCGAGGAGTTAGTGTGCTGTGAGATGCAAAAGGTTGAAAATTGATGTCCTAGTGAAATCTTGAGGGAATCCTTTTTCTGCAACGGTCAAGATTACACCGTTTATTAGAGAAGAGTTTTCCCCCAAATGTTAATGATTGACTCATGAAAACAGTTGCCTGGCCAAATATGCTTGAGAATCACTGGGTTAAAGAGATTTCTCAATTTTAGGACTCCTTACTAGTAAAGCGTCAATATACTAAGGTTCAAAATAAACCTAGCAGGAGGCTTCTATTTTGAGTTTCCCAACTTATTTGACCATGAAACCCTTTTAAACTAGTGTGAGACAATGTTCCACAGAAGTCACTGAAAATGGCAGTTATTACTACTGTGTCTTTTCAGGGCCTATAATATCTAACTAAACTTTACCACCTGAATAGAAAGCACTTAAAAACATTAGTTGCAGATCATTTCCTTCCACAAAGAATTTGTTTCTTCCATTTTAAATCCTTATAATTACATGGAACTTTTCCAAAACAGAAACTTTTATCCCAACAGGACATGATGTTTAAAGAGAAAATGGGGAGAGAGTAGAAGTTATATTGTGCATCCTAGCAACCCCCTTGAGATGAAAAGTTTTACAGCTATTATTTTTCTTCACATCCAATGGACTCACACATTACACGAAATGGTGCTAGGATCTATGCAGTTTCTTTAGTACACTCCAAATCCAGGCTCAGAGAAGGAAAACATTACCATCACAAACACAAGAATAGGATGCCAGATACTATGTCTAGATAATTCCTGTAAAGACATGCTGGAGTAAGGGCTCCATGAGGTCAGGGACTTGCCACACTACGGTTTCTACAGAGCCTAGAACAGGGCTTGGCACAAAGTAGATGTTCAATAAACATTTGTCAAGTGACTGATTAAATGAATAAATCCAAAGTATTTGATTAAAATATTATAGTATAAAATTATAGTTTATATTCAGCTCTAAGATATTTTAGGCCATTAAATAGATAATAGAGAAATTATTTATAGAGTTGCTATTGGCACCAGTTATTGAAAAGCACTGTATTATTCTTTCTCGGAATAAATGCATCCATTAGAATGGTGACTGAAGTGCTCATTAGTCAACCTGAATACTAAAAGTGGTGGAGGTTAGCTCACTCAAAGCCTGACCTTTCCAAACAGTTTTGCTTCTTAACAAAAAAAAAAAAAAAAAAAAAACACCAAAAAAAAAAAAAAAAAAAAAGACAACACTCCCCTCCCTAATCTTCCCTTTTTGATCTTCTCGTTAATTGGGGAGCAATCTCTCTTTTAACTTTGCCAAATATTGCAGAGTATTTTTCAGAAAATGTCACCATAAATTGAAAGTGACATTAACATGGTAGATGTGTTTCATTTTCTGATCACATGTAATGAACTTAGTCATCGCTCTTGTGCTTTCCCTATTAGCACTGACTTTCCAAGTTGATAATGGGTGGCGGGAAAAGACTCCTTTAAGCATTCTCACCCTCTGGCCTTACCAGAAGCTTAATTGTTGCTATTAATACACAATGGAGATATTTTAATACCTCAAAAAATAAACATTTATGCTACTATTCTGACTTATTATACCCTCATTATTCCTATATTTAATACTGCAGAAATGATTAATTTAGCACGGTGGGAAAACCAATCAAGGGAAAACCCAAAATGTCTGTGATTGCTAATATCCTCCACCCATACGACAATCTTGTCCCACCAGGTATTACTTGTGAATCTGAGTATGTCCTTTAATTTTCCTGATTCTTGGGCTTGTCTCTAAAATTGAAATACTATGTGGCTCACAGAATTTCTTTGAAGATTAAATAAAAAAATATATAAAATACCTCACTGAAGATATGTCCAAGTATTTCCATTCAGACACTTTATCTGAAGTGCATGGCAAAATTAGGAGTATCAGTAGATGAGCCTTAATAAAAGAACTACATTTTAAAAATAAATTCCCTAGTAGCCACAGACTGAAGTGGCCAAACCACCCACAGACGAGTCTTAACTCCACAGTTTAGTGCAAAATTAGTACCTTCCTAAATTAAGTGTTTTCTTCTTTTAAAAGCAGGCAAAACAAGAGGACACAGAATCAGGAGCAGGTTACATAGCTTCAAATCAGCAGCACAAGGTCAGAGTCTAATAAACTACGGGACTGTTAACCAAGAAACTTAACTATAATGTGCCTCTGGGGTAAAATTCCTCCTTAATGGAAACCACCTTATGGTCTTTCAGTCTCCTTCCTGTTCACTGTCGTCAATCATGACCACAGAGTGTGTCATTTCTTCCTTGAACTTTCTAAGAAGTGAAGGAAATCTCTCAGAGCCGGATGTAACCAATACTCCTTTGAGTGAGGGCACGGAGTCCACCAGTAGCTGGACAGCAGTGCATGGGCAGGTGTACAGGCAGCAAGAAAGGCTGCCTCTCTGCCATCTCTACAGAGGAGAAAATTGACGACCAGAGAAGTGGGCACAGGCTGTCATGGGCAAAATGTAGACTCACAGGCACATCCTCCATACCAAATAGGAATACATTCCAGGCAAGCAGAAAATAATTCTGAGTTTATTCACCTATAATATGGGAAAAAAGGTCTATATACACTAATAATTTGTGAACCCACCATTTTGACCTGTTAGAGAAAACAAATGTGGTCCATATATATTCCCTCCTCATCTACACTAATAAAAGACAAAGATGCTAATTGACTGTACCTTTGCTACGCCCACCAGCCAATCAGAAGAGTATGCAAATGAACCCAACAAAGATGGCCATTAAATTTGCATACTGCAGGTGGGGCAGGCAGCGCCAGACACCACCCGGGGAGGCAGAGCCGGCGATCGCCCGGCCAGAGGCCTGAGGCCTGGGAAGGGGTGAAGCCGGAGATCACACAGGGCTGGGGATCCCCTGCCCAGGCCTCAGGCCTGGACCAGAGGCCTGAGGCCTGGGCAGGTGATCAGAGTGGGCTGGGGGTCCCCTGCCCAGGCCTCAGGCCCTAGCCAGAGGCCTGAGGCCTGGGTAGGTGATCAGAGTGGGCTGGGGGTCCCTTATCCAAGCCTAATGCCCTGGCCAGAGACCTGAGGCCTGGGCAGGGGCAGAGCCTGCGATCGGAGAGGGCTGGGGGTCCCTTGCCCAGGCCTAATGCCCAGCCTAAGGCCTTAGGGCTGGGCAGGGGCTGAGCCAGGGATCCGTTTGAACTACAGAGGGAACACCTTTTCTGACTGCTCATTGGCTAAGCTCCCTGTATGCCACTGGTAATATTCTTAGTAACTTGGGTAATAAGAATCCAAGAAGGTGATGTAGGGTTTTTCCACCTCACTCCTGGAGAAAAAAACAAAGGTCTGCTGCTGGAGGGGCTAAGAAATGTCATATCCTGCCCTAGCCGGTTTGGCTCAGTAGATAAAGCCCCGGCCTGCCTACCACAGGGTCTGGGTTCAATTCTGACCAAGGGCATGTACCTAGGTTGCAGGCTCTTCCCTGGCTGGGGCTCAGGTCAGCGCTCATGCAGGAGGCAACCAAAGTGTTCCTCTCACTTTGATGTTTCTCTCTGTCTTTCCCTTTCTCTTCCACATTCTCTAAAAATCAATGGAAACATATCCTCAGGTGAGGATAAAAAAAAAAATAATAAAGAAATGTCATATCCTATGAAAGACATCTTGAAAATGCCTAAAGAAAGTTGTCATTTTTTCATGGTGAAGGGACTGGAGTCCGTGTTGATGAAAACACCTTGGTGGCTGCGGTGACTGGCAATGGCTGCAGCAATGGGGTGATGGGGCTGGTGCCTTCCCCTGATCAGCCGGTCGCCTCCCACAAAGGGAGGCCAGACTGTGGCTTAGGCCCTATCCCCAAGGGGAGCAGGGAGCGGGCCTAAGCCGTCAGTAGGACATCCCCTGAGGGCTCCCAGTATGTGAGAGGGGACAGGCTGGGCTGAAGGACCACCCGCCCCCCCAGTGCACGAATTTCGTGCACCGGGCCCCTAGTATTTTATAATTACTTTTATTAGTATAACTAAGGTTCAAGTTTTGTAATTTTATTTTTTCACCTGAAGCAACAAATTCCATTCTTTCATTTTCCACAAGTTAACTTATAGAACATGTACATACTCAAAATTACCAGGAAATACTCTCATCATCTTTTATGGGTAAACAGAATGCTCATTATTATAAGTGTTCTGGGTTTCTGCTTGGTACACAACCAAAGAAATGTTCTCTTCCATTTCCTCAGGAAGCACTGTTTTATCATGAAAACGTCAATATTTTCTCTCATTCTCCTGTCTTACCCAAAACGCTCTCAAGGATTAAGGCCACTGTGAGGTCAAACAGAGATTAGGAAATAACAGCTTGGCTAAAATGGTATCTGAAACCATGATGTGTACAGTATTTCTGGAGAACCTTTAAAGAACAACACTCCTTAGTAGAAGTTTTGGAAAGAATGTAGTCAGTAATATGGCAACATGTGAATAAACTTCAAAGAGAATATTCCTGGATTACTGCTTTAAAACTTACTTTACCATATTTTATTTTTAACGTCCAGAGTTCTGGCATGGAAAAGAGTGGCTAAACAACTTTCCCCAAGTCAAGGTGCAGAATTTTTCCTCTCTTCTTAGTAATTATTATAGATGACTGCTAGTTCTCTACCAAAAATAACCCTAAAGAGAAAAAATATATAGAACATTACATGTGAAAAAACCAAAATCCTATACTTTCTTTTCTGTTTTATATCAACTGTTGTTGTTTTTTACCTTTTCACTCCCTTCACCCATTTGCCTCCATGAGCTTGGTATTGGGGTGTTTTTTAAGATTCTACCTATAAAAGAGACTATACAGTATTTGTCTCTCTCTGTCTGATAATGTCCTCCAGGTCTATCCGTGTTGTTGCAAATGACAAGATTTCCTTCTTTTTACAGCTGAATAATATACCTGTGTATGTGTGTCTACACCACCTTTTCTTTATGCATTCATCCATCAATGGACACTTTTGTTGTTTCCCTATCTTGGCTATTGTAAATAATGCTGCAATGAACATTACAGGCATATATATTTTTTAGTTAGTGTTTTCATTTTCTTTGAATAAATACTCAGAATTGCTGGATAATATGGTAGTTCTATTTTTAATTTTTGAGAAATATCCATATTGTTTTCCCTAGTGGCTGTACCAATTTACATTCCCAACAATAATGCACAAGGGTTCCCTTTTCTCCACATCCTCACCAACAACTATTATTTCCTGTCTCTTTGACAACAGCCTTTTAACATGTGTGAAGTGATATCTCATTGTGGTTTTGATTTGCATTTCCCTGATGATTGATGATGTTGATCATCTTTTCATGTACCTGTTGGCCATTCATATGTCTTCATTGAATAAATGTCTATTTAGATCTTCTGCCCATTTTTTTTAATATTGAGCTATGTCCTTGGATTGTTTATGAAAAATTTTCCTGCCCAGATGACTTTCTGAGCTTTTGTAAATTTCCTAAGTGATAGCTAATTATGGGTATTACTTATATATAACACTAAGGGGTAATATGAATTGTGATGGTTAATTGTATGTGTCAATTTGGCTGGGCTACAGGACCTAGATATTTGGCCAAACATTTTCCTAGATGTTTCTATGAAGGTGTTTCTGGATAAGGTGAACATTTAAATCAGTGGATTTTTAATCAAGCAGATTACTCTCTATGATGTTGGTGAACCTCATGTGATCAGTTGGCCTTAAGAGAACAAAGACTGACCTCTCCCTAGCAAGAAGGAATTCTGTCAGCAGACTGCCACTAGACTCACTTGCAGCTCTTTCCTGAGTCTCCAGCCTGCCGGCCGCCTCCATCAAATTTTGGACTAGCCAAGCCTCCCCAGTCACATGTGCCAATTCCTTCAACTAAATCTCTCTATATACTTATACACATGCTATTGGTTCTACTTGTCTAGAGAAGCCTGAAAAACACATGCACAAAAATAAAAAATTGATCCTTACCCTACCTGGTTTGTCTCAGTGGATAGAGCATTGGCCTGCGGACTGGAGGGTTCCAGGTTTGATTCTAGTCAAGGGCACTTGGTCGGGTTGTGGGCTCCATTCCCAGTGGGGAGCATGCATGAGGCAGCTTATCAATGATTATCTCTCATCATTGATGTTTCTATCTCTATCTCCCTCTCCCTTCCTCTCTGAAAACAATAAAATTATTTTAAAAAATTGATCCATTAGCATCTATTTTAGATCTAATTTTATAACTGAAATTTACACATTATCTCCATATTACCATGTACTATGACTTCAGTTTCACAAAGACTTCAGCAGGTTTTGGAGAGCTACATGTGTTTATTAATTTACTAGAGGCCCAGTGCATGAAATTCGTGCAGGAGGGGGCGTCCCTCAGCCCAGCTTGCACCCTCTCCCAATCCAGAACCCCTCCCAGGGAACGGGTCTAAACTGGCAGTCAGATATCCCTCTCACAATCTGGGACTGCTGACTCCTAACCACTCTACCTACCTGCCTGATAGCCCCTAACCCAGCTGTGGGCAAACTATGGCCCGCGGGCCGGATCTGGCCCGTTTGAAATGAATAAAACTAAAAAAAAAAGACCGTACCCTTTTATGTAATGATGTTTACTTTGAATTTATATTAGTTCACACAAACACTCCATCCATGCTTTTGTTCCGGCCCTCCGGTCCAGTTTAAGAACCCATTGAGGCCCTCGAGTCAAAAAGTTTGCCCACCCCTGCCCCTCTGCCTGCCTGCCTGATTGCCCCTAACTGCTCGCCTGTCTGCCTGATCGCCCCTAACCACTCACCTGCCTGATCACCCCTAACCACTCTGCCTGCCTGCCTGCCTGATCACCCCTAAACGCCTCTGCCTCGGCCCCCACCACTGTAGCTTCGTCTGGAAGGATGTCCAGATGACATCCAGAAGGTCATTCGGCTGTCCAGTCTAATTAGCATATTATGCTTTTGTTATTATAAATGAAACCAGTTGGTAGAGGCATCTCATTCCTTTTCATTTTACTCGTGGCAAGATCAGTTCATGTGGACCTAGTCTATCAAAAAGGCAGACGGCTCCCAGACCCTGTCAGGAAAGACTATATAAAAAAGGGACAACGTAGCTCTGTAGTAAGAACATTTTCCGTCTAGCCTGGATTAAATATAGCAGCAAGAGCAGCTGGAACCAAGGGAATGAACAACTCTAGCACCCAGTAAGAGTCTTAGATGGAGTTTCTATTGTCAGGCAAATGGCATGGGCTGAATTCATGTGAACTCACATTACAATAGATATATAAAAAGGAGCAAGAGAAAAATCATAACAGAGAGATATAACAGTAGAGCTGATTTTTTACAGCAGTTACCTCTGAAAAAGCTATGTGCACAGTCTATTGAGCATTGTGGCCAGAACTCCCAGCTTCAAGGTCTCCACGTCACAGATGGTTTATCAGGAGAAAAATGATAATGGCTTAAAACTGCATGGGTTTTTATTGTTAATGGGGGCATGGAAAGGAACAGACTGATATTCCACGAATAATGAAAACATCATTTTCATTGTTATACAGCACAAATTACAGATGAAACAAACTGCTCCCGTTAGCAGTTTCAACCATTGTTGAAATAAGAAGTTTTATGATTTTAAGGACAAAGGAAGGAGACCTGCCTCTTATCCCAATTCTCCACACCTGCGATTTCTAAGGCGACTTGATTAATGTCAGGTGTCATTTCCAGGGAAAAGGAAAGAACATGATAACTTGGGAATTTTCTTCATGCCTCATGATGCACACAATCAACCATCTTCGGTGCTTTTTTGCTGCTAGGAGAAATATATCAGCTGAGACTATGAAGCAATTGGGCACATAAGTTACCTGGTGCCAAACGTATTTATAGTGACCATGCCTGAGATAGGAACACCCATGTATTTTTAAATAGGATATGCAGGACTCACCTTTCTTCAAACTGATCATAGGCAGAATCTGTCCAGAATTAAGCAGCAAACTCTTTCACCAAACCCTAATGGGCAGTGTGTGAATCCTTACACACCAAGAACACCCTTTGCCAGCAATCATGTGCTTAAAGAAGAAATAATTTCCCTTTCCTTTCAAGAATAATCTGTCTCTCTTAATTTAAAGAAATCTAATCATTATATTTGACTAAATATTCCTTACATGCTGGGTAGTGGAGTGGGGAGGGACAATAGATAGCTCCTTTTGAATATCATTGGAGTAAAAGGTCTATTTCAGCTCTTTTGTCTATTTTAGCTCCTGAATATCTTTTGCTTTTATGGAAATTATCACACACATTGTGATTAATGTGATTTTCCCTTATTTAGAATCCACAGATGTTTTATACGATCTTTACTAATGTACATCTTGATTTATGTCATACTTGATGTTTCAAAGCTAAAGAGGAAACTGCTAAATGAACGGATATAACCATTTGTAACTCAGCCATGGTAAAGCAGCCTGGAATCTTTAGATATAAACATTTCCATTTCTTCCACAGTCTCTACGTAGCATTGATACCATTGCAATTAACCGGGTTATTTATTAATAATAAGAAAGTAGCAAAGGGAATGCCAAACACTATTAGCAAGTCATTTGGGCAGCTTCACCTGTAAGCTACAACTTTACGCTCCCCAGGGGTCCAAACAGAGGGAAGACAGCTGCATGCCTAGTAAAGCTGAAGGAACTAGCAAAGGTACTTGTCTGTCAGTCACACCTGGGAACAGGTCTTTGGCCAGAACAGGCCATGACCACTGCAAAAATACAGATGTGATCTTTTAAAAATATAAATCATATCATGTCACTTCTCTTCCCATCTAGGCTCACAAAAGTAGCTTTTAGTCTAATAGTTGGGTTACAATGATGCTTTGGGTCTCTACGTATCAATAAGCAACAAGTCCTTAAGATTTCTATGTATTTCCATTTATTCAACATGTAGTTACCTGAGCAAATTGCCATGGGTGTCTTTTGTGAGGCACTGCCATGCTCCCCTCAAGATATATGGCATCTCCTAATGCATTCTGGATCTATAAAGAGGCTCATGTCTTAGAAACTGGGCAAAGGATGTGCCCTCGGCCTCTTGCTCATGCATTCCTCATATATTATTTTTATTATATAAATTAACCATTACCCTTGTTAATCACCCACTTATTCTGCCCTTATGGACACTGTGGTGAAAATGGGGGTCCCTCTTAGATCTCCTTCAAAGAAAAACCTGTCCCCCAGCTGCCGGGTTAAGTCAGTGGGCAGCCTTTAGGTGTCCTTGAACATTACTATCCAACATAGTAATTACCTCCATTCAACTTCATATACTTATGTGCTATTCCCTGGCTTCTGTTGTTTTGGAATCCTATGATCCCCATTGCTATCAGTGAGCCCAGTTCACAATGGCACCTCCTACTTTCAGCCCTGTGCCACGGCGGCAGCACTACTGGACTTCTGAGTGATACAAGTACCTAGTATATACTAATATCTCATTAGTATATCATCAGTCTCTCCCATGGCACAGAGTCATCTGATGGGTTTTCCAGTCTTGCATATGGTATCTAGTCAGGCATGCACACTTCTCTGAGCTTTTTTTATGTCTAGAGTGGCCTGTGAGGAGCCCTTCATTTCCAGAAGAGGATCTGTGTGGTAGATCATAACATCCCTTTATCACTTAGCTAAGATTATAATGCTAATAAGTATAAGAAAACAAAAACTGCCTCTCCAAAATATGCCACTTTGGCAAATTGATCATTTGAATAAAAGTTACTTGAGAAGCATCCAGTGCATGAAGGACCGTCTGCCTCTCTTCTCTGTCTCCCTGAAAGCAGGAAATGAATTTCCCCTGTGAAAGCCGCCCTCCCTGCACCAAGGGGTGAAGTGACATCCTTATTGCAAAGATAGGAAATTCAGGACCCAGACGGCTCAGGTTCTTCACTAACTAGTACCCAAGCCTCAGTTTCCTTGTCTTGTCAGTTCTTCACAAATTTATTGTTTGTCTAAAAAGTATAAAAGCTCTCTACTTTGGTCCTTTCTTTAGGTCCCATATCAAATGAGGCCTCCATATGTTTGAAACTAAACTTAATTTCCCCCAGTTATTCTGTCTCACATCAATTTGTTAAACCAGCCAGAAGAACCTAGAAGGGCAGAATAATACTTTTTTTCTTCTCTGACATAAGTGATAACATGAGTTTGGAGCCCAGGTAGGCAGTCTGATTCTGAATTCATGCCCTTTACCACTATTTAGGAATATCTGAGAAATAACCACATAGAGACAGTTTCTGTTCTTTCATCCTGAAGTTAAATGAAGTGTTTGGGGGAGGGGAGGGGGGGCTAGGAGAGCCAGGGGTCACTCTTCACTAGTATATATCAATGCTTGTAAATCTAGGGCAGATGAGAGGACAGGGATAGCTGGAAAAGGCTGCTGCAGATAATTCTAATAACCTTTGTTCATCACTAGAGTCGAGAATCCCTTGTGCAGATGAAGAAGAAGCTGTCAAAGAAACATTCTTAAAATAAGCTTTGAGTATTGTTGATTTTCATCATGTGTTTAAATAAAGCTCATTCGTGTGGCAACCAGACACTTGACAGAAGTCCACAAAATAAATAACTGCTTGGCCTTTACAGGGAAATGTTATAAAACATGTAATTAAACTGCCAAATGTGTCCTAAAATAAAACTTCTTTCCCCCCCTAAAATAGCTTAATTTTTTACTTTTTGCAACGTGTTAGGGGTCTTATTAATAATAAAAAAAAATTTCAAGGGTGATTCAAGGATTGGTGCAGCCACTATGGAAGTTTGTGAAAAAATTAAAAATAGAACTTCCAGATGACCCAGCAATCCCAACTTTGGTATTGATCCAAAAAAATCCAAAACACTAGTTTAAAAAGATATATGCATCCCTAAGTTACTTGAGCATTATTTATAATAGCCAAGATATTGAAGCAACCTGTGTCTATCAATAGAGGATTGGATAAAGAAGATGTGGTACATATATACAATAAAATATTACTCAGCCATAAAAAAATTGAAATCTTACCATCTGTGACAACATAGATGGATCTAAGAGGGTATTAAGCTAAGTGAAATAAGTCAGACAAAGACAAATACCATATGAAATTTAACTTATAAGTGGAATCTAAAAAACAAAATAAATGAACAAACAAAACTGAAATAGACTCATAGATACAGAGAACAAACTGATGGTTGTCAGGTGGGAGGAGGATTAGGGGAGAGGGGTGAAAAGGTGAAAGGATTAAGGAGTACAAATGGGCAGTTACAAAACAGTCATGGGTATATAAAGTACAGCATAGGGAATATAGTTGATAACATTGTAATAACTATGGATGGTGCCAGGTAGGTGCTAGACTTATCAGTGGGACCACGTTGTAAGTTGTATAAATGTCTAACCACTATATCAAACACCTGAAATTAAATACTGGATGTCAACTGTAATTGAAAAAGAAAAGTTATTCAAGGAAATTGCTTCAATGCCAGAAAATGGGTCTTGTGAGGAAAATTTGTGTTAAGACATAGTATTTTCCCACTAATTTCCTTTTATATTCTAAAGAGCAGTCACAAAATCATTGAAAACACTATTTCTCAATGCTAAAATGATAAAACTACAGATTATGACTCAGAATGAGGAAATTTAAACTCAAGGAAAAACTTCCAAGCTCCTGATTTATACCATTTTTTATCAATTTTATTACTTTCTACCTTTTGTAGTATTCATATTCTCCTCAGGGTCTTCAGTTTTTTAACCTGATCTACTTTCTATACCCACAGAAGAAAAATAATAATTAGGCATAAGGAAACTAATAATAAATGCGTACTTACTAGGCTTTGTGCTAGGCACTTTCCCACATAGAATCTCCAAACAACAGATCAACCACATGTTATTTGTATTACTTTTTGTAATTCATTTTGGCTAATAGTGCTTTACAGTAGATTTGTCCTTTTAATCATCATTTGCTAAGTATTTCTAAATATACATCCCAGAACCACGGAGAGAGGCAATCTAAGATTAAATACTGATCATGGATAAGCCACAAAGTAAATAATCTATGAATAGATAGTAATATTTTCACTAAAAGTATAAGAACTATGTTATCTTATCCAATAATGGTGCTATGTTCACATTAAAGTAATCCATGATTTCATCCCAAATCCATATTAGATGCTTCAGCACCTGTACCTTCATAGCCTTTACTATATGATGACTATGACATTATTGCCTGTTTACTTGCTCATATTGTAGCTACAGTCTAGATTCTAGATTGTAAATATCTGGACATTTAGAGATCAGGAACGCCAAGGCTATTTCCAGTGCCAAGCATTACACCAGCCACATAATAGGAACATAGATATTTATTGACTGAACGAAGAAACCAACTCTGAAAGAATGTTTCATAGTTTGGGTTTCAGTGAGTGCTATACTATTTAAATATTACTTTACAAAATAATCTCAATTAATCAATGACATGTTTTTCTTGTACTAGATTTACCCAAATCCAGAGTGTGTTTTTTCTCTAATATTCAGGATTACTTTTTTTAAAAATCCAGAACAGAGAAAAATTATCTACCTTATGTCTCATAGATCATAGGTATAAAAATACTGAGAGGGGAAAACAGAATAAAGAGCCTGGAAGTCATAAAACAAAAGTCCTATGCCTTATTTCTTTGAAAAGATCAATAAATTTCCTTAAGTTTTCTTGATGTTTTTCTAGGCCAGCCGTGGGCAAACTACGGCCCGCGGGCCGGATCCGGCCCGTTTGAAATGAATAAAATTAATAAAAAAAAAAGATCGTGCCCTTTTATGTAATGATGTTTACTTTGAATTTATATTAGTTCACACAAACACTCCATCCATGCTTTTGTTCCGGCCCTCCGGTCCAGTTTAAGAACCCACTGTGGCCCTCGAGTCAAAAAGTTTGCCGACCCCTGTCTAGGCCTTCATATCCAAACTCCCCACCAATTACAAAAAGATTGACTTAACACAGTCCCTGGCATTGAGCTGAATGCAAAGGCCTTTCCGACCTCAGTATTTGAACACTCTGGCCTGTAAGGACACTTCCCTCCCAGCACTCACACGATTGGCTCGCTTCCATTCTTCAGGTTTCAGCTTAAATGTGTCTCCTCAATGAGGCCCCTCTGAATATTCTCTCTCAGTAGGTCCAACATTGTTTTATTTTTTCTTCAAAGTACATAATATTATTTATCATTACCAGTGCACTAACGTGTGTATTTGTTTACTATCTCTTTTTCCCTTATAGCCAGCTATTCCGTGATGACAGGGGCCATGTTTGTCATATTTACTTTTGGATCTCTAGCACCCAGTGCAGTACCCAATACACAGTAGGCACGCAAAAAAATAGTCTCTAATCAAAAATGACTAATGATTAAAGACTACATTTAGTATTTATTCATTTCTGCATTCTATTCATTTCTCTGTGATTCTGAACATTTTTTATTTTAGTTTTCATTGTACTATATTGCCCTTGCTGGTTTACGTCTTCATATTCATAGAACAATATAAACTAATGTCAATGCAGTAGGTCCTCGGGTTACGTCGGGGAGATCCGATCCTACGGCACGACGTAATGTGATTTTCGCCGTAAGTCGGAACCCACCTTCAGAAGCACCTACGTCATTCACATGGAGCGCATACACAGCAGTAATAAAGTGAAACAGTAAAAAAAGTTTAAAAGAAAGAGAACAATTCCTGACCTTTACCTCTGGTAAATAAATAATAAAAAACATAAAGCACATATGTACATACGTCGAAATGACGGAACTTTTTTTTTATATAAATAAATGGGAGATAGCGACTTAACCATAAAACGACATACGTTGAGTCTGACATAACCTGAGGACTATCTGTAGTAGTGACAATATTGTGATACAAAAGATATTAAAAACTTTTTAAGATGAAAATGAAAATGATGTTTCATGCAATATTAACATTAGTATGTGTTAATGTGCTCAAAACTGGAAAGCTGATCATTCACATCTGTACTTCTCTAGTAACTAAGACCCTATTATCAATGTCTTTCTCAGAAAAAGTTTTGTTCCTGTTACTTATGGCTAGACAACAAATCACCTCAAAACCTAGCAGCTTAAGATAGCATTTATCTTGTTCACAACCACATTCTGAGCATGGTTAGACCAGGACGGCTTGTTTCTGTTCCACTCACTGTCAGCCTAGTGGCTTAAAGTTGGGTCTGGAATCATCTGATGACTTGTTCGTTCGCATATCTGCCACCTGGGCTGAGCAGACTCAAATACAGCTCAGGGCTGGAGGCCCTGGAGCCCCTCACGCACTCTCTCTAACAGGGTAATTTCCATGTGGCCTCTCCAGCATGATGTCTTCAGCATGGCTGGTCTTCTTACACTCCAGTTTAGGGGTATTATTGGCATAAGTAGCTCTCCTAATCCTAACACATTCAGGTAAAATAACAGCTTGCCTCAACTAATAGCAATTTCTAGAAATAGCCAATGGGCTTCCCCCCCCAAAAAAGATAAAAAGCAAGTTCATAATTTTCAAGGGCTCTATAAACTATGGAGGCAAACCCAAGTTACTCTCAGGCAATACCTAGAAGTCGAACAATTCTATGTATCACATTATGTGGAGTAGACGCCTTGTGATCACTATTAGGGGAAGGGGAGAAAAGTGCATCCAAGCAGTCAATCTCACCTATTTTAGTCTTCTTCCTAAATTTTAAAGAAAACAACTTTACCTCTGCGAGAGGAATTGCCCTCTAGTACAGTGGTTCTCAACCTGTGGGTCGTGACCCCTTTGGGGGTCGAACGACCCTTTCACAGGGGTCGCCTAAGACCATCGGAAAACACATATATAATTACATATTGTTTTTGTGATTAATCACTATGCTTTAGTTATGTTCAATTTGTAACAATGAAATTGGGGGTCACCACAACATGAGGAACTGCATTAAAGGGTCGCGGCATTAGGAAGGTTGAGAACCACTGCTCTAGTATCTCCAGTCCATTTACAGATGAGCTGAAAAAATGAATTATACATGTTTTAAATTTCTCCCGGTTTTTGAAAAGAGAAACATTTGGTGAAATCTGCTTCTCCGCCCTCCCCCAGCACACCCACTTCCATGATTGATTCCTTATCCGGTTCACTCAGACTTCACGGCAGCTCTGGCATCACTGGAGAACTCCAGCCCGCCTACAGTGCCTTCTCCGGGTTCCGTGCGAAGGGAGAGCAGCAGGAAAAGCTGTCCTCCTGTCTGAAGAGCCTTGCCCTCCTCACATGCTTTTCGACCTACCCGGGGCCTCCATCTTCTTCATTTGGGGAACCATTTCCCAAGCCTGCAGTTTAGGGCGGAGGGGATGGGAGGAGGGGCTTGGGTTCCGTGAACAGCTGGGGCCCATCACTTCTCATTGCAGGTCTTGGGGAGATGTGGTTGACAGAGTGATGCACAGAGCCTGTCCCAGCTAATGACTTCACCATTCTCCATCATTATCCCCATCATTAGGAAATTAGGAGGACAGAAGGTATTTACTGTAAACCTGCCACCTCCCAAGGAGAGATAAATAGAAACTGATAAATGGGCTCTTCTGGTGCTGTTCGTCTATTAACCTTCTGCTTCCCAGCTCCGGCATATGCATGCCATCCTGCCATTAATATCCAGTAATTGGCATGGCAGCGGGCAATGCAATCATACCTTTCCTGTGAGCGTTCCCTCCGTGCGGTGTGCCTGCGCAAGCACACAATTACATTTATAATGAAGCTTTGCTAAACAGTCCGGTTGAAAGACATTAGGCAGTTGTTCCCCAGCCATAACGCCAGCCTCCCACAGTCAGTCAGAGCTTAACTCTTCAATAGCCTGGGCACAGGCTACCTGCCACTGCTAATCTCTCTGCTAGCTTTGCCTTCATTCCAATCCATTCCTTAAAGGTATAATCTTGGTTTTTGTTTTGTTTTAAACACCTTTTCTTTTTTAACTCTGTCTTCCATGGCAGCAAAGGCATAGCCAGGCTATGGATGAATGGGAAGTGTCTAATCTGGTCGAGTGCCTGGTACGAGGCCGGAATTGGAGTTTCGTTCATATGTGGCCGCCAGTGACCACCCGGAGTCGATGCCCCTCATTTGTTTCCAGTTGAGAGCCAAGCTGTTTAGCGGCTTTTCCCAAGGAGATTTTGTGTTCTTTAGCGCAGTCCTAGACGATAAGGGAGAGGAAGGATGTATTTCATCAAACTTGTTGTTGGTATAATAACAAAGCAGAAAGGAGAGTAATAACCTTGGTGCCTTGTGTTAGGAGGACATGGCCCTCAGTGTTCATCTACTCACAACTCTCGGGCATCTTGAAGGAACATGAGTCCCAGGAGGCCCTGAAAGAAGTTGCAGGAAACTGAGGTCCGCAAAGAGCTGCCCCATTCTGTCCTCCATCTGCTCCCACTGTGGCTGCAAAATGAACATTTGGTCTCTGCTTCCCTGACCTATTTCTTCCCAAGTTACATTCCAATGTTTACTATGAAGACTTTACAACAGTGACTGCAGTGGGCAGACTGTTTCATAGGACAAGACATGAAAAGCAAAGATGAGTTATCTACTAAAAGCATAGGGAGATTCTAGAAAACAAATCAAGCTGGTCTTAAGCAAGGCCCTGAGGGGTAAAAAAAAAAAAAATTACAAGGGGGAGGTGAGGTTGGGGAGAGGTAATAACAGCAAAGAGATAAAAAGCAATAAAAAGACCAAAGGGAAGAAAATGACATGACAATCTTATTACTGGTGTTCAGGAACCATAGCCTCTCTGTCAGGAAAATACCAGATCACCCGTTTGAGAACTTCATAAAACTAAATGATCAATAGATTATAGCTCCGGCCCTCCTTCCACACAGCATAAAACAAATAATAATATCTCCAATAAATATAACAAATAGGGCAGTCTTTCCCATTTCCTGCAGACCCCTGACTGCACATGCTACAGGATCTTTTCATTTCCTCTTCAGGGCGATACTAAGCAGCTTGTCAAACTCCCAGTCAAGCACAGCCTCTCCAGCTGTCCTCTGAGCACCCACCTTTAAATACAGAATCTGGGCGTAGCCGGGCAGCCTTGCACTCCTGGAGGCTTTCATTCTGCAGAAATACCTGGGGGCAAATGCTTAGCATTCTAGTAATCAAACCTCTCCTCTCTGGAATAACGATAAATAATATTTGTCATGAGGGCCTGATCACAGGTTAAGAGACTGACGTGAATTCTGCCTCTTCTTCACCATTCCTAGCTTCTACCTGCCTTTATATTTTTACAAAGCCTTCACATGCTCTCTTCTGGGTCACAACAAAGCCCAGTGCAGTCATCATGAGAAGGTATTAGGATCCCGATTGTACAGCAATGGAAGCAAAGATCGGAAAAGGCAGGTGACTTTCTCAGGTTACACAGCTGGGACTGGAGTCTTCTCTCCTTTTCAGGGCTGCTCCACTGCCAACGCCAGCAGGCACCGTTCACAGTGTTCTATGTGGCCAGCACTCCTGCTGCCTAAAAAGCTGCACGTTATAGTGGAAACACAAAGGGCTTTGGAATCAGGGACCCAATTTTGCCACTTACTAGCTGCAATAGCCAAGGGAGTTTTTAAATTTCTATGAATTTTCGTTTCCTCATCTGTGACATGGGGTGATGACAATAGCAATCCCTACAGCACAGACATGTTAGATTGATAGGTGACAATCTATGAAAAATACTTCTCAGAGAATTTCCTTCTCTGTCTTTCCCCTCCTCCTTTATGCTATAAACACTGTGCCATGGTGCCTCTTTAATCCAGAGAAAGCTTAATGTAAATGTATTTTTGCAATATTCTAGCCTTTTGGAACGTAACAGTGACTCACCTTTTATTTATTTTAATTACATTTTATTTTAGAGAGAGAGAGGAAGGGAGAGGGAATTGGCTGCCTCCTGCATGACCCCTCCTTGGGAATGAGCCCACAACCTGGGCATGTTCCCTGACTGGGAATCACACCAGCAACCTCTCAGTGCATGGGGTGATGCTCAACTAACTGAGGCACACCAGCTGAGTCACCTTTTAAATAAAATAAGATTAACTAGAGTATTTCATTTCCATGCCATGCCAGACGAATATTCTTATGATTCCAAGTCATCCTACTCAAGAAACAACCTCTTCTTCATTTGTCAATGCAGAAGATACACAAAGGTGCTACAGGCTTTGACTAAAGGATTAGTTATATTCAGGAAGTATTTCACACAGTATAAAATAAGAATATAACATAAGACATATTACAATTCTTCCATCCCCACCTCAAGAAATTTTTCTCTGACTTTTCTTCTCTTTAGTACTCACTTGTTACCACAAGTGCTATAGATCTACGCTCTCAAGTGTATTCTTTTTTCCTCTTCCATTTAAGAAGTTTATCAATCCTAATTTCCAACATTAACAGCTGACAATTCTAATAAATCTAGCTTCTTATTAGGCTGAATAATTTAGTTCTCTGGGACTCAACCCTCACCTTTAACATCATGCTCAGGCTCTCTTCACTTGGGATTCTCATTTGGGGAGGATACCACCTTCTCCCACCAACTTGCTTTTGTAAATACATGGGAGTGATTTCTAGTTATTCAAATGACAGGGGCCAAGTTCAGCAAGATGCCAGGATATTAGACTAATATACAAGAATCAGTTGTATTTCTAAATACTAGCAATACACATTCTGAAATAAAATAAATAATTCCATTTATAATAGCATCAAAAAGAGTAAAAACTTAGAAATAAATTTAACAAAAGAAGTGAAAGACATGCATACTAAAAACTACAAGACACCAATGAAGGAAATTAAAGAACTAAGTAAAAAGGAAGATATTCCATGTTCATGGATTAAAAGAATCAATATTATTAAGATGGAAACACTCCTCAACCAGATTTACAGTTTCAATGCAATCCCTATCAACATCCCAACCTCTTGTTTTTCAGACATGAATATATTGACCCTAAAATCCATATGGAAACACAGGGAACTCAAGATAGCCAGAAACAACCTTAAAAAAAAAAAATGGAGGACTCATACTTCCTGATTTCAAAACTTACTACAAAGCCACAGTAATCAAGAGAGTGTGCTACTGGCATAAGGATAGTTATATAGATCAATGAAATAGAATTAGATCCAGAAATAACCCTTAACTGATTTTTAAATTGATTTTGGGAGAGAGAGAGAGAGAAAGAGAGAGAGAGAGAGAGAGAGAGAGAGAGACATCAATCTGTTGTTCCACTTATTTATGCATTCATTGCTCACTTTTTGTATGTGCCCTGACCGGGGACCGAACCTGCAACCTTGGCTTCTTGGGACAATGCTCTAACCAACTGAGCTACCTAGCCAGGGCCAACCCCTAAAAAATTTTTAACAAGGGTGTCAGGGCTATTAAATGGGAAAAAATAGTCTTTTCAACAAATGATAGTGGGACAACTAGATATCCACAGGCGAAAGAATGAAGTTAGATGATTACCTCACAAATATAAACAAAATAAAACAGAAAAACTCAAATGGATCATAGAATCAAATGTAAGTGCTAAAATTATAACACTCTTAGAAGAAAACATAAGGATAAATCTTTGAAACCTTAGATTAAACAATTTCTTAAATATGACACCAAGCAAAAAATATATATATATATGAATCAGACTTCATCAAAATAAAAAAATGTTTATACTTCATGGATACCATCAAGAAAGTAACCTTGATAAAACCCACAGAATAGGAGGAAATATTTGCAAGTTATATATCTGATAAATGGGCTTGAAGCCACAATATACAATGAACTCTTACAGATCAACAGTTAAACAAAAGGAAAGAAAGACAAATAATTAACCCAATTAAAGAATGGATAAAAGATTTAAACATTTTTCCAAAGAAGATACAGTCAATAAGCACATAAAAATGTTTAAAATCATTAGTCATTAGGAAAAATAGAAGTCAAATCCATAATTAGATACCATTTCACACATACTAGGCTGGCTTTAATAAAAAATATAGGTACTAACAACTGTTGGTGAGGATGTGGAGAAAGTGGAACCCCATGCATTGTTAATGGTGTAAAATGGTGCAGCTGCTGTGGAAAACTGACAGTATCTCAAAAAGTTAAACATAGAGTTACCATAGGACCCAGCAATTCTTACTAAGTATATACTAGAGAATTGAAACCATAAGTCCACAGAAATATTTGTACACAAATGTACACACCAGCTTTATTCCTAAAAACTAAAAAGTAAAAACTACCTACCCAAATGGCCATCAATTGACAATGGATAAACAAAATGTGGTATATCCATAGAATGGATTAATATTTGGCAGTAAAAAGGAATAAAATACTGATACATGCTACAACATGAATAACCTTGAAAACATCATGCAAAATTAAATAAACCAGTCACAAAGACCACATATTATATGGTGCCATTTACATGAAACACCTAGAAAAGACAACTCTGTAGAGATAGAAAGTAGATTAGTGGTATCCAGGGAATGGAGGGTGGGGAATAGGAGTGATAAAAATGTTCTAGAAGTAGATAGTGGTAATGGTTGAATGACTTTTGAATATACTCTATATACCATAAAACAACTATATACTTCAAAAGGGTGTTGTTTATGGTGTGTGGATTATATCTCAATGAAGTTATTTTTTTAATGATACAAACATACTACTAACAATTTAGGCAAAGTGTACTAGACATTTTGAAATATCATGAGAGTCCTGTTCAACAGACATTTCAAAATGAAACACAACTGTCATTTTTTTCTGAGTTAAATTCTGTTTTTTTCCTCATTTTCACAGTTGTAAAAAAATCAGTGCTCTATGGTAGAAAAGGCACCAATGGAGAAATGGAAAGATTTGGATACTAGTCTGAACTCAATTACCAGAAATCCAGGCAAGTCATTTCACTTCCCTGAGCCCTTTTCAGCATCTAGTACAGCGGTTCTCAACCTGTGGGTCGTGACCCCTTTGGCGGTTGAACGACCCTTTCACAGGGGTCGCCTAAGACCATCCTGCATATCAGATATTTACATTACAATTCATAACAGTAGCAACATTACAGTTATGAAGTAGCAACGAAAATAATTTTATGGTTGGGTCACAACATGAGGAACTGTATTTAAAGGGCCAGAAGGTTGAGAACCACTGATCTAGTAGATGAAGAGTGCGCTGGTTCATTTTATCTGTCAACTTGGCTGGGCCACGTTGTCCAGTAATATGCTCAAACATTATTCTGGATATTTTGGTGAGGGCGTTTGTAGATGAGATTAACATTTAAATTGGTGAGTAATGCAGATTGCCCTCCATAACCTGGGTAAAGAAAGAATTTTCAGTTTCTATACCACCTATGATTCATTTAGTCAATAATTTTATAATGAATATATACTATGCGTTGGACATTGTGCCAAATTCTAGGAACCCCATAGTGAACAAGGCCAAGTCTCTCTCTCAAGATCTCACAATGTAGTAGTTGAAATAGAAAGAATTCTACAAAAAAACCTCCAGGCCTTACCATCTCTTAGATGCAAATGAAGTGGCTTAGCCTTGATGCCTAAATTTGACATGATGCTTACTGCCTCGAACCTACATACCTCATGGACTTTAGATCTTTGCTTTTCCGCCTCCTGAGTGGCCTAAGAATTCCCGAGGGTGTTCATGGAGGCCTTCAATGTTCCCCTTTGGGATCCTGCAAAGCTACTGCTGGCTGGAGCCTGATACTGTCATTGCTTGAGGCACTTCCACATGTAAGCTGCCCACCAGTGTTCAATTTTACATAGTCTCAGCCCTGCAAAATCCTTGAACCACCACAGTGTTGCCTTTGGGCTGGTGAGATGCACAGAATATAAAACATGCCCCAAGCCCTACCTCTATATTGTGCCTTGTCACCTGAACTACCAAACAACACTTCTTACGCCCCAGGGCTCACAAAGCCCTGCCAGATCCAGTCCCTGGGACAGATGAGGAAGAGATATACTGTTCTCCACTTGCCTCTCTTTCCTGTCCCTGCTTAAACAATATTTCTTCTCATGGTAAACCTCATTCAACCATTTGAAGGCCTGAATAGAACACAAGTTTGACCTCCTACAGCAGATGTCCTTGAAACTTGAACTGCTGTATCAGCACTTCCCAGGTCTCCAGCCTGCCCGTGCATGTACAGATTTTGCATTTGCCATTACCCATAATCCCATATGCGATAGGAAGCTTTACGGTCATTTCCATCTCTGGCAACATCAGCATTCAAAACTAGATGGGTACTGAAAGCTGGAGGTGCTTCTAGAGCAGCGGTTCTCAACCTGTGGGTCGCGACCCCTTTGGGGGTCAAACGACCCTTTCACAGGGGTCGCCTAAGACCATTGGAAAACACATATATAATTACATATTGTTTTTGTGATTAACCACTATGCTTTAATTATGTTCAACTTATAACAATCAAAATACATCCTGCATATCAGATATTTACATTACGATTCATAACAGTAGCAACATTACAGTTATGAAGTAGCAACGAAAATAATTTTATGGTTGGGGGTCACCACAACATGAGGAACTGTATTAAAGGGTCGCGGCATTAGGAAGGTTGAGAACCACTGTTCTAGAGGGTTTTGAAAGTTCCAGGTGACCTTTATCAATTCCACTGAAGAAAGACAGTCATTTGGGAAGTGTCTACGGAAATAATACTTGCACTGACTCACCTGCCTCATAACTGTCCTCTAAAGCCGAGAATGGAATATAGTGGTCTCTAAAAGTCTATGCAATCCGAATACAAAAGCAGGTGTTCACACAGCTTAAGGACAGCCAGATCTCAGAAAACTAGGTATAGGTGGAGCTTATGTTTATCTTCGGCACACCTGGCTCTCTATTTTAAGCATGCTGCATACTTTAATGGTGGAAGTGCAGGCACTGAGGCGAGAGTGAATGTGACATTGGGGAAATAGGCTCAGCCCAGAACACCTGACACAATAGTATGTTTGTAACCATTTCCTTTGCCATAAGTAAAACAAGTCCAGGGACCTTGCAGAAGCTGAAGTCATGAGTTTCGTCATCAGCCAGAGACACTAAATTCTCATTCTTAAAATACAGTCAATTCTGTGACTGACTATCCAGATGTATATTATTCAGAGCTTTTCATTTTCTATCTGGCAACGTGAGTTTTTGCCATTTCACAGCTCATTCGCACCTCCACCAGCTTTGCTACACTCATTACTGTCTCTGGCAAAGTATTTCCTGAGAGAAGCAGTTGATGCAAATGAGAATTTTAGATTTTCCACGCTCTCCCTTTCAGTCATGACCATGGATAATCAAGAACTGACTGTGCAAAGGGCAGAGAATGCAATTCGGCATTAGGTAAGGCAAGCTTCACACATAAAATCAGTAGGAATGCCTTAAAGGGAGTGTCAAGTAAAGAGGAGTAACTGTGAAATAAGATGCTATTTTCTTGTTAATGTTTCCTGATGCTTTCTGATGTCTTAAGATAAACGACTTTTTAAAAATTATAACCCATTTCACAGTGGAGAAACACATTTATTGAGTTGCAATACCCAAAGGATATGTGGTGATTTTAGTAGAGCTGCCAGGAATTATTCCATTCAAAAAGTACATAATTAAAGCTTGATAAGGTCCAGATATATTTCCAGGTAGGCACTGAGAATATAAAGATAGTAAGACGTAGCTCCTGTTTACATTTGGGGAAGAGGCAGTTCAGCAAGTAAATTGTTTTAGTTTAACTTGGCTAATTCTATGATAAGGAAATCCCCAGAGTGCTAGGAGAAGACAGAGGGACATTTATCCACATCTGGAAGGTCAGAAAAGTCATTTTGTAGGAAGTAATACCTGAGTTAAGTAGTAAGGAATGATTAGGAGTTAGACAGTTTAAGAAAAGGGAAGGGTAATTTTAGACAGAAATAATATGAGCAGAAACATTAAGAATTAGGAGAATTTGTTGTTTAAAAACAATCATAAGCAGTTCCATGTCTTTTTAAAAAAATCTTTATTGTTGAAAGTATTATATATGTCCCCCTTTTTTCCCATTGACCCCTTCTAGCCCATCCCTCCCTCCATGCTCCACCCCAGCCCTTCGTTGTTTGGGTCCATATCTTTGATTCTAAAGTGTGAATCATTTTCTCAATCTGACAATGAGAAAGGAGACATAAGTCAGTCACGGAATTACCTTAATTACCCTGGCTAAGAAGCTTGCATTTCAGCCTGACCCAGTAAATAAGAAGACAAATTCTAACTCTAAGTGGCTGATTACAATGGGTTTTAAATTTATCAGTCCAGAGAGATAATTTGGGTAGATCTGAGTAGCAGAGAAGATGATCTAAAGAAGGGAAGTCTGTTGAAACTATTAAGAAAGCTAACGTACGAAGATTTTAGCTAAACAAAGAAAGTTCAGGTGAGGAGAAAGGAAAAGCCTTGAGAAACAGTAAGAAAACAAATTGTCAGGATTGTTGAATATCTGAGGATAGCAGGAGAGGCAAAGGAAAGACTGTAATCATTTCTAGGATTCCAGACAGGAAACAGAACAAGGAGTAAATGGAGGACATTTTGTATTTGATGAGTTCAGTATGGCCATGTTGAGACCATGCAAAGAGAGAGAATAAGCATGCTTTTTAAATTAAAGTGAAATCCAGGTTAAAGTAGAGCTGGACATGTATGTGTGTATATATATATATACACGGTGCCCCCCAAAAATGTATACACACTTTAACAGCTGATAGTTCAATTTTGAAAATGAAATGTATTTTAGTAAACACTGCCTTTATAATTATTCAAAGTGTGTATATACATATACATACACATACATACAGACATCTGAGGAGTCATCCGCATAGTTCAAATTATGAGAGTAAAGAAATTACCCAAGGAAACAGCATTAGACATTGGTTCTCAACTCTGGACACATATTAGAATCAATTGAAAAGATACTTATGCCCAAGCATCACCTCAGGCTACTTAAATCATAATATACATAGGTGTAGCAGTGTCTGGAATTACTGCATAAGAGATGAGCCCGAGGGTAGGCCCATGAGGAAAACAACAAAAAAAGTAGTCAGAAGCACATGAAAAGAATCGGAAGAAAGATAATCTGCCACTACTTTAATATTTCCAATGTTATTTACTAGAACAGAATGAATATGGCATAAGCATTGCTTTAAAATACTGTGATATACTACCATTTTGGAAATCCTTGACCACCACAATAGCATCCCACTTTAAGAGTTCAAGTTCTAGTTTACCAACATAGAATTAATTATCTGACTATACATTTATGTGTGTGTGTTTGTGTGTGTGTGTTTGCAAAAGTTTCATTGCCTTTAAAATATTGTGAGCTAGCCCTAGTTGTTTTGGCCTACAGACTGAAGGGTCCTGAATTCAATTCTGGTCAAAGGCACATGCCCGAGTTGCAGGATTGATCCCCAATCTGGGGCATGCAGGAGGCAGCCAATCAATGATTTCCTCTCATCATTGATGTTTCTATCTCTCTCTCCCTCTTTCTTCCTCTCTGAAATCAATAAAAATATAAAATAAATATAAAATAAATAAAAATAAAATAAATAAAATATTATTTTAACTAATCAGATATATTCAATAATTACAAGAATTCCAAAATAAATCAAAGTCCTTTGCAAAACAAAAAATATTTCTTCTTGAGGATTTATCTGTTTAACTATTTTATTTTTTCTTTGTGTTTTTCCTAAAGGGCTGTTAGTTGGGAGATGGGATGGAACCTGAATGCATTACACATTAAAATTTAAAAGTTAATGTACATATTTATACCTACATTTATAATAACACACAAGGTATACATGGCATGTTGTTCCCCCAAATTATATTATCATTTTATTGATAAAAGCAATATAAATACACTGCTTTTTGGATACAACTGAAAATGTGACCGTGACCTCTACAATGGTAATTTATGTATTAATTTCCAACCACATCGGAAACTGGCAGGGTCCATCAATTATAGCATTAGTTGCCCAGCATTTACAGCTGCTAAATGCAGAATTAGCGTATAAGCTACTGTCACTCACCTGAAATTTTACAGTTCTAATTAGTGAGCTAGTAAGGCTGTCAACAACTAAATGCCCAACGATTGGCCTGCAAACATGGCACTTCCCAACCCTCCCCCAGACCCACTCATGCAGTTTTGTTAGGTCGTTTCTTCCTAGTTCAGAAATCAAACTGTCGAAAGGAAACTCTTTCCTTTGGTGTCTGGCAATATTCCTTAACAAGTAATACAAACCCTGGACAGACAGACCCTCTGAGCCCACCTGCAGTCTATAGAAAAGTTGGTCATATGCCCTTTTACCTCTGTCTCTATGCCACTGGATTTTGCAAATTCTGATGTGCAAAATTTCTGTTCTCCCCTGAGAGAGCCTCTCCATTCAAAAAGGGGAAATAAAACAGAGTAAGAGACAATCATTAAATGAAAAAAAGCTATTATAGTGATAGATTCTAGGAAAATAATTAAAGTAGAGTTATGGGATTGAGAATGAATAGGAAGCTACGCTGGATTTGGTAGCGAGGAAAGGCCACTCTGATGCTATATGAGCTGAGTCTTTCTTTTAATCCAGGACTCTTTATCACATTGAATTCACTACTGATTTTCTCTATAAAAGATTTTGAAAATAAGACTTTGAAGAAGTGTAAAATTTTTACTTCTTAAATACATGCCTTCTTCTCTCTCATATCTACGCCTTATTAAATGTTATCTTAGCTGCATATAGGGAGCCAGCAAAAGTAGGTTTACAGTTGTAAATACATGAAATACAGTTTATTCTTGTATTATTATTTACTAGAGGCCTGGTGCACGGACACCGGTCCCTTGGCCTGGCCTGTGCCCTCTCACAATTCGGGACCCCTCAGGGGATGTCAGACTGCTAGTTTTGGCCCCATCCCCGCAGGCTAGGCCGAGGGACCCCAAAGGTGCACGAATATGTGCACTGGGCCTCTAGAATGCATATAAGATCTTTGGTTAATCTCTTCCCTCCCTCCTCCATCCCCATTTCCCTCTGAGATTCATCAGTCTTTTCCATGTTTCCATGCCTGTGCATTGAGCGTCTGTCCCTGATGGTCAGTGTGCGTCATAGCTACTGGTCGAACAGTCGAATAGTTGCTTAGTCTCTCTATATATATGCTAATAAAGAGCTAAGATGCTAATGGTCGATAACTTCCTAACCGGTAATGACCAGGTCATTAGCATATTAGCTGGGGCGTTGCTCAGGAGACGGGGTGGAAGCAGGGAGGTGCCCTGAGAGGGCGGGACTATCCCATGCTGGGGAGGGCAGGGGTGAGAGCGCATAGTGCCCCCCTCACCAGTCCTTCGCCACCCACCCCTCGCACTCTGAGCATCCTGCGGCCCACCTGCCAGGGGAAGGAGCACAGCCCAGCAGGTGGAGGCTTCCATGCTTTCCTCCAGCACCATGATCTGGCAGAGCCACCACATTGCTCCAGAGGCTAGGAAGCAGGGAGGCGCCCAGAAAAGGCGGGACCAGCCCGAGCCTACTCGAGGGACTGAGGGCGGGCCTTGAAGCGACCAGAGAAGGCCAGAGGGTTTGGGGGCTGGGCCAGACGCGATGAAGCTCTGCCTGCACAGGTTCGGGTGTCAAGGCAGGCGGCGCCACGCTATTTCATATCATGCACTGGGCTCCTAATATATAAGTAGATACAGCCACTTTAGAAGTCAATTTGGCACTTTCTTACAAAATTAAACATAGTTTTACTATACAATCCAACAATCCCTCCCAGATTTTTACTCATCTGAAATGTTATGCCCACACAAAACCCTGCATATGAATGTTTATAGCTTTAACCATCACCTCCCAACACTAGAAAACAACCCAAATATACTTCAATAGATGAATGCTTAAAAAAAAACAACACAAAAAACTGTGACACATCCTTACAACTGAACAGAAAAAAATGAGCTATCAAATAACAAAAAGATATGAATAACTTTTAAATGCCTATTGCAAAGTGAAAAAAGTCAGTTTGAAAAGGCTATCTACTATGTGTAATTCCAATTATAATTACATGACATTCTGGTAAAATAAAAACTATGAGACAACACAAAGATCAGGGTTCGGGAGAGAGAGGATGAAGAGAGAAAGCACAGGGTATATGTTAGGGCAGTGAAACTATTCCTTTTGACACACGGTGGACACATGACCATTTGTCAAAATCATAGAACTTGGCAGCACAGAGTGAACCTTAATGTAGTCAAATTTTTTAAAAAATCATGTAGGAGGTCAGGGAATTCTGACTTCTGAAACTAGGTGATACAACTTCCACTGGATTCTGCCTGGACACTCACTTTTGGAACCCTGCGTCATGACACGTACAGTCTATAACTCTGAGACAGCCACATTGTGAGGAGGCTCAGGTGACATGGAGAGGGCGGCCTGCTAGTCAACAGCCCTAGCTGAGATCCCAGACATCAGCCAGTATCAACTGCCAGGCATCTGAATGAAGATGCCTCTAGACAATTTCAGCACCTGGCCATCAAGTTACCACTATATCAAGACTTCCCATGTCAGAGGGGAACCGGGTTGGGGGCTGGGTGAAAAAGGAATTGAGCAAAGAAAAAAAATCTCAGAAGCACAGACAACAGTATGGTGATTACAAGAGCCAAAGGGGACTGGGGGGGAGTAGAAGGGGGTAAAGGGAGGAAAAATGGTAATAAAGGGAGATTTGACTTGGGGAGGTGAACACACAATACAATATACAGATGATGTATTATACAATTGTACACCTAAAAACGATATGATTTTCCAATGTCAACCCAATAAATTCAATTTAAAAAAAGACTTCCCAAATAAAGTCTCAGACATGGTGGAGCAGAGATAAATAATTCCTGCTATGTTCGTCTGAATTTCCAACCCATGGAATTCATAAACTTAATAAAATGATTATTTTAGGCTGCCAAATATGGGGGCAATGAGTTACAAAGGCATAGTAACTACAACAACTAGGAATAAATTTACAAGAAATGTACCAGATCTATAGCAAGTGCTCCTAGAAGACACAGCCAGATATTTAAACAAGGACAGAAAACATTGTGTGGGGATGGAGCATATGACCTCTGATTTCTAATCCTGGCTCTGTCACGTACTTTCTGTGGGAGTGTGAGCAAATTATTAAACCTCTCCACCACTCAGTCTCCTCATCAATGAAATGGGAATAATAAAAATACCAATCCACAGGGTTAGTATAAGAATAAACACTTAGACTAGTGTCTGACATGTAGTAAGCACAATACATGTTTTGTTGTTCTAGTTGTTATTATTATTTCATAAGGTGTCAGAGCTCCCTCAATTAATCTATAAATCTAACATGATCTGAATTAAAATTCTCATAAGATTTATTTTCAAATAAGATGAATGACAATAGCTGTATTACAAAAGCCTCCATAATTAAAATAATAGGACTTTATTTAATGCTACTAAAACTGATAATGTCACTTATGTAAATTTTCAAAACAGCCAAAGCAAATATTATATACTGTTTGGGGACAGACGCATATGTAGTAAAACCATAAACCATGATGGTGATTATTTACACCAACATCACACTAGTGAAATTGTATCTGGAGAGAAGAGAAAGAGAAATAGATGGGGGAGGGGGTCTTAACACTATCTAATGTTATATGGCTTTAAAAACAGAAATCTGTAGCAGTTTTAGCAAAATGTTGATATCTGTTTCATCAAGGTTGTGGGCTTATAGGTATATTATTTAATAAACTTTATCTTTAAATATTTCGTAATTTAAAATATTTCATAATTTAAAGTAAATTGCCTCTCCATATTAACAAATTATTTGTGAAAATGTAGTATTTTTACTATGTCTTTACTGATATACACAAAATCTCAAAACCCCATAGTCCATTTCTAGAAGAAATTTTCATTGTTCCCTATTTATACCCTAAAGTTAGAGGTTGGAGTGTGTGTATGTGTGTGTGTGTGTGTGTGTGTTGGGGGGCTGTAATCTAGAAACATAGGACACTTTAAACAGACACTGGGGGGCGGGGGCGGTGAAGGCATGTGCCAGGGGGTAGGGGAGGTCGGGGGGAGGTCAATGGGGGAAAAAGGAGACATATGTACTACTATTTGTAATACTTTAAACAATTAAAAAAGCTAAACTTAAAAAAAAAGAAAAGAAAATTACAGAAAATTCTAGGAATTGTGTCTTAGAGAAATACCCCTCGTCGACTTCCAAAACTTAGATGAAAAGTAAATGAATTTTCAAACACATAATGTTGCCATCTATAAATTTATAACCAAACTAAATTATGACTTTATGGGTAAATGTGGGAGAGTCATCTTAGCTACTTGGTCATTCATACTGTCATAATTGGCAGGAATGTGGCTCCCCACCTGATGACAAAAGAACCCTCAGGAACATATTGGAGTTAACGTCACTGTTAGCACTGTTAGTCGTTATTTAATTACTGATACTCAGTAATTACGTTAAATAGTAGAATGTAGATCTGGAGCAGATCATTGAAGCTGTTTAAGGACACAAACAAGAAAATATATCCAGAGAGTAGAACTCTATGTCTAAACTCCCCGTGTACTACAAAGCAGGTCTGTTTGCTTTATGTCTTTCCTTACGGAGGGTAAAATGCCTACCAGAGCAAGGTAGGCCTCTACTATAAAACTAAAAACAGGACAGAGCAACAAACCAAAAGGGTCCTTAAGATGCAGTGTACCTACTAGGTCTTATGCCTCATAATGCTACTTTAACAAATGTATACATCCCATGACAGCTCATTCAATCTTCAAAATAATCCTATGCAGTTTGTGCCAGTGGTATTAACATTACAAGGTAATAGGTCATAGTGCTTAGCTATACTAAAATATTAAAAGATTTCAAATTATGATTAATAATCTCATTTCCTCAGAATAAGTATAAGCACTGTATTTTTAAAATTATGTACTTATGAAAAATTATGAATTTGTCCTTTTGGACAGGAGGTTTGTAGCTCTTGTAACTATCAATAACAACAACAAAATACCCAAGACTCACCACTCTAAAAGTACCTAAAGTCAGATGGAAAATTGTGAATCATTTTCACTGTTCTAGGTATTCTGCAGTATCAAGCAAAAGAACACAATTTTTAATCAACATGGAAAATATAATCATATTACCCAACCCACATAATTAGGGGTCCCACTGCACCCAACGTTAAGCAATAGGTTTGCTTTTTTTCTGTTCTTTGCTTCTCCTCTCCTGTGGTCAGCAACTTTGCTTTCAGGTCCACATTTCTCCTTTTCTTTCCAGCAAATCTATGATACTAATGCCTTCTAAGGAAAAGGATTGTTCCCATATTTCAGGAAGTTCAAGGTAATATAGGAAGACGTAGGCCAAGAAATTTTAATTTAAACAAGACCTTCCAGTTTTAATTTTACAAAAAGCATATAATTCAGATCAATCCAAGGCTTTAGAAACCATAATTTCATCTTTTTTTTAAAGTTATACTTATTTCTCTTAATCAAATACATGGGATTAGGATGAAACAGTTGATCACTTGTTGCCCCCTGGGGAGGTACCTAAATGATTAAAATACCTAAATCTTAAATGTACTGACTTCATGTTAATAAAAGGTTTTCTCAGTGATCTGATGGTGATACTGTGGGAGAGACCATCTGCCATATAAAGTACCATTGCCAAGGGCAGAGAGCTGGTACATTAAATGTGCGCTGTACAATAAATGCTTTCCTCAGCTTCATTTCCTCAGTGCATGCTTTCAGGGAGCGATGCAGAACCCAGTGCAACGCAGCAGGACCCCTGTCCAAGGTTCACATGGAAGCAAGAGTTTCCAGACAAGCAGATGAGGGGTCCAAGGTGACACAGCTGGCCAGCTCTCCGGAGCTAAGCAGCAGGGCTGCCTGGCCCGTTTGCCTCCCTGGCAGGCAGAGGGCCTTCCAGCATGGATGTAAAAATGGGAAGACATAAGTGAGGGAGGGAACAGGGAGAGGTGTATTAACTCACAGGGAAAAGAGCTCAGAAGGAAAATGGCCAAACAAATGCCTCATGTCTGACGGAATATTTCTCTGAAACAAACCCTTCTTAATCCTCTACTGCAGATTATGGCAACTCTAGCTACACAGCTACCGGCTCAACATTCATTTCAGCCTAATACTTACTGGAAAGAAGAAAACAGAAAACATCACTAAAACTTATCAATGACGTGAATTTTGTTATTAATTTATTGCAGATACACATGTTATTACCACAGAAATATAATGCATCACTGCTGGGATGCCCCTCTCTTACCTAGGATCTACTCTTTGATCAATATTCTTCACATTTACTCTTAATTACCACTATTTCAAGTTCATGGGGTTGAAGTTGAATCCCCATTAGTGTAGTTGCATTAGATTGCCAGAATACATTAACTTAAAATATCCAGGGAAAAATAATACCACTGTAAAATTAAACAGCCAAAAAAAGTTAAAAACCAGCCTAACGGAATAGTCAAGAGAGGTCCATTTTGTGTGGATAGCCATAATTAGAATTGAAGCAGACTTTGCAAAGTTTCTAGTGTTAAATTTACCACTTGCATTTGGGAAATTGTGATTATGCTCATGAAATTGGCATGATAAGAGGGAGAAAGAAGAAGAGATGGAGAGAGATTTAAGAGCTGTGACACTAGTATTTATATATGACTTCCGAAGTATTAGACGAAAATCAATGTTTTGCCAAAAATATACTATCACAGTTCTTTTTTGCCTTCTTTCATAATACTACTAGATTTCTTTGTTTTCCCATATTCTTTCAACTTAATTATTGGCATCTTGAGTCTATCAAGCTTTGGGAGAAAAGCCACACTCCTCAATCATTTCGTCCATTTGTAATGACTAAGTGGTATCACACTGTCAGAAGTTTACTCTGAGATGTCTTAATTCATTCAAAAGTTCTAAACCATTTAAACAACTTGATTATTGTCAGTAGGCTGAGTTCAATCAGCCCTTGTGACTCAAAATGCTTCTCACTTTTCTGCTTTACTAGTTGGAATTCAGAAACAGTTTTCTGTTCAACTCTATAAGATCTTGAATTTATGTACTCTATTTCCACTCATTTCTACTTTCAAGCTAATTATTTTCTGGTCTTGCTGTGTCATATACTTCCTGCTCAAATGCAGCCGCCATCACCAACACACACTTCCAAACTGTTTTTTAATCTCTTGCCCTGGAGCTACAAGTTCCTCAGGTACATTATCTTGTTTTCACATCTCCATAAACAATTTACCAGCTGTTTTGTCTCAACATAAGATAGACTGCCATCCTTCCAGTGTCCAAAAATAGTTTCTTCATTACCTCCACCCTAAAGTTAAGCCAATGGCACATATTTCAGACTTACGACATTCCCCTTGGATAGAGAATTGTGTATCTGTTAGAATATGCTAGAATATATTGCAGAAACAAACAAAATCTCATGCCTTATCATGTTCAAAGGGGGGGCAGTAAGGGCTCTGTTCACCGCAGCCCCTCAAAAATAGGGATTTAACCTTTACATATAGACTTTTAAGATTTCTGCAGCAGAGAGAAAGTAAGATGGCAAACCATGGACAGGTTCTTTCTTTATTTATTTCAAATAATTTTACTTCGTTTATTTTTTTTCAATTAAAGTTTACATTCAATATTATTTTGTATTAATTTCAGGTGTACATCATAGTAGTTAGACAATCATATAATTTACTAATCATTTCTCCTGATATTTCTACTACCCAAATGGAACTATACACATCTTAAAATACTAGAAAAAGAAGAAAAAAAGCAACCCAACGTCAGCAGAAGAAAGAAAATGATAAAAATTAGAACAGAATTAAATGAAATAGAGAACAAAAAAAAAACTATACAAAAAAATCAATAAAACAAAGAGCTGGTTCTTTGAAAAGATTCATAAAATTGACAAACCCCTGGCTAGGCTCACTAAGGAAAAAAGAAAAAAGACCCATATAAACAAAATCAGAAATGAGAGAGAAGTCACCACAGACATCACAGATTTACAATGGACAGTTTCTTAATATTTTTCACAAGGAAGTGATACACATCAATAGCCTAAAGCAAGTTATGTGGTTGTAACCAGTACCACAGGGCACATAAGTGCTACCTTACCATGCATGCAGACAGCTAGAGATATTTGGTGATTGACAATAATAAACTCCACTGGTTTTCCTTTTGATTATTATTGTAATTTTGATAATGCAATACTTAAAAATGATATAACTATAAAAGAAGTAAAATGGCAAAAACAATACTGAATTCCTCAAAAAAGGAATGTATATCCAGTGTAAGATACTGAAGTTATTAACTTGACTTGTCAGATCAAATCACAAATTTGGAACAATAAACAGCAAATGTCAAGATTTTTAAAAATTATTAATATGCCCCTATATCATTGTCAAAAACATAATGATAGTCAGTGATATGGAAGAATAAAATATATCTAATTATTTGCTGAACAAATATGAGGTGGAGTGTTTCTATATAATTCTTTCAAATACTTATCATTTAGAATACTTTAAGATAAAATATTACTATTTATGCAGCATTCAATCAGTAACTTAATTACAAATACAGAGGCATATTCTTTAGTGTTTTAATAAATAAAGTACTGTACAGGGTAGTAATTACTTACATACATCTTTTATCTATTCCTGTGAAGATTATAATTCACACAAAAGCAAAGTATGCAATAAACTAATCTAAAAATTTGAGAGCTCCTCATTGTATCATTTTAAATAGGTGTTAATGGCAATAAATTGTTTACTTATTTAAATGATTGGACTTTAAAACAATGTGGCATACCATGGCTACAAGTGATACATACTTAAAATTCTTTCAAAAACCTTACATTACCATAACTTATAAGACTCGCTTGAAAAACTACCTTGAAATTCTTTAAAAAATACAATTAAAGAGCAAGATCTCTATATCTAAAATTAAAAAGATTTCATATAAAATTTCAAAAAATATTTCAGTGAAAGATTTAAAGCAATAGTACTTACTTTTCCCCAAAACAACAAAGATAAAATTTTATACTTATAGCCAGATGATAGAAAGAAATAAAATATCTATACCTCAAACAGTCTTTTTATAAAATTTACATCAAATGAAGTGCTCAGGTTTGGGAACTGGCCACTCTTCATCTACTGTATTTAGTGTATTGGAGAAAGGTAAAGTAAGGTAGAGGTTTTAGTCAACATCACCAAGGCCCTGCAGCTGGTTCTATGGGCATGCAAAGTCCCTCCTTACAAGAAGTTTATATCTAAATGAGTAAACAAGACTTGAAAATGCAACCAAGAATAAAAAACAAGAAGAAGAGGCAGCTTATACTAGTAAATATATTTGAAATAAAGAGTAGAAAAATTATTATAGAAAAAATTTTAGAGGAAGACTACACATAATAGACTTAAAACACAAAACAAAATGAGGTTTTACTAATTAACCTGAACTCTATCCTGACTAACTATAGTTAATAACCTTTTATTTCAATTACCAACTTTTTACTCTAGTGTTATTTTTTAAAAAATATATTTTATTGATTTTTTACATAGAGGAAGGGAGAGAGATAGAGAGTTAGAAACATTGATGAGAGAGAAACATTGATCAGCTGCCTCCTGCACACCTCCCACTGGGGTTGTGCCCGCAACCAAGGTGCATGCCCTTGACTGGAATCGAACCCGGGACCCCCCAGTCCACAGGCCGACACTCTATCCACTGAGCCAAGCCGGTTACGGCTCTAATGTTATTTTTGAAAGAAATATAATTCAAACTATTCTTGATTGCACAAACTAATTAACATACTTACAAACGTAAAGTTTAGTAGACACATGATATTCAATAACCAATTTTGAGAATATTGAATGAATGTGGGATACCTCTACTACAATTTCAAATTTTCTGAATAACAGAAAAAAAATAAATACATAATTTCTCAAAAACAATAAAATATGACATAAGAATATAAATGCTGAATATCTTAGCAGATGAAAAGCAGAAAGCCGTGGATTAACACAGAAATAACATCCACCAGAAAATAACACCATTTAAAAAAATACTGGAGAGGGTAAATGGCTGAAGAATGACATGGTCATGCAAATATAACATGTGTTGTTTTTTTTTTTCAAAAAACAAAATCAAGGACAACTATTTAAATATACTATAAACTATAAAGCATTTAAGACAGATGGAAGCAGAAAAGAATTCAGCCTTTTAAAAACTGTAAATTAAAGGAATATGAATTTTGACTTTGTAAGTTTTGGGTACAAAAGCTCTATTAACCCCCATAGCTACTGAAAATGATGTAGGGAAAAACCATAAGCAGACAGGGTAAAAGTGCCACATACTGAAGTGCAGAGCGGAGCAAACCACTAGAAATGTAAAGGGGAAATTCTGACAGTAAAAGAATCATAGCGGGAAATAGACCAGAATTCAGAGCAGAAATTGTCCAAATACCTGGCTGACAGTATGGTGAGAAGCCATAGAGAGACATCCTCTTCAAAGGTAAAACTATGCAGAATCTTAGCCTAATGTTTTTCACAGCTGAGTACATTTCCCAACTGTGCACAGTTTGGTCACAGAAAGATTGAGGTTTCAGAGAACAGAACCCAAAGAGCAGAGCAGTTGGAAATTAATGAGGAATCCATAAAATTAGCTAGATAAGTTCAGTAGCAGACACCGACATGGCTAAAAAAAAATCACTGCACTTAAAAAACCAATGGAAATTCTCCAATTCAAAGAACAGAGAAAAAGAGAACAGAACATTTAAGATCATTTAGCATGTATGTAATTGGAATTCCAGAAAAAAAGAAAAAAGAAAGAAAGAAAACCCCACAGAGGTAAAAAAAGAAAATATATGAAAATAAATTAACTAAAAATTTACAAATTTAGTAGAATACATTATTTTACAGATTCAGAAAGTTCAACAAATACCAGTCAAGGTAAATAAAAATAAATCTATACCTAGACATACCAGAGTCAAACAGCTTATGAGCCAAAGATAAAGAGACGATCTTGAAAGAAGCCTGAGCAAAACAATTCAGGAGGTTTGGAGAAGGTGAGGGCACCACAAAATTTAATGGCTGACTTCTCATGTGAAGTCATGGAAGTCCAAAGACATTGGAATGGCATGTTCAAAGCATGGAAGGATAAAAAAAAATATTTACAGCAAAGCTATATTTCAAAATTGAAGGCAAATTAAGAACATTTTGATAAACAAAAATTTAAGAAACTATCAGGAACACTGGTATACACTATAAGAAATGCGAAGAGGAGTTCTTCAATCTCAAAATAAATGACACTAAATGACAACTCAGATCAATAGGAAAGAATGAAGTAACAGAAATGGTAAAAATATGACTAAATATAAAACTTTTTTCCTTTTTGTAAGTTATATGAGTATATGAGGCAAAAAGGTATCTTATGTTATTTGTTGCTTTATAGCAGGGCTGGGGAACCTTTTTACTGCCAAAGGCCATTTGGATATTTATAACATCATTCATGGGCCATACAAAATTATCAAGTTAAAAAGTAGCCTGTTATATTTGGTTAAACAATTAATTAACTCACCCCTAATGCCTTAGCAGGGCGAGACCAAATGATTTTGCGAGTCTTATACGGCCAGAGGGCTGGACCTTCTCCACCTCTGCTTTATAGGGTGAATAGATACGATACACATGGAAATAGTTTTAAGAAGGGGGAGGAAATGGAAATGTATATTGTTACAAGCCTCCTATATTTTACAAGAAGTAATTAAAAATTATATCTAAGTAGCCTGAATAGATATAAACTATACATTTTAACCTCTGCAGCAACCACTAAAAAATGCAGTTAAAACAGAAAAGTAAACATATGAAAATAGCATTTTAAAATTTATATTTACAAAAAAATGAGGCAAAAAGATGAAAGAAAAGAAAAAACTGAATGCTAAAATTTAAAACAAATAGTAAAAAGCTTATCTAGATGCAATCACATCAATAATTATATTAAATGTAACAGATGTGAATTAATTCATGTCTTTTATATAAATGATCTCCAACCTATGAGACCTTAAAAGAAAACACAATTACTGAAAGTAAAAGTTTAAAATTTTATTTGTAAATAAGAACAATTTAATATTAATAAAATGAACTTGAGGATAAGTGCTATTTTTAGAGACAGAGAGGGATATGTCGTTATTATAAAAGTTCATGTATCAAGAAGGTAAAACAATTATAAATACAGTCGGCCCTCCTCGCGCAGTTTCACTTTTTGCAGTTTCAGTAACCCACAGGCAACTGCAGTCTGAAAATACTAAATTTCCCCAACCATTGACATCTGCCCCTGGCACCCAGCCATGGACGTCCTCATGACTTGATCCAGGATCACCAGAAGCAGATGATCTTCCTGATATATCATCAGAAGGTCAGTAGTAGTCTAACGCTATGTCAGAGTGCCTATATCAGTCATTCACCTCACTTTATCTCATCATGTAAGCATTTTATTATCTCACATCATCACAAGAAGAGTGAGTATAGTACAATAAGATATTTTGAGAGAAAGAGAGAGGTAGAAAACATTCATATAATTTTATCATAGCATATTGTTATAATTGTTATAATTTATAAGTAGTTATTGTTATTCATCTCTTACTGTGCCTAATTTATAAATTAAACTTTATCATAGATATGTAAGTATAATGTACATGTTATATATATATATTACTTATACATATACATATACTTATACATATATTGTATTATTATACTTTTTTTACTTAATTATTGTACTTATTAATATTATGATACTTATATATATATTGTATATATAAGACTCATAGTGTCTGTGGTTTCAGGCAGCCACAGGGTATCTTGGAACATACCCCCTGTACATAAATGGGGTACTACTGTACACAATAAAAGAGCTACAAAACATATAAAGCAAAAACTGGAAAAAAAGAAAAATATGCAATCTTAGTTGAAGACTTAAACATGCTCTTCTTGACAATTAATGGAACAATCAGTGAAAAAAAACACCATCTATGATAATAGAGATCTGAGCAAGATTGTCAACCACCTTAATTTACTTGACATTTAAAGAACACTATAATGCCACAACTTCAGTTTACACAATCTTTTCCAGTGCATATGAAATAGTAACCAATATTAATCATATACTAATCCTAAATTTAGTCAATATAATTTAAAAGCTAAAAATCTTAAAATAGGATTTTATCTAGCCAAAACTTAAATTAGAAATTGATAAAAATAAAACATCTACAAAGCCTCAAATATTACAAATTGAGCAACTTACTTCTTAGCTTATACAACCCTCAAATCAAGATAGGAATCATAAAAGACACTAGCAAACATTTTGAAATGGATAATAGTAAGTTAGCAATGAATCAAAATTTTAGGGTTGCAGCTACAAAAGTGTTTAGAGAGAAATTTACAACCATAACACACTTAAGTATTAGAAAAGAGAAAAGGTTTATATCAAATCTTAGATAAAATCAAAGATCTCAGCTACCACACTAAGAAACTAGAAAAAGAAAATTAACCCCCAGGTGACTAATTTGGAATATTAGTCATTAATGTTAATAATTTCTTAGCAAATTAATTAAGAGAAGATATCAATTAAATGTAAAACAAAAATAATAGAGAAAACTCAATGAAGCCAAAACCTGATCTTTGAAAACATTAATAAAATTGAATAATCCTATTCAGATTTATCAGAAAACAACAACACAAACACATTCAAATCACCAATATAAAAATACAAGGTGGCTCATTACTGAATACCTTATAAGTATTAAAAGGATAAGAAAATTTTAAGGTCAATTGTATCCTAATAAATTCAACAACTTAGATAAAATAGAAGAATAGTTTAAAAGACACCAACAATCAAAGCTCATTCAAAAATGAGTAGATAATCTAAGACACCTGGGTCTATGAAAAATTTGAATAACCTTTCTACAATTAAAACAACAGACCCACATACCTTCCTGGGTAAATTCTACCTTATGCTTTAGAACAGTAGTTCTCAACCATGGCTGCACATTAGAATCACCTGGAATCTTTTTAAAATCCTGATTTCTGGGCCTCATCATCTGGAAATTCTGTTTCTTTGTTACTAATGTTGTGGCCCCACCCCATAACAAAGAAACAGAATTTCCGGAGGATGAGGCCCAGAAATCAGGATTTTAAAAAGATTCCCATGTGATTCTAATGTGCAGCCAAGGTTGAGAACCACTGCTTTAGAAGAAAAAAAAAAAAAATAGCACACACTCGTCCAGAAATATAAGGGGCGTGGGGAGCATTTCCCAATTCATTTTATGAAGCCAGCATTATCCATCCAGATAAAAAACCAAAGACATCAGAAAAGAACATTACAGGCCAATATTCTTCATAAAAATAAATGTAAAAATTATTTTTAAAAATTTAGCAAACCAAATCCAGGAATACATAAAATGTATAATACATCATGCCTAAGTAGGATTTATCCTAAGAAAACAAGTTTGGTTAGCATTTGAAAATCTATATTAAAGTAACTGAGTATATTCCATATATTACTAGGCTTAAAAAGGAATAAAAAAAAGCATCTGATAAAATTGAATACCTATTAATGATTAAAAACTGTTAACAAACTAAAAAAATAAGGTAACTTCATGGATATAAGAGGCATCTACAAAAAAACCCCACAGTTGTCCCTAAGTTTAGGAACAAGGCAAAAAACTCACTGTTATCAACTCTATTCAGCATTTTTTTGAAGGTGCTAGCTATTACAATAAGGAAAAAAATAAATACAAAGCATATGAATTGGAAAAGAAAAAAACTAAAAGCTGTCCCAGTTGAGACAATATTATATTAATGTAGAAAATCTTAAGGAATGTTCAAAAAGCTACTTACTAGTAAGGTTGCAAAATACAAGTGTATTTCCATCTAGTAGCAATGAACCATTGTAAAATAAAATTGTAAAAAATACCCATCAAGAAATGTGAAATACCTTGAGATAAATTAACAAAATGGGCGCAAGACCTGTACACCTAAAACTACAAGACATTGTTGAAAGAAATTTGAAAAGGCCTAAGTAAAAACTTCCATTTTTGGCCTGACATATAAGAAGCGTGGGAGTTGCCACTCCATCAAAACAACAGGTAAAAAGTTGAACAAACTAAAAAATCAACAATTCTTCTTAGATCCATAAGAGAAGTCAAATCACAGGGCAAACCACTGCCCCCCCCCCCCCCCCCCCCCAATATAGACATCGACAGGCAAATACAGAATATCACAACTTACCAGAGCAGAAATCCGTAGGTGAAACCTCCACGGGAAGGGCCAGAGGAGGACAATCTGAACTGTAATTGATGAATTGCTTGAAACTCAGTGTGAACAAGTCTGAGAGATAAAAACACCAGAAAGACCCAATCATTGGGGAGAGGGGGGAACCCCACACTTTTGTGAATTTTACCTCTAGGAGCCCTACCAGGTCCTCACAGTAAATATTGGAGAAAAATTCCCCTTGAGTTTCTAGCAGGGAGACAGGAAATACATCAGAGCGCTCTCTTCTTAACAGGGTTTGCCTTCAGGAGAAACCAGTTAACCAAAGCTTAATCAGCTGGGGTTTTATCAGAGCCTAATTGAACTGGAGGAAGGAAAATAGCCAGCCCAGCCCACTCTAGCCATGTTTAGGAACTTGACTAGTGTATTCTCTGGGGCCAGCGCTAAGGAGAAATCCCATTTCGTTGGGCCCAAGGAGATGGCTTATGTGTCTCTGAGATTGACAGATACAAGGGGATTAAGAAAAATAAATAAATATATTGTGGTCATATTTTCTTGCCGTGGAAAATAAGGATTTATAAATATGAATATACCTATATATATATATATATATACTTATACACACACATACATATATACTTCCTAGGTCTTATTGCTGAGAGGACCCTGAAGCAAATAACAAAAGTGCACAGATCTCAGTTTCTAAATACCACTAAAAACCTAAGGTTCTCTAGAGAATTGGCTGATTTCAAGGCAAGGGTGAAAAAAAAGTCCATGGTAAATCCTAGAATATCTTGGCTTGCCAGAAATTAATAAAGTGATGAAACAAAATGAAGTGTATATGGCAAGAAAAGATGAGATTCTGTTTAAAGAAACTCTCACTGGTCAAATACATGACAGAATATCAAAATAAAAATGCCTGTAAAAAATTATAACCCAGTGAATAAAATTGATATCCTTGAATTCATACTGATATGTACACATGATGATTAAATAAAAGCAAGAGATGGGAAAAGTCTTGCTTAGAGTCAGATGTCAACTAACAATGTAGTAGGAAATTTGGCATTAGAAAATAGTTATTTAGCAACAATGAAAATAATAGTTTTAGAAAAACATTATCAATGGATACTAATATTAATGGACAAAAGTTTGATGTGAAAAATGAAACTTACATGATCTCAAACATCTCCCCACAAATACTTACTAATTGCTTATTATTTAGTAAGTAAAACACTTTTATAGTGGAGAAGCTTGGCAGACAACACCTTAACCAAGTGTTCACAGGGCACATGACCAGTGACAGGAAGGCTTGGTGGAGTGTACTTCTTGGTATTGTACTCTGAAAATAATGCAGTGCCATTTCTGTTGTACTCTCCCAAATATTCATAACCTAACCTTAGATAGGAGGACATCTCAGACAAACCCCAAATGAGGGACACCCTACAAGTAACTCTTCAAAAATGTCAAGGTCATAAAAGCTAAGGGAAGACTGAGGAATTGTTCCAGACTGAAGGAGATTTAAGAATCATAAAAACTAAAGGCAGTATATGATTCTCATTTGGACCCTAACCCTCTAAAACATGTAATTGGAACCAAAGAGAAAATTTGAATGAAAACTTGTGTGTAAAAATCTAAAAAATACAAATTATGATAGAGAGTAAGACAAAAAACATTGAGCTAGAAATTAGGGGCCCATTAAATCTCTGATAATCTCCCGGATAGTCACTTACTTTCCTAAGCCTCGAGATTATTTTGTTTAGAATGAGTGATTAAACCACAAAGTCCCTTTTATTTCCAAAATTCTATGACTAAACTTCTTCCAATTAATGGTTAAATCAAATTACTAGTACCTATGTATTGAGTAGTTCACTAAGTGCAAAATCAATTATAAAATTTGTTGGACTACTATTTTGGGCTGATTTTGAGTTTATGTGGCAATGTGGAAAAACATCTAAAAATACTGTCATAGGTGTGTATATATTTAGTTGTTTTAGACTTAAAATATTTCCTCATTTCTCAGCAGCTGATGGAAGAATCACAGCCTAGTTGATTCTTGCCTGTATCAAGTCGCAGAAGAAGTGATTATCAAAATGGTCACATTTTCCTTCTTACCCCTTTAGTGCACTCTTTGTTCACTTAGCACAGCTGATGAAGAAATCCCACTAACAAGCTCATGGGTTCATCACTCCGATGACTCAGGAAACCCCTCACCCTTGCCAGCCATTTGACATGTGCTTGTCATTGGTCACAAGGTCAATTGAGTGATCACGTGTGGATAGACAGACCATTGCAAATTCATCACTGTTAGGAAAATAATTCACAAAGCACATCCAATTCAAAATGGGCTAGCAACACCACTTTTCTGTATGAACATGGGACATCAAATTGAGTTTCTTGGTGTTTTCACCATATACTATTAATCTCAAAATCCTCTTTGATTTCTGACTCTGCTCAAATTTTATATCCCTGCTACTACTGTCTTGCCCTCTAGTGATTAATACCTCCTTAGCTTTGTCACTCTTTAGAGCAAAATCAGGAGGCCTAAAATCTAAAATGCATGTATTATCTAGTTCTTCCAATTTTGTATTCTAGGTGAAGATACAGGCCTTTCCATTGTCCCTGTGTCACTGTGTCAACAAACCAACACACAAATCCGGGGACCCAAATTGGAGAGGGTGCAGGCCAGGCTGAGGGACACACACCCCCGTGCATGAATTTCGTGCACCAGCCACTAGTAATGTAATAAAGCCGACTTTTCAAATAGGATGTCCCTGTATTCAAAGGTATATTTTAAAAGCTTACTAGCCAATGCAATGATAAGGAAACAAACGTGGCTCGACATTCGCTCTCAAGTTTCAAATAGGGATGTCTTTGAAATGCTCTCTTCTGAATGTGAGTTTAATGTGAGTAAATATTGGGAATCAGAAAGCCATGGATTTACAGGGAACCAGCACCATAATACCCTAAATCGTATGGTAACGTGAGACCGACAGCACAAACCTTTACACAGAAGGAATACACCTCAAAAGAAACAGGGCTCTGGAAACATGTTAGAGGCCTCAGAGGAGCAGAGGATGACTCTGTGATTGGTGATATGGGATATAGTTCAAATGCCTGCTGGTTCTCATTCCCACTCTGTCAGAAGAAAGGCAAGAGACAAGGGTGTAAAGAAAAGAGGATCTCATTCTGCTTGAATATTGTGTTAACCTATGAGCGCTAGTGCTCCGCTGGTCAGCTTTTTCAGGGCTTGCTGTCATCGCAGCTCTGCTGACCTGGTAGGTCTGATTATGAATGATCAATGTGCCTATTTGCAATAAAAGTCTTTGCACAGACTTGGACCCTCAGCCCTTATTCACTCATGCAGATAATAACGGCAGTTCAAGGCAGTTGCCCATAACTCCAAGCTTCATTAAACAAAGGGAATGTCACCAGAAGTCCCTTTAACTATCTTTTTGCTGCTAGGCAGAGAAAAATTGGCCATTCCGAGGAAATGGAATTTACAGTGTTAATAAAATAAGGATTTGTGTATCCCTATGCTCTATGTTGCAGCTCTATTCTGAGCTCCCACTGTTAAAACCCTCCACGTTAGCAGGGGGCAGAGTGAGAAATGTGAACAAAGGATGCTGTGTGCCTGAGGTCAGATTCTGCTTGAGGAAACATTTCAGTGGAATTTTCCAGAATGGGGTGCTGCCACTCCTCCCCATTCATTACAGACACAGCTAGTGTTAGGCTGGTGTCTCAAAGGTTTGGAGGTTGGGGAAGGATGATGGGGGAGGCTCCAGAGGAGTTCAGTGTGACTTGAAAAGAGGGTCCCTCTGTGGTACATTGAGACACAAAGTCTGTCCACTCTCCAGGCTCCGGGAGGGTGTGAAGTTTTGATTACCCTTTTTCTCAGGAAAAACATATTAACAAGTCACTGTTGTTTGGGGAAAGTGTCAACCTTAGATGTTCTAATAAGAGATGGTCATCTATGACACAGTCCCTCATACATCACCTCCTGGCTCATGCTCCTCACATGAACTCCCACCCCACTCTACACCTTGGGCATCACTCCTACATTACCCTCATACACACATTAGTTTCCCTAGCTATTTAGAATACCCATTCACTATTTTTTATAGTCCTCTCCCTTAAAACTAGACTTTAAGGACATCCTTAAAATTTTTTGGTTGCCTAAATAACCCTGCTATGATTTGAAACTCACAGAGAAATGCAGTTTTGAATGACTGAATAATCCAAGTCAAAAGTTCAGGTTCCTTCAAAATCAACTGAATGCCCATTTCTGGATAATAATTTGTATTTGCATTCCAACTATTCTGTAATAAAGATTCAAGAAAAATGAAAACAATGAACATGTGAGAAATTGCCCGTGAAATGAATAAAGTCACAAAACAGATAAATTAGGCCCCAAATAAAACATTTTTCAACGAGAAATTTTTGGTCTCAATCATTTGGAAATACTTTTTCCTGCTTTGACCCATAAAGAGTAGACATGGCCACATAGAACATGGAAGACCAGTTATTTTGTGCTAATTCAATACTAAATGTGAAGAAAATAGGCTACCAAATGTTCCTGGCCATTCAGAAATTGACAAGTAAGCATCTTGCACACAGTAGTAGGCCTTGTAAGCAAAAAGCTTTCCCTCCTGAGTGTCTCTCAAACTTATAAAACTCTATGAGTCTATCTGCTCACACAAAGCCTAACACTTGTTTATGTCCCTACCTGTCGTCTTGTAACAGTTTCTGGGAAGGGAAATGTGGAAAATTCCCCCCAAAAAAGTGAAGGTAGGGGGTGGAGGGGAGGGAGATGTGGTAATTTCAGTGGTTATGAAATAAATAAAATACAGAGAAATAATATTCCTAAGATATTCCCTTGGAAAAGGATGCCACACAAAGAATTGCTGAAGGACCTGAATATGATTGGCTCAAAGGAAAAACTAAGGGAAGACAGTTATATTCCAACATATGATGGTTGTCCATAGATGGGGAAGGTCAGATAGGGAATTAAAGAGTAAAAGTTGTAAGGTACTGGTTGCAAAGAGATTAAAAAAAAAAAAGGAACTTTGAATCACTAAAGCAACCAAATTCGTTCAGAAGGTTTTAACCATCTATGGGAGATACTTGAGGAGGAGGCATTATTAAAATAGGTGAGAGGTTATTTTTAGATGATTTTAAAAATACTTTAGCCCTAACTGGTTTGGCTCAGTGGATAGAGCGTCGGCCTATGGACTGAAAGGTCCCGGGTTCAATTCCAGTCAAGGTCATGTACTTTGGTTGCGGGCACATCCCCAGTAGGAGGTGTGCAGGAGGCAGCTGATCAATGCTTCTCTCTCACTGATGTTTCTAACTCTCTCTCTCTCTCTCCCTTCCTCTCTGTAAAAAATCAATAAAATATATTTGAAAAAAATACTTTAAACTTTAAGAATTTTATAACTATGATGAATTGAGAGCTAAGAATGTTTGTGAAATAAGCAAACACGTAAGAAAACTTACCAAGCATTTGTTTACTCCTCTACCGTCATCTTCAAGGCAGACTTGAGTCCTGCTTGGCCTTTTCAGCAGGGCATAAGTCTCTAAACCAGGAAGATGATGTGAACTTTATTTTCATGAACTTTAATTTTGTTTAAAGAATTTTAAAAAGATCAAGCAGTGACAGCGTACTATTTTGTAAAGTGAATCCATATCTAGAAACTCCCTATGGCATTAACATGTCCAGGTTTAAGTTGTGCAGTTTCTTGGCTATTTGAAATAGGATGGTCATCTCAATTCAGTTTGCATAAGAAGCCCATTGTTCTCATCTTAAAGCTCAGGATAAGATATTCATAACATCTCCTCCTCTTTCCTCCCACACTCTTCCAATGCCTGAGACACTTCTGTCCAGTACTATCCATTCAAACTGAAAGACTGAGCTATTCAAAGCTTCCTCTCGGGCACTTAGGGCTTTGTGCTATTGTCCGGCTGTATGAGACTCCAGTGGATTCTGTGTTCAGTCTGTTCTAATGCACCTCCCACCAGCTGGAATACGCATCTTTAGCATTAGCGTTTCTTTTCCATTACTTTTAATCCAGGCAGCTCCAGGTTTGTTCTGTTTGGGACCCTGCATTATGTCCTTGGCCTCCAGGATTGAGATTTAATTCAGCATATTTCTACTAGAATATAAATGCTTGTGGGTGAAATTATGCATATATGGTGTGAAGGAACTGTTAATGTTTTGGTGTTTTTCTATCTTCCACAGTACTTAGCACAATGCCTTGCACACAACAGATGTTCGACCAAGGTGTGTGATTTCAACTAGTCTTTTTTCACCTATCCAGGAAAGTGTTGCCTTAAAAAGTAAAACGATGCTAAAATGATAATACTTACAAAACATCATGCACTGGAATAATATTTTGATACTTTTTATTCTTTTCAACAGTAATCAACCAATTTACTATTGATGTTTATTAAGAAATTTGAAGTACCTGTTCATCCACTATTTAAAATCAACAACCTTAGTTTTCGGGAATGAAAGTAGAAAGAAGAAGAAATCATGACTAAAAAGAGCAAAATCTACTTTTGAGAAACTTCATGATTTCCCTACATGGGTACTAATTCTGAGTCACTAAATATTTTCAACAGAAAGAGATCTTAGCAACTAATAAGTCCAACTTCCTAAAGCAAAAGATAGGACTATTCTATGTTTAAAAACAATTATTTCTGTTGTAGTTTTTAAACAAAAAGACCAAACTCTTGGTTAGATTGTTAGAAAGAGAAGGCGGGTGGGAGTGTAAGGGTGGGGGTAGACGTATGGAAAGGCAAGGTCTTTCCTCTCTTCCTCAGGATGTTCAGTAGACAATGTCCCTGGTGGGGCCGCCTGAGGTTCTGCTGTGGTGGAGTTTGCTCAGTGTGTAACAGATGATGATGATGATGATGATGATGATGATGATGATGATGTGTTGAGGACAGTTACTACCCATGATTCCATCTAAAGGAGGACATTTTCACTCTGTTCTCCAGGGTGCACAGCATGGACAAGTTATTCCTCTCATGGGAAGAGGACTGATCCAATGGAGGAATTTGGGAGAAATAATTGAGTACATTCGATACAGCATCTTCTGGGTCCCTCTCTTTAAGAGCCAGCTTGACTCCAGGATGCAAACTTTTGGGCCACTCTCCCATGCGGTAGCTTAGCAGATCAAGTCCTACCTGTGCAAGATGGGGCCTGTAGTTCTGAGGAGAGAGGAAAGGCTCATCCAGTGATATATTAGTAAGCCCTCTCTGGCCATAAATCTAAAGTAAGACTCACTAGTTCAGCTGTTATGAGTAATAAGGATTTCTATTTGTCTGACTTTTATGTCCTATTTCTCAGTTGTTGCCAAGTTTGCAAGAAGAGATGAACAAAATTTTTTAAAAGTCTCAATGTTTAAGCTTGGGAATTAAAAAACTATAATTATGATCTATCCTTTGAAATTATAATAGTTTTAAAACCAATAGAGAAAGTTATTAGGTAACTCAGATCCAAATTTTCAACATTAAAATAATCTGTATTCTATTTTTACACTCTGCTCCTTTTAGTAAAACAGAAAAAATTGAACTGTTATTACTAAACACGGTATCCATTTCTTGTGAATAAAATTTATATTGGTCATCATATTAAAAGCATACACAAATTTATAATTTGAAGGTTTGAACAACAGAATAGTTTCATCAGTTTACCAATGGCAGTTTCATAATGAACGTTAGCTCTCTTGCTGTGGAAGACATTAATCCCAGGGATACCACATGTGAAACACAGCCATATACTTTCAACTACCATCTTTATCATCATACCAAGTAGTATTTTTGTATGGTTTTCAAAATATTTTCACTTATATTCTTTTATTCAACCCTTTCAACAGCACCATAAGTTGGGTAGGACAAATAAGTTTCATCTATATTTTACAATGAAAAAAATTCACAAAGAGATTATGTGACTTGTTCAAGTAACTCAACCATTTGTATAAAAAAAAAGTTGATACTAATAACCAAGTGTCCTGCCTCCTATTTATACATATTTTATATACTTATTATATTGTCATTATATTAGATACTTATAAGAGAAGCATTAATTTTAGGTGACTAGAACGGTATGATTTGTTTTTGTTTGGCTTCCAAGAGTATATTAATTCAATGAAATTAAAAATATTTATTGAATATGTAGCACATTGTTTAGCAAAGAACAACAACAATAATAAAGGCTCTACATGTGTTAAGTAGATAGACTGATGAATGAATGGATGGATGGGTGGAAGGATGGATGGATAAATGTGCAACAGGGCTAAAGACAGAAGAATAAAATGTGACTCTTAAGGAGGACAAATGTAGTGACACAAAAATAGCTAGAATACACGTTGCTATGTGCTGTAATAGAGACAGGCCCATTGTGCTAGGAGAACAGATGACAGAACAATTCATGATACCGCATTTTGAGATTATTGTACAAGTGTTGTACCATCGAACCATTGAAATGCTCTTTATGCTGTAAAGAAAGGAAATGGAAGTGATGAAGCGTGAAAGGCCCATTGTCAGAATTTTTCAAAGAAAGATACCTTAGAATCCATGAAAACTGACAAAGAATCTAGGAATTTCAAAACCCAAAGAACTTAAATGAAAAGCCCAGCCCTACATGTTTTTTATTAGAGCAGTGACATCCAGATGGGGTGGAGGGCAGAGGGGAGATGCATAATGTCATGTACATGTATATTTAGTAGCAAAAGAAAGCATTGAACCAAGGCATCAACCAGACACATTTCTAACCTTGACACGAGTTGCTGATGAAATGGCCCTAAGAATATACACCACAATTGGCCTTATTTTGACCTGAGTTAGCAAGAGCTTTTAGCAGGAGTTTTGTCATGTAAATACCCCCTTAAACAAGAACAGAACACATTGTTCAAGTGGCTCAGACAGAGCTGGCGGTCAGTAACTGACACAAGAGAACTTGGGTAGAAGCACAACAAGGAGAGGATCTCTTTCAGGAGGAGTGGTGAGTGTTAATGGGATTTAACAGAGTGAAAGGAAACTATTCTAGGAAAGATAATAGATGAATCCAAAATACTTTGGCATTTTAATCGAATATGCTGTTTAGGAAAAAAGCACAGTCTGCACCCCAACACCTGCTGGACCTAATGGACTCTGAAATGTTGTTTCAGAATTAATCAAGTCATTTAAAATCATAGCTGCAGTCTCCATTCACTACTCCTGTGCATAAATGTGCTGATCCCGATACTAATCCATGTCGGGTGACTTCTGCAATACATCACCATAATTGCCATTTTAGGGCTGCAAATTGGAGCTAAAATAACCAGATGCAAAAGAGATGGCCATATCATACTCTCAAGATGGATCTTCAAAGTTCAAGGAGAGTTCAAGCATGGAAGAGGCAATAGAAAGGGGTCAAGTGTAAGGGGATTGTTCATGTTCAAGAAGAATTAACTTTACAAATATATTGTTTCTGAGGTGGTAATTGTCCCATCTTACAGTTATTCATACCTCATTTACTCGTTGCATTCTTCTCAAGCATTTAATGAAATGAATTTGATTTTGACAAAATATTCTATTTCAAAATTGCCATTAATTTTCAAGATATTTTATTCTCCTCTAAATTATCTGTTTTAAAGTGATAGAGACTGGATTTGGAAAATCTACTATTTCCCTAGCTAATCTTCTGGCAAGAGTCCATGTCAGTTTCAGATAGTTCCTTCCTAGCTTAGTCAACTAAGTCATTGAACTAAAAAAAAGTCACCAACATCCCAAACATCCCAAACTCAAAATACAAGGTCAGAGTTCTGTCTCATGGGAGAAAAACTAAGGCAGTAGGCAGTTCTCTAGCTTATCTGTCACATTTTCAGAGGACTGTAATATGCCAATAAAAGTCTACCCCACAGTTATTAGTTTATATGAAATTGGGACAGATTTGGAAAATCAGGAGGCAAAAGAGAACCCCTGTGGCTAGTTCAGTATCAAAATTGCTTAAAAATGCCACTGTTACTTGCTGATTTGATTGAATCACCCTTTCCTTGATATCTTATAAAATAAATTACCATAAAAAGAATACAGTACCTCTATTTCAAAATCCAAATTTGTAAACATAGCACTCAAGTACCTTCACAATCTGGAGCCAGCCTACCTGTTTAATACTTCTATCTTCACAACTCTAGCACTCCAGCTTCTGCCACACAAATGGCTCACCATTCCCCAAAGAATAAGCCCCATGTCAACCTTGAAGCCTTTTCAAATGTTCTTCTCTGTATATGACATCTCTCCCTTCTCTTTTTCCCTAGCTAGTATACTATATTCATTCTTTAATATCTAGCTGAAACGTGGCCATGCTTGTCCGATCAGCCATCCCACAGCAGAGCAGTTCGTTCTTTATGTTTTGCTTTCCCACAGTGCAGAATGCAAGCCTTCATTGCAAGAACTTATCACAACATATTATAGATATTTTCTGTGTCTATCACCCTCATTTATATTATGAGGTAATTGAGTATACAAACTAGTCTTCACTATTGTTTGAATGATATATTAAATGTAAGTAATAATTTGCAAAATTATAAAGCAATATTAAAATTGCAGTTGTTTTGCTGTTATTTCTCACAGGCATTCTTTCACAGCATATCACAGATATTTCTTTGTGTCTAACCCAGTGACCATCAGAATAGGGGGGAGAAAATATTTGAAGAAATAATAGTCATCATTTTTCAAAAATTGATGAAAATTCTAATTAAACACAAGCAGAATAAACACAAAATCACATCAAGACATCACAATTAAATTGCTGAAAACTAATAATAAAGAGAGAATTGTAAATGCAGACAGTGAAAAAGTCCATAGTAAATAAAACAGGGAACAAAGATAAAATAATTTCAGATGTCAAAAGCAATGTAATGCAAAAGGCAATGCAATGACATTGTTAAAGTGCTGAAATAGGATGGTGGGCACACAATGCAATATACAGATCATGTATCATAGAAATGTATACTTGAAATCTATATGATCTTATTAACCAATGCTACCCCAATAAATTTAATAAAAATGTAAACAAATAAAATGCTAAAGTAAAAAAAACAGTAAAACTAGAATTGTATACTTGAAAAAATATCTTTAGAAATGAATGCAAACGAAGTATACTTTAGAAAAAACAAACCTCAGAGAATTTTTTGCATCAAACTTCCTTTTAAAAATATTAAAAGTAATTCTTCAGGCTAAAGAAAATAAAACCATATAGAAAGGTAAAGATACAAAGAAATCTAAGAATTCCAATGTTGTAGATATGTGGTAAATATAATAGATATTTTAGTCATTTTAAAGTTTAAGAAATAAGTGTATGTTTTAAAAAATAATAATAGCATTTTGAGATTTGTAACATGGGAAGAAAAGTACGACAAAAATAGAGCAAAAGATTGGAGAAGAAAATGGAAGCAGCTCTAAGATTATTATGATATGCATACTGGTCTAATACTATTTGAAAGAACATTCTGAGGGAAATAATGCACAAACTATGTGAAATAAAGCATATAATAATACAAAATATAGCTACAAAATTTCAACTAAACTAATTCAAGTGGAAATAGAAAAGAGGAAAGAAGAGAATATATATCAAATAAAAAGGAAATAAATAGGATGATGTTAAAACTAACTTGAACCATATTAATAATTATATTAAATATAAATTATCTAAAGTTTATAGTAAAAAAGCAAAGATTTTCAAAATGAATAAAAAAGCACACCAAAACCATATACTGTACACAAGAAATGAATTTAAAATATAAAGACACAATAAGCAAAACTGAGAAAGACAAATATCACATGATCTCTCTTAACTGTGGAATCTAATAAACAAAATGAATTGACCATGCAATTTAGACCTGAAGCATGAAGGCATGGAATAGACTGATATACCTCGATGTGGGGTTGGGGGTATGAGAAGAGATAAACCAAAGAACTTATATAGTTATATTTATAGCCCATGGACACAGGCAATAGGGTAGTAAAAACCTGGAGGGGTAGGTTAGGGCTGGGAGGGGTATAGGAGATATCTGTAATACTATCAACAATAAAAAATATATATAATATGCTAAGTGTCTGGTCATCCAGTTGTCCGTTCAACCAATCAAAGCATAATATGCTAATTATATGCTAAGGCCACTCAACCACTCGCTATGACGTGCACTGACCACCAGGGGGCAGATGCTCTAACTTGTAGGTTAGCTTGCTGCTGGGGTCTGGCAGATTGGGACTGAGTGAGACAGGCCAAACATGCCCTGGAGCCCTCCCACAGTCCCTCCTCGGCTGGCCAACCTCCCGCATCCCTCCCCAGCCCTGATTGTGCACCGGCAGGGTCCCTCAGCTTGGCTTGCACCCTCTCACAATCCAGGACCCCTCGGGGGATGTCAGAGAGCCAGTTTTGGCTGGGTCCCACAGGCCAGGCTGAGGGACCCCACTGGTGCCCCAGACCTCTAGTATATAATATATATATATATATATATATATAAAATAAACCAGTTGGACTACATCAAACTAAAAAGTTTCTTCACAGCAAAGGAAACCATCAACAAAATGAAGAGTCAATCTACAGAATGGTAGAAAATATTTCAAAATCATGTCTGATACAGGGTTAATATATAAAACTGGAGGCCCATTGCACAAAGATTTGTGCAATAGGCCTTCCTTCCCCTGGCTGACGGTTCTGGTTTTCCTCTGGCACCCAGGACCCAGGCCTTTGGTCTGGCCACAGCAGCGAGGCTTGGCTTCTTCGCTCCGGCTGCAGAGGAGAAGCCAAGCCTCTTCAGTCTTCAGTCGTCTCCAGCCTTCAGTCATATTCAGTCTTCGCTCCACACCTGCATATGCAAAATAACTGCCATCTTTGTTGGGTTAATTTGCGTACTCATCCTGATTGGCTGGTGGGCATAGTGGAGTGACACAAATTTGTATGTTTCTTTTTTATTAATGTAGATATATAAGGAATTCATTCAACTCAATAGCAAAAAAAACCCCACAAATAATCTGATTTTTTAAATGGGGAGATCTTAATAGACATTTTTCCAAAGAAGACACACAAATGGCCAACAGGCACATGAAAAGATACTTAAACTCATTAATCATCGGGGAAATGCACATCAAAACCACAAAGAGATATTTCCTCACTGCTGTTAGAATGACTATTAGCAAAAAGACAAGAAATAACAGTGTTAGTGAGGAAGTGAAAAAGGAGCCCTGTGTACTGTTCATAGGAATGTAAATTGGTACAGCCAATATGGCAAACAGTATAGAGGTTCCTCAAAAAATGATAAATAAACTTACCACATGATCAAGGATTCCACCTGTGGGTATTTATCCAAAGAAAATAAAAGCACTAATTCAAAAAGATACATGTACCCCCATCTTTACTGCAATATTATTTATACTAGCCAAGATATGGAAACAACCTAAGTGTCCATCAAAAGATGAATAGATAAAGAAAATGTGAATATATACAATGAAATATTATTCGGCCATAAAAAAGAATGAAATCTTGCCCTTTGTGACAACATGGATGCACCTTGATAGCATTATGTGAGCATTATGTGAAGTGAAATAAGTCAGAGAAAGAAAAATAATGTGTGATCTCAGTTATAAGTGGAATCTAAATCGATGCTCATAGACACAGAGAACAGGCTGGTAGTTATTGGAGGTGGAGAGTAGGTAGTAGATTAAATGGATGAGGGTTATTAAAAGGTATATACTGCCTGGCCAGTATGGCTCAGTGGTTGAGCGTCGATTTATGAACTAGGGGGTCATGGTTCGATTTCCAGTCAGGGTACATGCCAGGTTTTCGGGCTTGAGACAGCCAATCAATAATTATCTCTCATCACTAATGTTTCTATCTCTCTCTCCCTTCCTCTCTGAAATCAATAAAAATATATTTGAGCCCTAACCAGTTTTGCTCAGTGGATAGAGCATCAGCCTGTGGACTGAAAGGTCCCAGGTTCGATTCCGGCCAAGGGCATGTACCTTGGTTGTGGGTACATCCCAGTAGGAGGTGTGCAAGAGGCAGCTGACCAATGTTTCTCTCTCATCGATGTTTCTAACTCTCTATCTCTCTCCCTTCCTCTCTGTAAAAAATCAATAAAATATATTTTAAAAATAAAATATAAAATATATTTGAAAAAAGAGTCTAGAAACAGATGCAAATACATAAGTAATTAATAAATTAAAAAGGCAGAAATTTAAGATGTTGGGAGGTAAGGGTGAGTACCACCCAGGTAAGTCAAGAAATATTTCTGGTCTATTTGATATTTGGATCAAATAAAATTAGAGCAGTTGATTTTAGATGCGCTAAAGAAGTATAAATATAACTAGAAAAATATATAGGTATTTAGAAATATATAGGTATATAAAAAATATATAGTATCTCTGTTGGGGAAATAGATAGGTCTGATCAAGTAAAAATCTGAAACTTCTACATGCCTAAGTTATGTAAACAAAATTTAAAGTAAAGTAACAAGTTACTTTAAGAAATATTATAGCACATATAATAAATATAGGGTTAATACATTATTTAGCTCTTATAAATTAATAAAACATTCACAGAGTGGATGAAAGAAAATATTCTATTAATACAAAAAGAAATCCCAGTAATCAAAAATATAAAAATGTTCAAAGTTATTACTACTAATGAGTATAATAAATGAAACATCAAATTGACAATATATGTCTCCCAATCTATCTATACAATAAAAGGTTAATATGCAAATTGACCCTAATAGCGGAATGACCAGGAACAACCGGTCACTATGATGCACAATGACCACCAAGGAGCAGACGCTCAACACAGGAGCTGCTCCCTGATGGTCAGTGCGCTCCCACAGGGGGAGCTCTGCTCAGTCACAAGCTGGGCTGATGTCTGCGAGCACAGCCGTGGTGGCGGGAGCCTCTCCTGCCTCAGTGACAGCACTAAGGATGTCTGACTGCAGATTAGGCCCACTCCCCATCAGACATCCCCCAAGGGCTTCCAGGCTGCCAGAGGGATGTCTGACTGCCAGCTTAGGCCTGATCCTCCAGGGAGAGGGCCTAAGCCGGCAGGTGGACATCCCCTGAGGGGTCCCGGACTGGGAGAGGGCACAGGCCAGGCTGAGGGATCCCCCAGAGTGCACTAATTTTCATGCACCAGGCCTCTAGTTGGATAATATTTGTGTCCAATCACAATGGCAAAAAAAAAATTATATAGCACCAATATCAATAAGAGTGTACTGAAATTCACATGTTGATACTCTGCTGGAGGGAAGACATATTGGCAAATTCTTTCATGATGGCAGTTTCGTAATATGAACTAAAAATATAAACAATTTCATATTCTTCTAGCTCAATTAGACTTGCATTTTTTATTAAATATGTGAATTATTATTGTATTTAATAGTAGTGAGTAAATGGAAACAACCTAGATAGCCAACAAAAAATTATAGAACAATAGAATAATAAAAACTTGCAGACAAAAAGAAGTCATGTGTAGAAGAATAGTATATTTTTATTCAAATATATATTTGGTATTTGGTATTATTCCAAATTTATAAAGATATATGCCTGGGGGCAAAAAATAAAATAAAGCCTTGACATACACCAAGATTTTATATATTTCTTTCTGTGTGCAAAGCTTAAAGGGAATAGCTCTTTTCTTATCATTTTTCCAACGCTTCTTACATTTTCTATACTAGAGAATTACTTTTATAAACAGAAATTACTTTTCATGGTTTTAAATGTAATTCTCCTTTCAGTCAAAAGATTTCACCAAGCATCATCCCTGGCCCCACCTCTGCTTCCCCAGCACCCTGGGCAGGACATAGATCTGTCTCCCCATCCAGGCTGCCAACACCGTGAGGGAGAGGACTGTGCCCTGCGCACCGAGGCACCCCAGGAATGCTGAGAGGGAGACACAGACTGGCAGAAAAGACAAATCTAAGTCAATCTGGAAACATAAAGAGGTTCCGGAAGAGAGATGGGATAAGAGGGGCACATTTTTTATCCCACCTGAACCCTCCAAGCACAGGTAAATACAAACATATATTATTTAGGTTTGCCTTCTTTTTCTTCCTCAAACTTTATGAGAATAAAAGCCAGTAAATGTCTTCCAATCACTTAGTACAACTAGTTACAAGCAATTGGTACTCAGACCACACCTCTCAAAGCCACATGGACTCTATTATATAACTTCCCAAATTCCAGTCCCTTAGTACCTGAGAGGCAGCAAAATACAATGATAAAGAAGCTCTCTGAGGCCAGGCTCCCTGGGTAAAACCCTGCTTCCACCACGCATTAGCTGTATAACCTTGAACTAATTACCTGAGTCTGTGCCTCACTTCCCTTTTGTTTAAAATAAGCACAGCAGTAGGATTAAATGAGTTACTATATGTAGCTTAAATCAGCCTATAAGGGCCACATACCAGTAGGTGCTGGTAAAGTAAAAACATAAAGAGTGTATTACCCAGGACATGCAGCAAACATACTTCTTGATTAATATTTATCACAAACATGGCACCAGAATCTGAGTCACCTTAGCCGTTATCAGACATATGGACTGATTGACTAACCTGTCCTGCAAAGTACTCATAACCATTCATTGGGGGGTCAGGGGGGTGGAGGGAAATCTTTTAAAGATTAACTAATCCAAATAGATTTCCAAAGCTTTCAGTTTTTACATAAGCACCAAAAATACTCAACATCATTCCTGTTATAACTTGCTTTAGACACTAAATCCAAGCACCAAAGAAAACTATGAATCTAAAAGAGATGTTATTCTAGTAAGAAACATTTACAGCCCAGCTGGTGTGGCTCAATGGTTGAGCGTATTCCTATGAACCAGGAGGTCATGGTTTGATTCCCGGTCAGGGCACATGCCTGAGTTATGGGATTGATCCCCAATAGGGGGCATGCAGGAGGCAGCTAATCAATGGTTTTCTCTCATCATTGATGTTTCTCTCTCTCCCTTCTTCTCTGAATTCAATAAAAAAGAAACATTTACAGTAACATAATTATTCTTCATCAAGGTATAACTCCATCAAATTGTAGCATTATCTTTGTTGTTCTCTATAGTTTCAACAAATGGTAGTTTAAGATTGTAGACAAAAGTAGTTAACAGACCTTGCTAGTTCCTTGCAAGGTCTAATCTCTAATTTCTAAATGAATTCAGCGATTGAGATCAAAGCAAGGCGACAGATTTCCTTGTCTGATTCTTGGACTCGCTCTCCCTCTTCCTCTGTGTATCTGTGTTTGCGTCCTTGTTCGTGTGTGTGTGTGTGTGTGTGTGTGTGTGTGTGTCCAACAGTTCCCCTATGTCAAGAGAGAAATAGTGCTTAGCGGAAAACCTGTTGTGGGGACTGGCTCAGAGGCACAAAATGACATATTTATGACAAGGCACAAACTGTTGTTTTACCTCATGTGGAAGATTTTGTTTGTTTTGTCTTTTTTAGCCTCCATGGACTCTATGTTCATTGTTAAAAGCCAAACAAGCCCCCTATGACATTCTGAAAACTCATCCCTGTCTTAATAGTGGCAGAGGCAGTGGCTCAGAGCAGCTCAAATGGGCCGAGGGAACACATGACAGCTGCAGCTATGAAATAGAGGGAAACACACCCACACAAGGGGGCGGGGGGCGGGGTAGAGGAAAGGCACTTCCTTTTTTAAGCACAAGTGCTAACGATGGCTCCTAAATACCACCAACCCTTTTGGCAGAGCTTGTACATACTAGGTGTGCAAAACAGTTCCCCTTAGTTTTGTTTAAAAACCAATAGAAAGACAAAATAAGTGAGCCCCTGGAGAGAAGGAAAGAAACAACATTTAATTTAGACGCAAAGCTAAGGGGTAAGAGGTTTCCAGTGACATCCGTATTACTATATCAAACGTAATTTAAAAACAGGAATTGTTCATTTCAATGTCAAATGAGCTCCATTCATTACATGTCAGTTCTTCCCACTTCTAATCTACTGGGTATGTTGGGTTTCATGCCTTCTGGAGAAAAATGTAACTGTAGAGTGAAACTAGCCCTATATATAAACATATCTCAAAATAAGAACATGTAGGAAAACTTCCAATGTCTAAAAAGATGTCCTCTTTGTCATAAATACTGTCACTAATTAAAATACACTTAGCAGCCACTGCATGTATAGAACTATTCCAGAAACAAAATAATAAGATTTGACAAAAATACTGGTATCAATAAGTCATAGTATTTAAATAGCAATGTCTTTCACCTTGTATGCATATATGCATAACCCATGGACACAGACAGTGAGGTGCTAGGGCCTGGGGCAGGGGGTTGGGGTGGGCTAGAGGGGATTGATAGGGGGGAAAAGGGGACATATGTAATACTTTCAACAATAAAGATTTTTAAAAAATAAAATAAGATAAATAGCAATGTCTTTCAAAAGTTCTAAGCATATTATGGATATCAGCTAATTAACTTAGCATGGAAGAATGAACATGGATTTGTTATTACTAATTTTTCTAAAACTCCTAGTTACAATTGAGACCATTTTATTAAAAAGATGTCATACAACTGCAATATCTTCGTAATACCTTGGAAGAAATTAAGAGTCAACATTATTTCTGCAGGTATTCTTATCTATGTGCTCTTATTCTTTGCTTTTTAAGACACAGTGAGTTTAGGAAGAATTTCCCTTGAATTTACCAACTCCACTCTCAGGCACAACTGGTTCCCTAGAGGGGAATCTATGTATTACCTCCACGAAGTGTGTCTGTGAGGGTGGAAGTGAGGGCGAGAGGGCAACCTGAGATAATCATTGCTAAAATGTTTTATTTGCACATGATAATTTCTCTTTTCATAAATATCAGCAAATATGCTTCTCTCTCCTCTCCCTCTCCCTCTCTCTCAGGATATCAGGCAGATAAGAGTTATCAGTAAAGGTCATCCTCAATTTCTGTACAGAAATGATCTGTCTCCGGTATGTAATAAACATTTATCCATGCCTTTATTAGCTATATTGAAGCTGACAGTTCTGTTAAACCATTTTCCTTCATTTTGCTAGGTCATGACGGTTAATGCTGCTAAAAAATCTCATCACTGCTTTTGATCACTATATTGTCTTCGCTGCATTACCAGAATTTTGTGAAGGTAAGCACTGGCTGGAATGACCTATTAAAGTTACAGCCCGTTGAGTCTCTGGGTTTTTTCCCCTCTTTTTTCATCACAATAAAAAGGCAAAGGAGTGCAAAGAATAAATTTTCCGTGGAGGGTTATATTTAGTTGGGTAGTTGACATGTTCAGTCAACTCTCAATTATCCACAGTAAAAAGGATCCAAAGCATCAAATATAAATGAAAACCACACATAATCCCAAATCTTCACTTGGGCTGAATCTTTTACCAGTGTGTTCTCAGAATTTAAAAAAATAACCTCACATTTTACTCAGAGCCCTTTCTCATCTCCAGGGACCAGTTCTCAGGACAAATGCAGAAAAAACAAAAGCAAGAAGAACCCACCCACTGACAGAACATCCACAGACAACTGAGATGTGCACCAGAAAACATGACGGAGGGTGCCTTGGCATCGCTGCCTTGCCATCTTTCCTTCATCCGGGCTACTTAATCTCTCCTCTCGCTCAAGGCAATTTTAAAGAAATGTTTGCTTCTGATCAATGAAAAACAATGAAATCACCATAAAAACATAATGGATTAAAGAACTTATAAAACTTGTCAAAGGTCAGTTGTCAATTTCAAGGAAATACAGTTCAGGTAAATGAATAAATAAATTGTCTGAAATTTCAAACGTGTTTTCGTTCAGCTAAACAAACATTTATTGAGTTCCTATTACATGCCAGGCACAATGGGATGTCTAGGGAACATAAAATTATAAATGACTTATTTTTGTTCTCAAGCAGCTCCTAAGCAAGAAATCACACAAATAGGTATTTAAAATCCACTGAGTGATGTTAAAGCACAGAGAGGAAGCAGCTTCCGCAGCCAGGGAGGTCATGGAGGACTTCTAAGAAAAGATGAGATCCAAATGGGATCTTGAAGGGCCAGCACAGTTATCCAGGTGAAGAGAAGAAGCAAGAGTTGGGGGAAGGGCATTCCAGGCAGAGGGACTAGCATAAGCAAAGGCTCAGAGGTCTATCACAATTTTGAGTATTCATAGACCTCTGGGATCTCCAAGTTGTCAGAGCACAGCAATTGTGACATGCGTCTGGGACAAGAAAGGGAAGGAAAAGACAATTGATGAAACGGAAAACTGGGGCACGTCCAAATCTTTGAGGACTGCGTAAGGAATCTAAATCAGTCATCCTTCCAACATCATTTACAAGCAATACAGTAGGAATCAATGTGACATTTTAATTTCATTGTCTGTCTGTTCGTTCTTTTAGTTATTCAACATTTTTTAAGCATTTACTACATGCCAGGCACTGTTCTAGGTGCCAGTGGTACCGTGGTGAACAGAACCAAGACCTGAACTCCAGGTGTGATCATTCTGATGGCGGGAGAAAGACAAAAAGCAAATGAAAACAGAATAACAACAAATCATGTCAGATGACAATGACATGTCAGAGACTATTTAAGCTCTAGTCTCTAGAAATAAGGCTGAACAAGGCAGAGAGGAATGTGGGGTGAGGGGATGGGGGACGGTGAGCTATTTTAGAGAGTGGTCAGGACAAGGACTCTCTGAGAAGGTGAAATCTGAGCAGAATCAAAAAGAAATATATCTAAGAGATTGCTTTTGAAGCAGAGCTGATCACAGATGCAAATGTCCTGAGAGAGGAGTGTGGTTGGGAAGCTAAAGGGAAAACAAAGGGGATAGTATGGAGCAGAGCGAGCAAAAGAGAAGGCAGGGAAGGTGGATGCTGTGCAGAGAGGTGCAGATTAGTACATGGCTTTTCAAGCTTTTGGATAGTGATATAAAATAATACATTTTACATAGTGACAAGTGCATGTGTCTCGGAGATAGATACTGAAATAGAGATATTAAAAACTTTCAGGAAACAATAGTATGCGTAGGGCACTCTGACATTTTCAATTCATTTCAGTTCATTTTTTTTATTATAATCACAATCCATTATATCTTTATTCCAACCTATTAATATGTCACAACCCACAGTATGGGAAACACTGAGACAGGGTCATGTAGACTAGTTAAAAAAATGCACACACATGTTCTTTTTAAGGTACCCAACACCTAACCCAGTGCAAGAGCATGGGCATCCTAATATTGTTTTTGAATGAATGGGTGCATGAATATAATGAAGTTATTTATAAGGCCCAAAGTCTGAAGATTTCAAATTGGGCATTTCTATGCCCAAACCAACACTAACAACTGCAGTGATCTTCAGCTCACTGCTTGTCACCAGCTGCACCAGTGTGGACTCAGAATTTAACAGGGAAACAACGCCAGTCACTTCTCAAAGTGGACAACGTTTACTCAGGAAGGCAATTTATTGGAGGTAAAGGGAGCGTGCTGACATTTTAAAAGTATGGATTTTCTGGAACCCAAATATTTCATTCTGAATAAAAAAAAATGAGATAAAATAAGTTAGGAGTAGGTCCCCAAAGAGAGCCACTGTTGTTTTCATGGGAATTAATTTCTCCTACCCTGATGTGGCTTCCAACAATGAATAACAAAACCGTTAACTACCAGTGTGACCACGTGCCAGAATTTCTAACTAGTAGGATTTTTTGTTTTGTTTCTTAAAGAACTGCAAGTGAAGCAACCTTCCTCATGAAGTTAGCTGTGCGTGTTTTCTAACAGAACTGAATTGGAGTTCGGAAAATCTGATCTTTATTCTGTAGGAGAATAAACATTGCTAAAATTTACACAGTGCCAGGGCACTTTTCTAAGCACTTCAATATACAATATTAATTCATTAAACCCTAATAATAACTATATGGGAGGAGTATGACTACTATCTCTAACACGGGAAATGAGGCACACAGAGCTAAAACATTCTATACATATATAAACTTACTTAATCTTCATAACAACTTTATTTTACAAATAAAGAAACTGAGGCACAGGGAGATATAACTTGCTCTTGGTCATGCAACTGCTAATTGGAGGAGCTGGGACGGAGTCCAGAGCAATCAGCGCCAGAGTCCATGCCGCTCTGCCTCCTTTAGCTGTAATGTCTGTGCCAAGTGAGCCTGTAAAGCTAGATGATGCTTGCCAAGCGAGACTTTAAAAAGAAAAAAGTGAGTTCCTCCTCAGGAGGAACCAGTGGCCCCACTGTACATAGTCGCACCAGTCATTGGGTGACAATTTTACTATGCTTACCACCACGGAGTTAGCATGTGTAACCTGTGGAGATTTTACCTTACACTTTCCCCAATAAAATTCTCCAATAGAACTTTGAAGTTATCTTGAGCCTGAGTTAATGCAATTTTTAATGTCTCTCTGCATATGCTTTTTGTTGTTTTCGTTTTGTTTTTTTTGCTTCTCTCTTACCTTCTTTAGACCCAAGTTCGGAACATTGTCCCTTTTAAAATTAACAATGCAAATGTCACACGGAATAGTCTATGTGTCTATTTCACATCTCTTTCTTAAAATCGATCATTAGATACCAGTGGTTGTTTATAAAGAGATGCACGCATCTAGACCCATGTTCATCTCAGCATTTACGGTTCTTATTGAGGGAGAATTCCCCTCATGCTCACCTCATGCTATTGTTTGCCTCTCCAGCATTGTGTACACACACACACATACATATACACATTCAAAGAAAGAGTAGGGTGTTAACCTTGATGGTCTGTGCCTTAATCCAAACCACTTTCTTCGTTATCATGATAATGGTCATATTAATGGTTAGGAGCCATTGCCTAAACAGCCTTTGTCCATGGGGACTAAGCATATGTATACTAATAATAATTCTATTCAAATGCTCTATCACCCCAACTTGAAGATGAAGGTTGGTCTTGATAACTCTTTCACCATCTGAGTACAAATGCAAACAATAGAAGTGCACAGAATACCACCATGCCCTCTGACCTCATGCCTGAGGTCACTGGACTCCAAAACAAGAGACAAGACCACTGTGGTCATAGAAATCTCGGAGGTGTATTTCAAACCACAACCTGGTATTTCCTAATGAGCTCACGTTGCTTAAACTCTGATCTGACTTGTGGTCAAAAGAAAACCATCCCTTTATTGACAGGTAAAGCCTTCAAATTCCTAAAATAAAGTCAGCAGTTGAACAAAAGAAGCAACTGAAATATTCACTTTCCCATGGTGCTGTGGTATTTTAAGCCAGGCATTTTCTGTGAGAGCTTCCCACTGTTAGGAGTGAAATGAGCAAAAACAAAAGACTAAATGCTTATCAGCTCTACTAATATTTCTTGTTCTTTTTAAAAGTATGTTTTGGAGACAACCCATGATAATAAAAAACCACATGGTGGTCAGGTCATCCTAGTTTAACAATACATTCTGTTATATTCATAACCTTGGATAAGTCCCCACTTCCCAGTCTAAATCAGTTTTACAAAGAATGTGTATTAATTTTTTTTCTTTTTCTTTCTCAGAAAAACCCTGGAGCTCATTGTAGTAACTATCCTCCAAATGTTTTTACAGTAAAAATGTTATGATATAAAAATATAACAAAATGTTTCATAGGTTACAGATTAAGACAAATCCTCCTTATAGTACATTCTGTACTGTACGATGCTAAAATAGCTGGGCTTGTGAATCTATTTCAAATGACAATGCCCTACAGACTTCAGGGAGGCTATCTCGGCATTGATACCAGGGAAGATACAAGAGTAGAAATTACGTGAAAGAATAATCTGTCTCTTCTATTTAGCATTTTTAACATGACAGCTTCAAATCCTACCTGATATTGACCAGAAATTTAGGTAAAAAGAGTTAAATCCACTGCAAAAGAAAAAAATAAAGCATCCAGCCACAAATACAAAACAAATAGAATGGGGTATCAGCATGTCACAACTCCAACGTACCTAGTCTCTATCGTTTAATCTCTATTTTTTGTGAAGAGACAAGTAATCAATAAGAAGAAAAACTATTGATCTACTAACAAGTTTAATACAACCTTGAAATAAATTCTGTTCCAAACCCAGAAGCCTCCCTCAGTGTAACAGTTAAATTACTGACTTCCAGGAAAAACAAAAATCCTACCCTTAGGCCAGTGTCAGCATGATCCTTTATTTGAAGTCTTACAGGCTGTTCCTGGGAAGACCCTGATGGTTTGGCCAAAGAGAAACAAACACATCAGGTAGCTCAATACAAGCCAAGCAAAATGGAGCCTCCCAGTATGAGAATATTAAATTATTATGGCTGCAACAGGGGGCACAGTGGTTGGTGGCCCCTCCCACGTATGGCCTAGCTCCTCTCTTCCCTGCCGTGAGTGAGCTTTGTCATACCTAATATCCAAATGCTTTGATAAGAATAAGATTGCTGAGATGATAGCAGGAAACTTTCAGCAGAAACTCAATTTTCCAAAGCCTGTCGTGTTCTCCCGATTGCTTTTCCTCAGAGGCTTTCAAAAAGAAAATGTTTTTCTATTTAAAAATTAGAACAAAGCTCCTATTATGTGCATATGTGTATTACATGTATTGACACATGCACAGGTCTAAGTTCAGGAGTACAAATATTCATCAGTAATTCAATACTACAAATGATCAAGATAATAGTAAATGCTACACAAGAAAGCCCAAGGAAATTGGCTGGATAAGGATAGGGCAGCAGAATGGGCCGAAGCTTTCTGAATCTAACATTCTGTTGGTGGGGGGAGGGGTGTTCCCCCATCCAAAGGATTTCCAGTGGATGCATGAAGGAGACAAGGTCTTAAATCAGGGAACTGTCGCCCATGTGGGCATTATTGATGGCACCTTGTGAGAAGCAGCAGTTTGGGCTCCTTTATTCCCTTTCATTTTATACAACACTCCCCTCAATGGACCCAGTGAGGTGGGGTGTAATGTGGGGTTTTTTGGAAGAACACTAGTAATTGTTAACAAGTTCAATATCTGTACTTAAGGTCGATTCAGGAAACCTTGCTCTTTGTCCCAATCAAATAATGGTTTTAGGGAAATGCTACCCTTTTGCATTCTTTTCTTAGTCAACGCGATTTGGTCTACAGCCATTTTCAATACAAAATTTCAATGGCTTGAAAAAAAGCAGCAGCTGGAGACTAAAAGCCCTGCAGGTGGCTGCTGATAAAGACAGGATTGTAACTTGCTGGCATGAGCCCTCGCCAAGTATTCTGAATACAGGTCAAAAGGCTCGACAAATTCAAAAGTCAACTTTAAATTATAATCTACATGCAACTCATTCCTTACCCTTGCCACCCAAAAGGATCTCTTTTTCCTTTCCTGATTACATGGGAATGGACAGAATCTTATTCACCTTTTACCCACAGACTCATATCAGTGTATTTATCTTGTCACAGAAACACATAGTTATTTCTGGGACTTTACAACTTAAAGCAGTGGTGGCCATTTCTTTAAGAAGGAGTCACCTATTTTTTCAATTATATATGTGAGAAGACTATCCTTTAAATATACTTTTTGTAACTGTTTGGGGAGAAAAACACTAAGGAAAGATCATTGTTTATTACCGCTTTGCCATCATATGGTACCACCAGTACTCTTCCCCGATTTTCCCTGCCACATTCGGCCACGTTGGCGCTATTACTCTGTGCCTGCTAGCACTTATGTTTCTCATCTTTCATAGAATTAATTAGTAATTGCTTGTACATGTCTTCAGAAGTATTGTCTCTTTCACATATTTGCTCTATCTCCATATTTAAATTATAGATTTCCCAAGATCAAGAATTATGTTTTCATTTTCTGCATTTCCCCAAAGCAAGCCTCTCTCTGTTCAATATGAATATTTAGTAAAATAGTTGACAGTTATAAAGGAGAAAGAGATCCAAGAAAGCTACAGAACAACGTCTTAACAGTGGTCATTTTTGCAGAAATGTAGTCAGAGGAAGGGAGATGTGTTATATAATTCTGAAGTGTTTTTTAATAATCAGTATATATATATTTTTATAATAAATTCAAATAATTTTAGAGAAAAAGGAAAAATCTGAAGAGACACACTAATCCTCACTCACCTTGAATGATCCAATTCAACTACATCATCAATTTATTAATCAACAGCACAAATGAGTTATAGATCTTGCTTCAATGTGAGAAATGTGGAGTATACATCTTTTAATCTGAACTTTGACTTAACCCGTGCAAATGGAGAAAATGGCATTTTTTAGAATGAAATGGAATGTCATCTTGCCATACTCCATCTACTAATACTAGCATTCATTCTCCCAACAAATTTTTTTAACATCTACTATATGCCAGACATTTTTCTAGGCATTGAGGATACAGCAGTGAATAAAACAGGTAAAAATACTACTATCACCACTAAATTACATTCCACTTGGGGTAAATAGACACCAAACAACAGCATATTTAATAGGTCATATGGTGATAAGTACTTTGGGGAAAAAATAGAGAAGAGAAATTGGGACTGCCATGGGCAGTAAGGATGGTTGCAATGATCAGCTCTGTGACTTCCAGGTCTTGTCTTATCTTGAAATAGGGCTGCCTTTAAGTCCGATTTCAGTCTCAGTAGGCGTAGGAGGTGGCGAGTTTACAGACTAGTTATACAGCTGCCAAATATATATACAAGATTGCCAACTGATTCCAATGGCAGAAACCCCTGTATCTTCTTGCTTTTGCACTGAAGCCACACAGAGAGAACCTGCTCTGCCAAATGTTGTGTGTGTTTTTAAATTACAAAACAATAGCACTTTTAGAAAAACGTAGAACCTCTTCTACCAAGAGCACAATATTCATGGAATTATAGTGCATTGGGAGATCCATATGCTTCTATTTCCTCCATAACTAAGATTTGTTTTAGTGAAACAAGTTTTAACCCAACAAAGGTCAGAGTGCCTTAAATATTCTTACCATCAAATAGGAGTAGATCCAGGTTTTATAGAGCCTGAAGCTTATACAATTTGAGAAGGCCCTTGTTAAGAAAAGAAATAACAAATTATAAATAAAAATTAGGCATTAACGTGAATATTTATTTAAATTAGAAAAGAAATCAAGACAAATTCTATAATTCACAAAGCTCACAAACAACACAGAATCCAGACGAATAATCCAGACTATCTTCTGGCTCTGTTCATTTCAAGTCTGTTTCTCCTCAACTACCCAAATACGCCAGTGATAAGCACAAGAGAATACAGCCTCTGGCCCTGTTTCTTTGTGTCATAATGAAGGTTAAACCAATTCAGCACTGGAAGAAGTTTCTACACCAAGACCATCGAGCAATAATTTAATTACCCTCAGAAGGGACTGCAAACCACAAACCTATATCCCCCTTAAACCCAAATAAAATGTACCTCCTATTTAGCTTCCCTTAGCCATCTCCCAAATATCCACAGTCATGCTTATCATCAAGTAGGAATAGATCCAGGTTTTACAGGCCCATGTCAGGCTGTTCCACACCGTGGCTTTCTACCAAGTGTCCCCTGAGAGCATCTTAGGATTCTAAAGCCATTGGTATATTCCTGAAAAGTGGTATTTTATTAAACACCTCATAGTAAGCTCTATAACAAAGAAACTAAAGCATTGTTTGGAAGACTTGGCCTGTCAAACAATATTTATTGTGGGCCTCTTACTGCTAGGTGCTGTTCTAGGCTGCAGGACCTCTGCAGGAAGCAAGACAAGCAGACTCTGCCCTCAAGAAGTTTACAATCTAAAGAAGAAACAGCAATAAATATTTACTTTAATAAATAAAGAATTTTGAGTATTGATAAGTATCATAATGAAGACAGAACATTAGTGACTAAGGATGTGTAGACTGCTGTAGGGCAGAAGAAGCGGCATAGAATTGAGATCTGAATGCTAAAAAGAAAGCAGCCATGGAGAAATTTGGACAAAAACTTCCCAAGGAAAAAGTACAGGAAGTACAAAGTCCCTGAGGTGGACATGAACTGAGCATGTCTTGAGCACAAGAAAAAAGTCAAAGTAGCTACAGCTTCATGGACAAGGCAGATAGAGAGGAAGGTGACATCAAGAAGGTAGACAGGACCAGAATCAACAGGGCCCAGTGTGCCCTATCTATATATAAAAAAGGCTAATATGCAAAGTGTCCCCTCAGGAGTTTGACCAGAAGACTGGGAATTCAATCACTCGCTATGACATGCACTAACCACCAGAGGGCGGTGCAGAACAAAGGAAGGCCCTGGCTGGCAACCTGAAGGCCCTGATTGGCCCTGATCGCCAGCCGGGTCTAGGGACCCGACCTATGCATGAATTTTATGCACCGAGCCTCTAGTGTGTTAATAAGCTTGAATTTCTTTCTTAGTAACAACAAGTGATGTGATCTTATTTCCATTTTAGAAAAATCACTGCAGCATGAGAGAAATGATGCAAGAGTAGAGAATGGGAGAGGTCTGGTCCAAAAATATAAGTTTGAGAGACAGCATATTTTAAATTTTATTTGGAGTCATGGGACTGCCTGAGACCAACTCAAGAGAAAGGGTCCACCGAGTAGAAGGGCTGAGTACAGACCCACAAATGTTTGGAGGTCTGAGAGAGGAGGTAGCTGGGATTTGTCTGACACCCTGGTTCTCAAGCCAATGAACCCAATAGCTCCGGTAGTATGAAGCTCTATACCTGGAGATTGCCTGTGAAGTGAGCAGAACCACACTCCCTGATCTGCCTGGAGCTGGAGCAGTGTGAGCATTGCTTTTCCAATGCTAATATTTGCACTGAGGAGACACATGGACAGGAAACACATGTTGGGTTTCTTGACCTAAGGGAGTCTGGTGATTGAAGGGGAAAGGCTAGATCAGATCTTCATTTGAGGAAGATGAACTCAAATACCTCAGAGAGACAAGATGATAGAAGGTCGGAATAGAAGGAGAGGGATAATTAAGAATGGAAGAAAAGAGGCAAGAGGAGGGAGGAGAAGGGAGTGATGGAAAAGAAAATCAGCAATAACTTAAGAAATGAGTATAACATAAGGGCAATGTTATATCACAGGATGTACAGTAGGTAATTTGGGGTGGTATATAGATTCTTAAAAATAGTTATGGATTATGCATTTATTCTACAGTTATCTTTTGGCAATTACATTGATTGTTTTTGTTTTGCATTTCCAGGAATGAGATAAAAACAACACACAGTTATTTCAGAAAAAAACAGAAATCAGTCTAATGGAAAAAATATACATATATCAATTTCCTAATCTCAAGAATCCTTGGGGTCCTTATCAATACAACAGGATATAACATGTCTTTCAGGGTTGTGTGATGACTAACAACAAGATTCAACAAGCATCTAGTGCAATGCCCAGGAGGCTCTCAATAATAATTAGCTAATATTATTACTATTGATATTTTTAAGTACCTAGCATGTTACAAGTGTCACAAAAGTTGTTTTATTAATGGAAACATAGAAAATCAATTGAAATGTAAAGAAAAGGCAAAAAAAATCTGGAGAAATAATTATATTACAAGATTCGCAGGAAAAAAAAAGAATGGGATGGTCATTAAAGACAACAGATTAAAGCAAAAACTGGAATTAGAAAATAGAGTTGATGAGAAGAAATTAGAGGGTTGAAATAAAATTGGGCGTCAGCTACCATAGAAAACAAGGTGGTTTTGATATGGACCTGAAGGGTCTGTTCCCAAATCAGGTTGCTAAGCATAGGAGAAAAGCACAGGCTCTTGACCTGGGGATCACGGGCAGGCTCTGAGAGATCCTGGAAACCTCTAAAACTGTGTGGTACAATGTTATGTATGCAAACATCAGAGCGAGTATTTTTCTGAGAAGAGGGTCCATGCATCTCATCATACTTTCAGAGATTTATGACCTCAAATTTTTAAGTGTTTGCTGACTAAGCCAGATCAATTAGTCAACAGAAAACATCTGACAGCTGTATGTCTATACAGGCACTATCCCAAGTTTGCCAAGTATTGAAATGGTCTTGTACTTAAAGTGTTTAGGGCAGAGAGGGCAAGTGTTGAGCTGGACATATAATAGGTGTTAACATATAAACATTCAAACCTGTAAAGAATGTTTGTGAGTTTATTGGAACCAAACTGTTGACAGTTGCCGGGAAGCAAAATCTCAACGTATTGGGTAATGCTCTGCAGAATGGTGGTGTTTTACCTTGTTTTATACATTAATCAGAGGAGACGTAAGTGGGTCACATGAAATCCATTGGTGATAGATTAGGGACGTGGGAGAAAGCAAAACGGGGGAGCTGGGATTATATAAAAAGTGAAATGATGGACACATGCACCAAAAGAAATTACAGAACAAAATAATTAAAAAGGGATTGATTCAACAAATTAATAGATACATAATTCAAACAACAATGACTTTCAATGTAGATTTTTTTTAAATGGAGGTTCAGTATCCACTTCTAATTTTAAAAAAATAAAGCTAAGGTGAACAACAGCAACAAAATAAACTACAAAACCATATTTGATTAAGGTCAGGATGAGTAGCTCTTCATGTTCTTATCTCTTGAACATGAAGAGCTTCAGGAACAAAGAGAAAAAGAATACAAACAGACATTATTAACATATTAGAGGCCCGGTGCATAAATATGTGTATGGGTGGGGTCCCTCGGGGTGGCCTTCAGGGATAGGGCCAAAACCTGCAGTCCAATGCCACCTGCTGCTCCTGTGTGCTGCTCCTGCCTGCCGCTCCTGCTCATCTTGGCTCGTCCCTAGTCAGTCCCGATCAAGAGAGGCTCGCGCCGCCACAGTGGCACTCACCAGCCATGAGCCCTGCGTCTGGAGCCTGCCCGAGGGGGGTGTGGGGAGAACAGGATGAAATCGACCTTCCGGGTGGGCAATAGGACACCCTTGCCAGCTCAGGATCTGGATCCACCCTGCTGACGTTTGCGCTGGTTGTCGGGAGCCACCTGATGGCCACTTTTATATTGTTTCTTCCTTGTGGAGCATCTAGGGAGGGGAAGCAGCCATGTTGCTCAAGGCCGACTTCCAGGAGGCTGGCAGCACTGTCAGGATTGTGCCAGCAGCACTGGTCCATCGGTGCCTGGCCTGTTCTCCAGAGATTGGACCTACTGAGGGAGTGAGTGGCTGCCGCTCAGCTGGTGGGCCGCCAGGACGGGTCAGTCAGCTGAATGGTGCTCCCGCTGTGGGAGCACACTGACCACCAGGGGGCAGCTCCTGCATTGAGCGTCTGCCCCCTGGTGGTTAGTGTGCATTATAGTGACCAGTGGACTGGTCATTCAATTGTTTGGTTGTTCAGTCACGTAGGCTTTTATCTATAACTAGTGGCCCAGTGCATGAAATTCGTGCACATTAAAAGGGAATTAATTAGAGGAAATATTTTAATATTGCTATCTACCTTTCTATATAATAGAAGTGTCAGAGATGAAAGAAAATTAGTAAAATGTGTATGAAAATAATATATAAATTTATTAATAATCACAACATGATATAACAACAACAAAGACATGATATAAAAACAACAAAAAGATGATGTAAAAACAACACTGATACAAACAATGAGTGATAAATTGATTAAACTTATTCTACTATCTCCCTTTATACCACAATAAGAGTGGAAACACTTTCAGAGTGCTTGACTAATTTCCCTCGTGACGAAGTATTTACAACTTTAACTTTAACATCACAAGCTCTTCGAACTCGAGAGAAAGCAACATATAACTGACCATGTGCAAAAACAGGTTCAGATAAGAATATTCCTACCCTGTCTAGAGTTTGCTCTTGTGATTTGTTAATAGTCATCACAAATGCTGGCATCATGGGAAACTGTCTTCAAATTAATTTAAATGGGAGGCCAGTGTCAGATGGGGACAAATCAATTCTTGGAATCAGAACAACCTCTCCTTCTGCAGATCCTATTAATACTTCAGCTTTGATAATGTTAGGTTGCAATCTTTTGATAATAAATCTAATACCATTACAAAGACCCCATTTACTATTAAGATTTCTCAGTAGCAATGATGATTGCACCCACTTTCAATTTTAATTTATGACACGGCATTCCCAAAGGAGTAATTCTATTAAGAAATTCTGCACTAGCCGGCTTGGCTCAGTGGGTAGAGCGTCAGCCTGCGGACTGAAGGGTCCCAGTTTCGATTCCGGCCAAGGGCACATGCCTGGGTTGTGGGCTCAATCCCCAGTAGGGGGTGTGCAGGAGGCAGCTGATCAATGATTCTCTCTCATCATTGGTGTTTCTATCTCTCTCTCCCTCTCCCTTCTCTCTGAAATCAATAAAGAAATATATTAAAAAAAAAAAAAAAAAGAAATTCGATGGGAAAATTTTCCTTTTCAGCATCATCCATTGAATCAATGGAATCATCACTCAAATACGTGTGAAAATCTCCATTGAGTATATCCAAAATTTCTTCATTTAATTTTTGAACATGCTCATTTTTTGGACAAAGAATTACACGGTTAGATATATTTTTAATATTATCTATAGATATAGTATTTCCAAAGGTAGCTTCAATAATAGATCTGTTACAAATCATTTCACAGGGGATTTCAATAATATCCATTCCTAAATGAAAACTGCTATCCAGTTTGCCATCTCCAAGTTTTACTAACCATTCATTATAAGCAGAATCCTCTGATCTCATATTTGTTTTAAGGGACAACTTTCTGAAACATCCCCAAACATTTCAGTACTTTAAACTCGTTTGCCCTATGGCCGATCGCATAGCATGTGGCACAATACTGAGAAATTGTAGAAAATCCCCTCTGAGAAGGAGGACTTTCCCACCAAATGCAACATTCAAATTCATAATTTCTCTTAGTAATCGGCCTCTGGGAGCTCCAGGCACACTGAGGGCTGGTTCCTCCTTAAGGCCTCGCTTTCCCTGGAAACAGCTCGAGGAGGGCGCCTCAGGACCGGTGGGACTGGTGAAACTGGGTGGTGGTATGGAGGTGGTACCTGCGCTTCTGATCACTTGCACACTCCTGCAGGCCATCAGGAGCGCTGGCAGCCATTGCTGCGGTGACCCAGGACTCACTGCTTCTGGGGGCTCCAGACGCTCTGAGGGCGGGTTCCTTCCTCAGGCCTCCCCGGAAACAGCTTGGGTAGGGTGCCTCATTGCGGGTGGGACTGATGGAAGTGGGGGGCTAGCATAGAGGTGGTGCCTGCACTTCTGATCACTTGCACACTGTGTTTTATACCACAGCGTGTGGCAGCAGCTGTGAAGGTCACCACGGCAACCCAGCACCGACTGCAGGACTGACTTCTGGTTGATCGAGCCTCTGGTTGTTATGGTCATTATGGACCCAGGGTTTTTATATATTAGGATAATAAAAGCGTAATATGTGTATCGACCGAATGACTGAATAGCAGAATGACCATCCGGATGACCTTCTGGATGACCACGCTATGACAAGCACTGGTGCCAGGTCAGCCAAGGCAGGCGCGATGTGATTGGTTGGGAGCCATCACCCTGCCATCACCCCACAGAGGGAGGCCCAGGCCACCCTCTGCCTAGCAATCAATCGCAGAGCCCTGGCCGAGTGGGCAGGGCCTCCTTCTGCACTGGGATTAACCGCGGAGTCCTGCTGGGTGGTCAGGGCCTCCCTGTGGGCAGCGATCAATCGTGGAGCCCTGGCTGGGTGGGCAGGGCCTCCCTGTGGGTGGCGATCAATCACGGAGCCCCAGCTGGATGGGCAGGGCCTCCCTGTGGACAGTGATCAATTGCATAACCCCGTGATCGATAACCTCAAAGAGGGAGGCCCAGGCTACCTGAACAGAGGTGCTGCAGCAGGTGGGCGCGACCTCTCTCTGCAGGGCGATTGATCTGGCGATCAATTGCCCCACAGAGGGAGGCCCAGGCTAGCCAAGCAATCACACCCCAAACTTGTCGCCTGCAGAGGGAGGTGACCGGTGGTAGGGGAGTGGGGGGCAGCCCGGCACAGATGGCAAGCTGTGGCAGTGGCAGTGGCAGTGGTGGGGGCGGGGGCGGGGCCAGCTGCCAGCAGCCAGGGGAAGGAAAGCCCCAATAGGCCCAGATTGCCAGCCAGGCCTAGGGACCCTACCCGAGGGGTTCTGGATTGTGAGAGGGCACAGGCTGGGCTGAGGGATACCACCTCCCACCTGCCTCCCCCCACCATGCATGAATTTCGTGCACCGGGCCTCTAGTATATATAGATTTTTATACAGAACAGTGTTAGCCTTGTCCATAAATATTAGTTTCCCATCTTGGAATATATATATTTTCCCTCAGCTTGTTCGGTTTATAGCTAAGGACAAAATGAGAGATCAAGTATAGATGGGTAAGAAAAGTAGAAAGGGATATATTTGGCAATGCTAGATCATACAGACATCGAGAGTCCCTCACATATCTTCTGATGGGAATACCAAACAGCTGCATTCTCCATTAGCATGCTTTTCCTCCCAGCTGGAGCACTTAGGAACCTCAAGTACTTGGTAACCTACATTGAAATGCACCTTGGAGGTGCTTCCTTCCGAAAAAGGAGGCCCCTTCTTTCTCTGAAGTTCCCCCTGCAGACAGCGGAGTGGAGGCTCGGAGAGGTGCAGTGTGGGACAGAGAAAGGGAAAAAACTCTTTCTTCACACTCGTGCTGCTCTGAATGCGGACCATCTGTGCCCCCAGCTGGAGCGCCGGCAATGGTCTGGCACTTGAACCACACCATATTTACAGATCTAAACACAAATGGCTACTGCCTGATTGTTTCATGATTCATTAGTCAGACAAGCTCTCCTCTCCCGCCAGCACAGCTGTTACAGAGTAAACCTTTGTCACTTAATAGGCCTGATTATTACTTTCCATCAAAGGTATTGATCTGTGTCACCTCTACTTAAGGGAATGGAGGAGAAGAAAAAGGGGGAATAAAACATACCAGGAAAACATGAACAGAAAGGAGGAGGAGGAGGGCAACAGAGGGACATTCGCCAGGATCGGGGACATCGGCTTCCTGGCATTGCCCTGAACGTCTGGTGTCGTGTCTCTGGCCGTGGTGACTGACTTTCTCAGGAAGAGGAGCCATATCTCACCTGGTGTTCCATCCTGAGCCCCCGACCGCGCATCACACACCCTGACCACACAGATCATTGTTCAGCAACGGCACAGGGTGAAGTGAACCAAAAATCTGTATCAATGAATAAACCAAGCCAGTCTGCAGAGCAAGTACAGGCTCTGGAGGGAATTTTTTATGGCTCCTTTAATTATCTCCTTTTGTGTAACAAATAAAGTGAAGCTATAACCCTGGGCTGTTCCCTGTGACGCTCAGCACTGACCCGGGTTGAGAGGTGCCCCTGTTGGCTGCCAGGCAGGCACGGCAGAGACTGGCTGGGAGTGCGGACTGCCAGCTCAGCACCCTGGGTGACACCTCAGTACTCTGCTCTCACTCCCTCTTTTTTTTTTTTTTTTTTTAATCTCTTTCTTCACTTTCTTTCTTGAAAAACCCAAAGGAACAAAAAGTGAGAGTATTTCCTGGGAGGGGGGAAGACAAAAATAAGCTATCAGAAATTATAGCAATTCAAGAAAAACCATCATCACCACCATAACAATTATTTGGGAAACACAGAATTTTAGAAAGGAAGATCAGAGATCATCTAATCTCCTGATTTGTCTATAACAAAGGAAGCACAGAGTGGTTAAGAATTTTTCTCCTATCACACAGCTTTAAAAAAAAAAAAGTCCTCTGCTAACCAACTCAGAGTTCTTTACATTCTACCAACCAACCCTCCAAATACCAAAATCTCAACTCAAACAGGGGTGGTTTAAATTCATATTGTAGCTCCCACCACCTTATAGAAGATCACAAAAGTGTGAGAACTTTGTTCTGAGTTTGTGGAATTAGCCTCAGTATTGTCACACTTTTGCAGCTATCTATATCACAAAGGACAGCATTTTCCTTTATATAGTACACACGTGTGTATGCATGGATATCACACACAAGTAGCCCAATGCATGCTTGTATGCATGCAAAATGGGGCTTTGCTCTTACAACCACTTCACAGAGAGCTCCAGCCCCCTGAGATTCCAGCAGAGGCTGGTGCCCTCTTTCCTTTGTCTCCATAACACTCACTGCCATTGTTACCCAAACCTAGTATATTTATGAGACTTTTATTACTCCTTTTCCCCAGACCTCACACTCCAATTGTAAGCACATTGTCATTCTGGTTCACAGAGGTCAACAGCCTTGCTAGTACATCACTGTTTGTGTTATGGTGCTCACCAGAGGTGATAGATTGACAAGCCTAGACTTTGGAACCCTCCATTTATGTGACCATCCATAGAAGCAAGAGACAAGACTCACCCTGCCAACTTGGTCCATTCAGGATTAAAGGGGATGGTCAGAACTCAGTTTGCTTAAGTTTCTATTTCCAAAGATATTGTTAATGAGGATAGCACTGAAAATTATCAGAATGAGATGTGGCCCTGAGGAGCTGAACAAGCCCATTTCATACGTATTTTATTCCCAGTAGGCCCTTGGACAAGGGTAGGATGCTAATGACTTGAGATCACTTCTGACTCAGCCCAGATTTTAATCAGCAAACTGGCAATGGAAGCCCCCTGTCCCATTTCCATGTCTATAGTTCTCCAGGTGGTTTAATTGTTCCACTTGATATCCATGTCCAGTGCCTTCAAGTCTCCCCTTCTTCATTCCCAGGTCCCAAATGGCATCAGGAATTTTACTCTTTGGAGCAGAATGTTAATGAAGCATTCAGGGTATGTTTTGTTATCCATAATAAAATTTTTTTTAGCAGAAATCACATCCTTAATTCTTTCATCAAAAACAGAATTCAGATTTGGAAACAAATGAAATCTTATTGATAGCCAACTTTCAGCTTCCGAGCTTTCCAAACCAGGGTTTCTTTTTGTAAGTTATGTCTGTCCGTTGACAGGACCAATATGATTCTACGTGGGCACAGTTTGGCAAACAGGAACTCCGCATAATACAGTGCACTTGACATTCATATAAAAAGAAAGCTGTCAGCAAGTGGAAACTGACTAAAATAAAGGGCATTTGTTCTTGACAGGGAAGGAAAATCAGCTTATGGCCATAAAAAGGAAACTGATTGGCAAAAACCCATGTGAAAATGCCAAAGTCTTAAAAATACACTTTAGTGTTGGCTCTGTTTATACTCCACTTGATAATTTGATTTTGAATCTAAATATGCATTTCTCCCAGCATATCAACAAAAATCAACCTTACCTAGAAATCTACATATAGTGTCAAAACGGCATTTGGAAATATCCTTTATAAAAACGACCCTTAAGTTTTTAAAGAAACATATGACAGATATTTGTTATGCCTTAGAAAGTTCAGTGAGGCCGGAAGTATAGGCACACTATCTCCATGTTACAGGCCAGACGCTGAGGAGTTATGAGGTTAAGGATAGAGAAATATCATCAAACAATGTTTATCAAGCCCCTACATAGAGAGCCGCTCTCTGGAGTGTAAAAAAAGAAAGAAGGTATTAGTGATAACTCCAGGAAGACCTGCACGATGGTACAAAAAGAAAAGCAACAACTGCATTAGGCCAAGGTCTTCCAAGGCTCTGTCCTAGAGAAAGTCCCCTGGTTGGCATCCAGAGATACTCACATGCTCGGAAAGCCATGCAGAATGGGTCTCGAATCTAAGTACATTCCACCCAGAATAAAACAAAACATTTGTTGTGTAGTCACTTAAAACAGTGTGTCTTTAAAAATAGGCATCACACTTGTTCTTATATAGCTGCATTATTTAGCTAAATATACATGAAACAACTGACACTAAAATCCAAAAGATACATATAGCAGATTGCAGTGAAAACCTACAGTTGTATTTAGTTACCTACATATTTTAATTTGGTTTTGCAACCAAAGCCAACAGTATTCAGGGTTGGATAATTGTGCTTTCTTGTTCCTAAAAAATGTCAACACCAAAGTATGTTCTGGAAAATGCTTTTTCTTTAAATATTTCTTCTTTATTTTTTCCTATATATTTCTTTATACGGAGAATGTTCACAGAAACTTTTTAATGTGCTGTATTTATAGTTCTCATTTCTAAGTTTAAAACACATCATAGTGCATCTTAAAATGTCTCTAGCCAATGTGGTATAAATCTGGGTTATAAAACAATCTACACTAATAAAAGAGAAACATGGTAATTAGCGTACATCCGTTACCCTTTTCATTGGCTAATCAGTGAGTATATGCAAATTAACTGTCAGCCAAGATGGCGGCCGGCAGCCAGGCAGCTGGAAGCAAACATGAGGCTTGCTTGCTTCAGTGACTGCGGACTCCAACGTTCCCGGCCTCACTTTCCGGCCTCTCAGTTGCAACTCTAAGCAACTATGTACTATGTTGCAAATAAGAAGCTAAACAAAAGCCCAGAAACCGGCTTTCAGTCAGCCGGGCTTTAGCAACATTGTATCGATGTTTTCAGCGGCGAGGCCTCAGAGCTAAAGCTGGCCCAGAATTAAAAAAAAAAAAAGAAAACAAGGAACGGTTGGAAGCTTCAGTCACTCGCTTCCAGAAAACAGCCCTCAGCCCCTCACCCAGACTGGCCAGGCACCCCAGTGAGGACCCCCACCCTGATCCAGGACACCCTTCAGGGCAAACCAGCCGGCTCCCACCCGTGCACCAGGCCTCTATTCTATATAGTAAAAGGGTAATATGCCTCCCAGCACCGGGATCAGCGGAGCAGCAAGGCCTCCCGGCACCAGGATCAGCGTGACAGGGGGCAGCGCCCAAAACCCCTGATCGCCCTGTGGCTCTGTGTGTGACAGGGGGCGGGGCCACAACCTCCCTATCCGCCCTGCTCTGTTTGTGACAGGGGAAGTCACCCCAATGCCCTGATCAGCCCTGCTCTGTGCCTGATAGGGGGGAGCTCCCCAATCCCCTGATTGCCCTGCGGCTCTGTGTGTGACAGGGTGCAGCGCACCAACCCCCTCCACGGGCCTTGCTCTGTGTGTGACAGGGTAGAGCCATAACCTCCCCATTGGCCCTGCCCTGAGTGTGACAGGGTGCAGCGCCCCAACCCCCTGATCCGCCCTGCTGTGTGACAGGGGGCGGTGCCCCAACTCCCCTATCGGCCCTACTCTGTGAGTCACAGCGGGGAGCTCCTCAACCCCCTGATCAGCCCTGCTCTGTGCGTGACAGGGTACAGAGCCCCAACCCCCTGATCAGCCCTGCTCTGTGTGTGACAGGGTACGGAGCCCCAACCCCCCTGATTGGCCCTGCTCTGTGAGTGACAGGGGGCAGCGCCCCAACCCCCTGATCAGCCCTGCTCTGTGCGTGACAGGGGGTGGCGCCGCAACCTCCCCATCGACCCTGCCTTGAGTGTGACAGGGGGCGGTGCCCCAACCCCCCAATTGGCCCTACCCTGAGCGTGACTGAGGGTGGAATTGCAACCTCCCGATCTGCCCTGCTCTGTGCATGATGGGGCGGTGCCCCAGCTCCCCAATTGGCCCTGCTCTGAGCCTGACCAGGGGCTGCACTTAGGAATTGGGCCTGCCCTCTGCCACCCGGGAGCAGGCCTAAGCCAGCAGGTCGTTATCTCCCGAGGGGTCCCAGACTTCGAGAGGGCACAGGCCGGGCTGGGGAACCCCCCCCCCCCCCCCTGCCCCGAGTGCACAAATTTTTGTGCACCGGGCCTCTAGTAAATAAATAATAGCCGACATTTAGGACCCACTATGTGACAGACACACACATATTCACTCATTTAATCATCAGACTTATCACAGAAATTAACTAAGTTCCATTATTATCCAAATCTTAGAGACGAGTAATCCGAATCACAGAGAGGTTCAAGAGCCTGCCCTGCAGCACACAGCCCTTAAGGGTCAGAGCTGGAATTCAACACCAGGCTGGCTCCAAAGTCCACGCTCTTAAATTAAAATTTACCAATAAAGATAAGAGGGAGAGAGGCAGAAGGAAGGCGAGAGGAAGAAAGGGAATGAAAGCTTTAAAAAACTGAGCCCCCCCTCCAAAAAAAAGGGGGGAGCTAAGTTTGCCTTTATAATGTAATGGGAAAATTTAAAGAAATGCTTTTGAGGAATTGAAGTCCTTTTGACAACTGGAACAGGTTTTTGTGTTGTTCTTTTATTTTGGAAGGAAGGAGGAGAGAGGGGGTTTGATGCCAACTGAACCTCACTCTGACCTTGGTGGAGGAGACATGACTGCAGATTCAGTCCATCTGTGCCAGCTCTCAAGGCCTCCCTTCCAGGGATGTACCCATCTGCCCCAGCATCCCGAACCTTTCAAACACTGCTCCTCCCTGCTTAGACTTAAGAAGATGTCAGGGGATAAGACACCCGAAACCTAAAATACAGGTGTAGTGATGCATGGTCACTTGGCAAGGGTGAGTGTGCTCAGCTCTGTGCCAAGGAATGGAGCCTGCCTCTTGCCAGCAGCCCAGACACTCAGCAAACAGACGACATGGCAGAAGCAGGGGCACAGAAGCAGAAGGGATCTGTCCAGCAGAGGAGAAATGGTCCAGACATCCATAGGAATAATACAGAAGGTAGGGAGAAGAGCCTATCACTGATGGTGGCACAGGATGGTTGTAACTCAGCAGTGATGTGGACCATGTTATCTGGGAACAGAAATATCATGTAATGAGACATAACTCAGTGGAGACTCAGAGGTGTAGCCCACAAAAATAAGCAGAGATGCATCATTATTTTCTGGACTTAGGCAGAGCTGAACATGGAGGCCATCAGCAACCTCAGCATCGATGCCCGAGAGTTTTGTGGTTTGAAGGAGCTGAGGGTTTGTTCTATTTTCTTTTCTTTCTTTTATTTTTCTTCTTTGTTATATTGGGCTCCTTTGGGTAACTCCTCTGGTGTGTAGAGAGTAAAAACAGAGCCCTGGCTGGTTTGGCTCAGTGGATAGAGCCATCAGCCTGTGGACTGAAGGGTCCTGGATTCGATTCCAGTCAAGGGTACATGCCTGGGTTGTGGGCTCCATCCTCAGTGGGGGGTGTGCAGGAGGCAGCTGATCAATGATTCTCTCTCATCATTGATGTTTCTATCTCTCTCTCTCTCTCTCTTCCTTCTTCTCTGAAATCAATATATATATATTTAAAGATAAAAAAAGGAAAGAAAAGAAACAGACTCATTGGGCTGTATGGCCCTATTTGGTACTTTTTACACCTACCTTAGTGCATCTGTTTTCAAATAAAGCTTGTAAAATAAAGCTTCCCAATAAATTATGACCTTGAACTTCTAGATAGAGTTATGTTGTTTTTCATTGTGATAATGTTGAATATAGTACTAATAATTAATCTAGTCAGCATTTAGAGAAGGTTTACTATGTGGCTTTCAGCCATGACCTAAGTGCATGTACATTAATCTTCACAACAACCTGAGGGAAGTGCTGCTGCCCCACTTCACAGAATGACTTGAAGAGGTTGCAAGACCAGGAAGAGGCAGAGCCAGGACTCCACCCCAGGTTTGTATGGCTCCAAAGCCAATGCTCATAAAAGATGTGGCCTTAAGAAGTGTCATCAGGAATATTTAAATACGAACACTTGATCCAGCAGTCCTGAGGCCTGCCCTCAGCACATCCACAACGAGACTGACACACCGGACAGCGTGGAACAATTGGGAGTAGAGGACAGTGTGACAACAGAAATAGTGCAGGAGCATTGGATGAATTTGAGAAGAGTTAGGTTTGGGGCCTGACTCTGCTTCTACTTCTCGGTTCCATTGGGCATGTTTGAAGCCCTCTTGGTCTCAGCTCCTGAATCTCTACAAAATAGTCATTCGGAGCCCTGCCCTATCAGCCCCCCTATTGGATAACTAATGAAAATATGAAGCACTCCAGAAATGCACTTTTTAAAAACCTCTCTCTATGAGATACTCTTACATTGTAACTTTGGTTTACACAGCGTTGGCCACTGACATGGAGGTCGGTGTCTTCCCTTTATCGCTCCCTACCGTCACACAGCAGGAACATACAGTAGGTGCTGCCAGTGGAAACTTCTCTAAATGCTAAACATTGCGCAAGATGAGCCTGAGCAAAATGACCGTGAATGCATGAAAGCCCAGGTCCGGGGCAAAGACAGAAAAGGAATCGGTGATTCCAGCAGTGCTCTGCGTCACTTACAAAGGGCAGAAAGGGATGGGGATGCCCCTATTTTCTTCATGCCTGTTGTTGAGATTGGCATGTGGTGCATGAAGGAAAACCAAATCCTACCGGCCTCTGGCTGTGTCACTATACAGCATGTGAATATTGCATATATCTTGGAGGTATTCAAAAATGCCTTCAACCTATCAAAATTCCACTTTTGCCTCCAGTTTCAAAATGATGCTGTCTTTCTTCCCAGAAAGCTACAAAGTCAGAACTCTTACTAGGTCTTGTGGCTCCATATCTTTTTTAAGATGAAAAGGGAGAAGTGCCTAACATCTAAAACTAATTTTTAAGTGTTTTATTTTTGTGGCTCCATACCCTTTGAAATTACATTTAAAATTGGTTTCAAAATCTACTTTTAGTTCCAGATTCATACCAATGTAATTTGAATTTTCAAGGATGCAACACTTTGAATTAGATACTCCTGAGAATTTGATAAAGCCATAGCTCTTCTCCCCCTATAAAGGCCACACACACACACACACACACACACTCACACACACATACACACACAGCCCTGACTGTACAGGAGGTTATAGATCCTCTGAAGCCCACTCATGGGCCCTTCGAAGTTTATAGACCCCATGATAAGAACCCACAGAGCTCAATATCATGCTTGGTCAAGGGTGAAGTGGGGACTGAACTTAGTGACTGTACCATTCACTAAGCCTGCAGTTCTCAACCTGTGGGTCGTGACCCCTTTGGGGGTCGAACGACCCTTTCACAGGGGTCGCCTAAGGCCATCGGAAAACACATATATAATTACATATTGTTTTTGTGATTAATCACTATGCTTTAATTATGTTCAATTTGTAACAATGAAATTGGGGGTCACCACAACATGAGGAACTGTATTAAAGGGTCATGGCATTAGGAAGGTTGAGAACCACTGCACTAAGCCATGCTGTAACCACCGGGAGGGAGCATTGTTTTCTAATTTGTGCAAAGGTACCTCATAGTCAGAGTGGTACTTGGACCAGATCACACCAGATGTCAAGCTACGTCCACTCTATATGTCTCCTAACATCATGTTCAGTGACAGTCACATTGGGACCTTGGAATCAGCCTGGTAAGCATATTGATACCAAGGAAATTAGCAAACACTACAAGAATGGCAGTCCTCAAAAGGAGAGCCAGTTGTTGAACATTGCCATTGCAATCATCACACATGGGCTAGAGAAGACCCCAAGGACCTCTGTCCTGTATTGTGATATATTTGAAATAAAAAATCAGAAGGCAATTTTAAGACCTACATCCCAATTTCGTTTCAGTCTGCCCTAACTGCTGTTAGGACAAGGGCACGTGGGCCCAACTTGTTTTGAGCACAGAATTAACAACTACAGATGCTAGAGAAGGTATTTGGAGAGGGAGGGCTGCTAGAAAAATTGGTTCCCATTGGATCCCAGATGGGTCTAAAGCAGTGGTTCTCAACCTGTGGGTCGTGACCCCTTTGGGGGTCGAACGACCCTTTCACAGGGATCTCCTAAGACCATCGGAAAACACATATATAATTACATACTGTTTTTGTGATTAATCACTATGCTTTAATTATGTTCAATTTGTAACAATGAAAATACAACCTGCATATCAGATATTTACATTAGGATTGATAACAGTAGCAAAATTACAGTTATGAAGTAGCAACGAAAATAATTTTATGGTTGGGGGTCACCACAACATGAGGAACTGTATTAAAGGGTCGCGGCGTTAGGAAGGTTGAGAACCACTGGTCTAAAGATAACATCCCAAGCTAAAACCCTGTGTTTTAAAACATCTGCATCCCTGATAGCAGTAACTGCCATGAGAACCATTTAGAAAATGAAATAAATGATCGTTGCATATAATTTGTAAGATAAGAATTAGAAGGAAGAACTATGGGAGAAAGAAAACGTAAAGTCCCCACACTCCTTGAGAAGCCGAGGGAGAAGGCCGTGCCTGAAGCAGGCATGAATCGTTGTGGACTGACCTCAGGTTCCTTCTGCAGGCTTTTTGAAGAGCTGCTCTTTACAACTGAACTCTGTCTTGAGCTGAGACATCCTTCCTCTGAGGAAGGAAAAAAAAAGAAAGTCAGATCAAACCACTGATTCTAGTTTTGAATTACAGAGGGCTATTGATTTTTCATTAAGGTCCCTGTGCTGCTCTCAAGAGGAGGGAGAGAGAGGAGAACATAATTCATTGATCAGAGCGCAGGGCCATGTTCCTTTATTGGCTTCCTGCCATGTCCCATTATTCCCGATTCTAAATGTATATTGAAGTCAGTTTATTTTCATCATTGCCTCCTGTCACCAGAAATGTCTCCCAGAAACTATTAGTTTAATCATCCCTTTCTCACAATGGTAATGAGTGATAATGGCCAACATGATCCTGGACTCATGGATATTATTCTTTGGGTCACAGTGTTGCTCCTCCCAAGGCTCTAGTTAAGAATCTGTCAACACTTGAACAGTCTAAAAGACAGGAATAGTTTGAGGATTTAAAGTACATATATTTAAATTTAAAAAATACTATCATTTTTATTTTAGTTTTTCTTATTTAAAAAACAACAACACACTTTACTAGAAGATCTATAATTTTTGATCTATGAACCTTAGAGAGTTCGGGAATTGTATATCTATACCAAACCAATGGAATCCAATCTTGTGAACCACCAAGCACATGCAGAATAAACCAGGCATTCAACTTTGCCCCCCATTTTTGTTTGCGGAAACAATCTTTAATCTGTACTGTCTTAACTCACACTTGAAACTCTGTTTTCCACAGTAGCAAACTGAGGTCCAGAAAAACTGAACTACTCAGGATCACACGATAAAGTGGCACAGTGGAGACGAGAACCACGTTCTCTGGCTCCCAGATCGCTATTTGTTCCACTACACCCGTGGTTGGCAAACTGTGGCTCGCGAGCCACATGCGGCTCTTTGGCCCCTTGAGTGTGGCTCTTCCTAAGCCTTAGGAGTCCCCTAATTAAGTTAATAACAATGTACCTACCTATATTGTTTAAGTTTAAAATATTTGGCTCTCAAAAGAATCGTTGTACTGTTGATATTTGGCTCTGTTGGCTAATGAGTTTGCCGACCACTGTGACTACACCATGACCTGTCCTCTCAACTCGTGTGAAATTTATAACCCATAAAAATCAGAAGCTGATGATGGCTTTAAAATCAAATCCTAGAAATATGGCTAATATTTTTCTGTTCTCGCATCTCCAGATAGAACCATGTTTCCTAAATTCTGCCTCAGACCTAGGTTAAATAATCAGCTGCTAAGTTATATAATGCATCTACTTGCCTCCCAAGGGTTCCCAATCTCAACCCCTCCAGGTTATCTGCCAAGGTGTTCGTGGACATTAACATCTCTGAATGAATTTTCCCAACAGCATGTGAGAGAGGGGAGGAGTTCTCCCATTCTACAGGAGCTTTAGCCAAGGCTACCTGGGAGATAATGGAGAGCCAGGACTCAGACTCAGGTCTTCTCACTATGGAGGTTCCTTTCCACTGCACCACAGCTCCCTCTGGTGCCGACACTGGCAGTGGGAACTACTAAAAACAACTACGAAAAGACTGTTTAAAGATGTACACCAGTATACTGAGCTGAAAAATATTATAGGAAACATGTCCTATTCAGAGTAGCAATCAAGAATATAAAATGCCTATGAATAAATATGAAAAAATGTGTGGAACTTATATGATTAAAACTAGAGAACTTCACAGGAAATGTAAAATAAGATCTAACTAAATGAAGACACAAAATGCTTTGTCTGTTCTTCTCAGTGGGATATTTTAGGGGGACAGCATGATAAAAATTATTCTTAAAACCCTCTGGATGAACAGAGAACACAAACAAACACAAAAGGTATTTTGAAAAATAAAGACAATGTAGTGGGGCACTCACTCCATCAAACATCAAAACGTAGTTTAAAACATTAGTATTTAATACAAATTGAGAACCTGGGCAAAAATCAATAGACAGGTAAATGGAACTACTAGTAATCAGATGGCCATGAAAGATTGTAGCACATATAATAAAGAAACCATTAAATAATCGGAGAGAAAATCATTACATATTTGGAAAAAGTAAATTGGATATTCATTTTACAAAGTACACCAAAATGTATTTCACATGAATTAAAGAGCTAAATGATTTTTAAATGCTATTACACAGAGATAAATACTTAACTTTTGAAAGTATTTTACTGGTATCAAACCAGTGAAAAATCATGATGGAAAATAGATTTTACTACATTGAAATGTAAAGTGTAAAATGTCCATTTAAACATCAAAAACTACAAAAATTAGAGATGCAAGTCACACACACGCAAAAAAAAAAAAAGTTCAACCTCACCAGCATTTAAAAAACACCAATTAAAATAACATCATGATAACATTTTTATCTATTCAAACAGTAAAATTGTTTTAGATAATATCAATCAGGGTTCTAGTGGGGCAGATACTATCATACTACTGATGGAAAAATAAATTGATAAACTTTCTGGAGAGAAATATACCATTATGTTTCTAGAGCCTTTAAAGTATTTCGAAAACTTGTGGCCAGAAATTATATTTGTAGAAATATAGCCCAAGGAAATGACCAGATATTCTTTTAAATAAGAATTTATGGGGAGATATCATTTATAAGAACCAACAAATGGGAAATAATCTAACCAAAAACAAAGAACAATTTTAATTGGGTAGAACCATATAATGAAATAGCACACAGACATAATAATAAAGTAAGTTTTGAATAATATCTAATAGTATGGATAAATGCTCATTCATGAAAAGAGAAAAACCACTGCAGTTCCAAATTTGTAAAAACTGAAGTAGCAATGGGAATGAGGTAAAAAGATAGAATGGGAATACAATTTGAGATTTAGAACAGTAAGATCAGACCCAATCACTAAAAGGGTGTGGAAATAGGGAAGGGTGGGGATTATTCCCAGGACTTTGGCTCAGGTATTGGAGGTGAGTGGAAGAAACCATTGCCAAATGAAATAATACACATGACCAGGTCATTTCATTGACCTGGCTCTCTCAAATAGAAACATAAGCATTCTGCTTTATACCCAATTACTTTAATACCATTGGGTTTTAGCTGCCACTAACACAACAGGGGTATTTTAGGCATTGGGAAAATTTCACTATATCTTGCGTCTTTCTGACATCACAAACCTTACACAGTCTACTAGCATTGAAATTATGTTCAAAAGTGTCAAACTGCAGCTCCGTGGAGGTCAGATGGCTGGAAGATACCAATGTTATTGCTTGCTGTGTTGACAGTTTAAGTGGGTGATTCTAAAAAGTTAAAAAATAGTGAAGAGTGTCCAAAAGATGATCTTGAAAAAACATCAATAAACTACTAACCCTCTGCAATATACAGAGAACTCAACCAGATGGAAAGAGGAGTGCAACTATGTGAGGAAGAGCACTTACTAGTATATTTCAACAGCCTTTGCCGCTAAAGATCTTGAGAATATGAGGAATAGCTTGAAAAACAGATATACTTTTTCATAATCTCCATAATTATTTCATTAAGCGAAGTAGGTATTTATATTAATAAGAACTTAAAGTAAGACTTACCAGGGTTAGTACTCAGACTGGATAATCAATGTGCATGAAATTAAAATTGGCTGTAGAGAGCATGTGACAGTTTGTATGTAACATCATGCTCAGAAAATTCCTCCAAACTTCTCTGTCACAAATGTATTCCAACTGAGCACAATTGCATAAATTTTACACTTATGACTCAGTGATAATATATACCCCCCCTTCACAAAAACTACTTTGGTAGGTCAAATAATGGTTTATCTCTGTATGATGTTTGGTTGCATGAAGGTTAAAAAAATATTCCATGAAAAAGTAGGATTTAGATAGTCCTATAGTGTCCCTTTCTTAAAGCCTCCCTAAAGAAGGAAGAATAATAACTCAAATTCTGAGGCAATACGGCTAACTGAAATGAGAGAATGGGAGCCAGCCAACCTAACTTTCAATCCCCAATCTGTGCTTGTGGCAAGTTATTTAACTTCTTTGAGACTCAGTTCCATATCTATAATTTGGAGGGGGAAATAACTTGTCAGAGTTGCTGTAAGGACTAGAGATAATGTAAAGCATCCTCATTAAAGTACCAGTTTACTGTTTTATGTATTTCTGTATATTTTCCCAGATAATCCTCAAAACATCCCTTCTATTATTTTCCCACTTTAAAAAATAGGAAACTGAAGCACAAAGAGGTTAAACAACTTGGCCAAGGGCACATACCTAGCAGAGGATCTGGGATTCAACCTGAGTAGTCTAGAGTCTAGGTGCTAAATCACTACACCAACCTACTTCAAAAGGGCATCCTTGCCCAGTTGGTGTTGAGTGTTGTCCTGCAAACCAGAAGGTCCCAGTTAAATTCCCTGTCAGGGCATATCTTGGGTTGCAGGCTCAATTCCCAGTTGGGAGCGTGCAGGAGGCAGTCGATAAATTATTCTCTCTCATCATTGATGTTTCTATCTCTCTCTCTCCCTCTCGCTTCCTCTCTAAAATCAATAAAAATACATATTTTTAAAAGGGCACCCTTTAAGTGGAAGCTGTTGGAAATAACAATAGTTGTTATTGTTGTTTGTTGTTTTTCTTCTGACTTGCACCAACAGTGCTGCTTATCTAAGGGCTCCTTACCGGTTCATATTCTCACAAGCAATGTTGTTTTATATTTATTTTCAACTCACATAGCACTAGAATATCATAAATACATGTGAATTGGTTAAAAATAACTCCTTAAATGGTTAAAAATCTTACAAATATAAATCCAGAAGCTATTGCACCTTACAGTTCAAGGTAAAAAAGAATGGCTGATGTAAATTGTGCCAGTACACCATCAACATGAACCATCAGGGCACTATATATTACCAGGCAACCTCCACACTCTACATATATCTTGATACAAGCAATACTTTTGACACCAATCACTTCCCAAGATAAAATACAGTCTGTAAGGGAGTAATTTCAACAGTACATAAAATGGCACCATCCTACAAAAGAAACATTCATTCCGTAACCCCTCTCCCCCCAAAAATGCTTAAAGTGTTGAATATTTTACCTACCAAACACAAAATAAATGCAGTTTTGCATTTCTCCTCAAATTGCTATATTTAGTCTCATTTTCCAACCAAAATATTAATGTCTTGTCCACAACAGAAAGTGAATATTAAAAATCTGTCAGTTCTCAAACTTTGAAATAACTATATATTTTCTCTATGTTTTTTTCCCCCTTGAGATTCATTGGAAATTCTTGGACAAAATAAACCATGATTCTAAATAATAGATAAAATGCTGCTTATTAACTACAAATAAATATTTCAACATACATTATCTTTCTCTCTCCCATTCTCCTAACAAGCCCTATATGGATAATAGATACCTACTACTTGTTGCTCGATATAAAAAGGCTTTTCATGACTCGTGCATTTATTATTTTTTAAATTTTTATTGAACTTATTGGGGTGACATTAGTTAATAATATTATACAGGTTTCAGGTGTACAATTCTATAATACATCATCTGTATATTGTGCTGTGTGTTCACCATCCAAAGTCAAGTCTCTAGGCATTACCATTTATTCCCCCTCTATCTTCTTCTACCTCCTCCCCATTTTCACTCTTGTAATCACTATACTATTGTCTATGTCTGAGTTTTTTGTTGTTGTTGTTTGCTTAATCCCTTTACCTTTTTCACCCAGCCCCTCAACACCCCCCCCAACTCTGACAGCTGTCAGTCTATTTTCTGTATTTCACTCACTAGATTCCACATATAAGTGAAATCATATGGTATTTGTATTTCTCCGGCTAGCTTATTTCACTTAGCATAATGCTCTCCAGGTCGATCCATGCTGTCACCAAAGATAAGAGTTCCTTCCTCTTTATGGCCAAGTAGCAGTCTATTGTATAAATGTACCATAGATAGCTTTTTTATCCACTCATCTACTGATTGGCACTTGTGCTGCTTCCAAGTTTTGCTGCAGAGAACATGGGGGTGCATATATTCTTTTGAATTCGTGTTCCAGGTTTTTTCAGATATATTCCCAGAACTGGGATTGCTGGGTCATAAGGCAGTTCCATTTTTTACTTTTTGAGGAAACTCTACACTGTTTTTCACAGTAGTTGCACCAATCTGCATTCCCACCAATAGTGAACAAGGGTTCCTTTTTCTCCACATCCTCACCAACACTTGTTGTTTGTTGATTTATTTATGATAGCCATTCTGACAGGTATGAGGTGATATTTCACTGTGGTTTTAATTTGCATTTCTCTGATGATTAGTGACATTGAGCACCTTTCCTATGTCTATTGACCATCTGTACGTCCTCTTTGGAGAAGTGTCTATTCAGGTCCTTTGTCCATTTTTTAATTGTATTGTTTGTTTGGTGTTGAGTTGTATAAGTTCTTTATAACTTTTGGATATTAATCCCTTATCAGATGTATCGTTGGAAATATGTTTTCCCATTCAGTGGGTTGTCATGACCAGTGCATTTAACACACTCTGTGACTAACATCAAGGCTGATGTATTTTCATCCAGCTAACACTCAGCATGTGGCATATTTTAGACTACTAAGAACTCCACTGCTCTATATGTTTCCCTGGTCCAAGGATAGTGTATCAACTATCAGCACTGTATAACTGGAGCACGACAGAAGAGAATAAAACCCAACCCTCCAAGGCTTTTTTTCTACCCATAAAGACAGAATGCCTTGACACACATCATGGAATCGTTCATGTTTCTATCAGCCTAGACCCAGTTTTAAAATAAAAAAATACATTGACAATGTTCTATTACGACCCAGAAAGACATCAAGCTTGATACTTGCCTCTGAAGAAGATTGTAACAGTGTCCTAAAGAAATCTGGAAGTAAATAATGTTGTTTCCATCTTCACATTTCATAAAATACCGATGGGTCTGCTTACTAGATAAAAAATATCTGTCTTTTTCATTACCTGGGATTCTTTGGACATATTCACTGAACCTCAGATTTGTAGACATTTTCTGTTTCTTTAATTCATTTGCTAACACTAACAATATAAAACAGACTGACACTTTATATTCATATCACAGATGAATTTTAAATATAAAACGAATTTATAATCTATAGTTCTTTAGAGTTTATGTAATAGCTTTACAAAGAGAGTCACAATACAAACAAGAATATAGATAACATCAATTATTTCATAATACAATTTCTCCAGTTATGTTTGGATTTATCTCCTGCAAGTCTTTCTTTTTGCAAGCTAAAGTGTTTTAAAGCGAAGATCATGGTAAAATGATTCTAGGTAACATTGTACCATAATATAATGCTATAGCCAATATTGAACTCTTCTTCTGATTAGAAATTACTCACATTTTTTTGCCATATGATTCCTTTAGCTAAAAATTTTCTGAATTCTGCATTCTTTGTTATTTATAAAGTGCTCACTTATTTTCTAAAAGAAAATCATATATATATTTTTTGTTAAGAGAATTACAGACTGTAAAAAAGAAGGAACTCTTACCATTTGCAACAGCATGGATGGAACTGGAGAGCATTATGCTAAGTGAAATAAGCCAGTCAATGAAGGAAAAATACCACATGATCTCACTCTTTCATGGATAATTAAGACCATTACAAACTTTTTAACAATAATAGATACAGAGGCAGAGCTGCCTCAAACTGATTGTCAAACTGCAGTGGGAAGGCCAGAGAGGGTTGGGGGGCAGAAGGGAGGGGAGTAAGAGATCAACCGAAGGACTTGTATGCATGCATATAAGTATAACTAATGGACATAAGACACTGAGGGGTAAGGGAGGGCAGGGGATTGTCAGGGGGGTGGGGGAGGACACATATGTAATACCCTTTGTAATACTTATTATAATATTTTTTTAAAAAGAATAAAAAAAAGAGAATTACAGAGTCACAAAAATAAAAAAAATCTCAGAAATAAACAAAAGAAAATTAAATGATTTACTCAGTGAAGCTAGTAAATTCCATAATCTGGGATTTTTGTTGCAGAATTTGAGGCTATTTCTACTACATTACCTACTGTTGCTTCCATCATTGGTATTGTAGTCAGAAATTTCAAGGGATGTTTAGAAGGAAGTAATTACAGAATGCAAATCAGTAAGAATAAGAGTAAGCAATGAAATCTTACCTTATGCAACATTTCATTTTAACCATTTTCAAATAAGTATAACAACACTAAGAAGTGTGACGCCTTTATATGACCACATAGAAAAGAATGTGGACCGATACCCACCAAGTTACTGATGATGAAAAGTTGCACTGGCGAATGGAGAACAACTGTGATGTTTTACCCTGCATATTTGGCATGGCTAGAATGTTTTAAACACCTGTGTCTTACTTTTGTAATTATGTCAACTTTAAAACTCACAGACTTCTGAGAAGATTTTTGCTGTTTTTAAACTGTTTAAATTGTTTTTGTTAATTTCCAAAACCAGGCTGATTCACTTTTGCACAATAAAAAAATAACAATTAACACCAAGTACTCTCCTCCACAGCCATAGTGTGCTAATTTCTGGAGCAATGTTTGTGGCTGTAGATCAAAAAACATCAGAGTAAAAAAAAAAAATCAGAGTAAATGTAATAATATTAAAGTTTCAGGGCTGGACACCTAAGGGGCCAGGGGCACTGGCATAGTCCATTCTGTAACTAAGAGTACAGAGGACAGAGCTCTCAAATCTACAGTCACAAAGGGTATAAACAGGTCACCACTGATTCAGTCACCAGCTTGACCTTGTAAAGTAGGACTGAATCTCACCAAAGGCAAAGGAGGGAGCTTTTAAATTAAATAAGATACTTCTCAATATATCTAGTAGCACTATAACTTGAATTACTGAGGATATGTTTATGGAAAACATAAGAACTCAATCTTAGCATTAAAAAATGTGTGTGTGTATATATATATATATATATATATCTGTAACATAGAAGTTAAATACAAAGTAAATGAATTCTCAAAGTTGAAATCGGTCTGTGTCATGTCTTATGAAGAAATGAAATAAATTTAAAAATGAAAAAAAAATCCAAAACAGAGTTTGAATAATTGTAGTATACATATAAAATGCAGACATTTGCTGCATTTAGCAGGGAAACATTACAATAATATGGCTGAGCTAGTCAAAAGATAATTACAGAACTTAACAAATCATAGGGCAGAATAGGTACTGAGGTCTGGTAATGAGACAAAAGGATGAACACCCTTCAATCTTGTCAGCACCTCTCTGAGACTGTACACAACTGATCTTAAAACTCTTGAACAGGGGCCTTTCATGCCTGTGAGATCTGAGCCCCGAGTTCCCCCACTCCACCACTGTAATAGAGACTGGCCCACATCTACCTTTTGAAGGTCACAACAAGATTCTAAAACGAACCTCTGTTGGTGTCCATGACATTAGATTAACCATGGACCGGAAATATTTAGTCCCTATGCGCCTAGGCAGACATCGTTACTATGCCCTTCTAGCAACAAATGTTCTTGAGGACCTCACTGAAATGTTACAAATTCCATCTCCATTTCACAAGCCCACTTTCTCTGTTTTAGAAATGGACCAATTTCATTATTCAAATACCCAGGACAGGATCAATGTCAGCTGCCATGTACACTAGCAAGCAAAGATGAAACATATTCAATAGAAGGCTGTCTAATGTAGATGGATGCCTGAAATCTAAATAGAAGAAAAAGAGAGGAGAGAGGCAGAAAGACAGAGAGAAGGAGATAAAGCAAGAAGAAAAGAGAGCAAGCAGTATGCAGTGCACTTGGATGGAACAAGGAGTCAAATCAGATAATTTATGCCTAAACCCATGGGTCTTCCATAGCTTAGGCCCATAGTGGACATGAGCAGTGTGATTTGGTAGAAAATGTGATTGATTTAATGTCAGAAGATTTGGCTTTAACTAGCAATGTGACCTAAGATGAGTCACTTAACCTTGGCCTCAGTTTCATCTTTAAAATAAAGGCATTAAATTAGATTATCTTTATATTTCCTTCAAGATCTAATATAGTGTGATTCCATTTCTCTTTTTTCTGTGTAGCAATTATAGTCAAATCATCAGACAGAAAAGAACCTCAGAAGATTATCAAATTAATGAGGATAAAATGAAATCCAGGATTTAAAAGCTCCTTATAAACTACTATGTATTTTACAAATGTTAGGTATTATTTTCTCCATTATTAATACAAAGTATCTGATGTAAAAATTCTAAAATAAAAAGCACTTTAGTTAAAATTTTTCAAATATCTAAAAGTGAGGCCATGTTTTTATATTAAACAAAATGTCAAATTTGATATGTACTTATACTTTATTATATCTTTTCCAAATCTCTACTTAGTGTTATTTTGACGTTTCATAAAGGAGTAATAAGTAACTTAGTGCATGTTAACCTTCTCAACTTGATTGTAAGCATCTTCAGAGTAGGAATCATGTCACTTGTCTGTGTGCACACAAAGCCAATGTCATGTGAGAAAATATGGATAAACATTCCTAGGAACTGTAAAGAGCTACCCAGACTCCATATTCCTTATAAACTGTAAAGGGCTACATACACTGCCTCGCAACCTAAAGAAGGAATAGTGCTCAATAAATGGTTAAATTTAAATTATTTGAATCAAAGGATTTAGGTTTGAAAGTTGTGCAGAACAGATATATATATATATATATATATATATATATATATATATATATATATATATATCATAACAATGAGCCTACTGATGAACTCCTCTCAGGTTTGCTGCTAAGAGTTTATTGGACAAGTTTTGAATCAAAAACAAAAGGCATAATTTACTCCATATCCTCAGTCAAAATCTAATGAAAATTACTTTGCCAAAGATGTCTAGAGTGGCTAATAATCTGATAACACTTATCCTAATAAGAAATCTAAAGAGAACTCTATTACAAAACATGTTAATGAAAATAGAAAAAAGTAAGAGAAAAGAAACATTATGCAATAGATGGATAAGCAACAGCCATTCTCTGGTTTGTCAATTGTTTTGACTGTGACTCTGTAACAGGCCCAAAAATAATGCTGAAATACAATTCATTATGAGAGTTACATTCTATAATCTCACATTTCGCCTTTATATCAGTATTACAGTGATATAAATCTAAGTTGGCTCATTGTCAACATAAAATTCAAACAGAAAAATATTGCAACAGAATAAAGAGATTCAAAAAGTGAAATGCAACTCTTTTCTAGATTTACACAAACTCAGTCACCAATCCACTCTTTGCAACAATCTTTGACTACACAATTTGGTGAAATTTATGTGAGCTTTTTTTATGTTATCAATCTTCTCCCACAATATTTTAATCACTACAAACCTGAATTCCCTCCTATAATATTCTTGCAGAGTTTTGAGTCCTTTTACTAACAGTAGTCATTGTTTTTTCCCTTCTTATCACTTTTCATTCCTAGTCTTGCTATTGCTGCCAAAACTACAACATCCTTTAAAAAGAAAAATAAAAGAGAAAAATAAATGACTCAAAGATATTACCAGACACCATTCAATAGTAACATTCAACACAGCGAACATTTTCACTAGCAATTCTAGTATTTTCCTGTTTGCTTTATTGGGCATACTTGGGTGTTCAAAGCAATTTGCTAACAAAATGTCTGTTACAGTTAGACACAGTAAGTTAGCCTGCAATTAGGAGGTATAGGACCTCACCAGGCTTAATTGGGAATGCCTGCCTTTGGTGTGTTTCCTAGATGAGAGAAAGTGACGTGCATTAGGGGAGAAGTTCAATATGTCAACTGGTAGAATGCACACAATACCTGTCTAATGGCAATCAATTCATCATCAACCTCCTTATCATGATGACTTTGTCAACTATTTGTTCATTAGTTTCTCATACACAAACACTACAGGCAGATATCAAATCACAATAAATGCTAGTGATTACAGAATAGGAGGGGAAATGTAAATAAGACTCAATGTTTTTTTTAAAAAAGGAATGTAAAAACATAAAAATATTTAAATCCTTTCTTTTGATAAAGTCTTTGATTCTACAACCCCAAAATCTCATTTCAAAAACTTATAACAAAATTGCTTCAGTAATTTATTATTACTAATATTAACCTGCTGATGAGACTCATGTTAATGCTGTTAATCCCTATCTTCATCATCATCATCATCATCATCATCATCATCATATTTACAGAATGCTTCACTAAAGAAATTCAAAATAAATGGAAATAGTACTTCTAAAATGAATGTATTTAGAGAGGATATTTTTTAAAATTATGATATTTATAAACTGGTTGGGGGGTGTATTTTTTAACTTTAAAATTTCCTCAATGGATTTATTAGAGTGTTTAACTAAAAAAAAACATTTAAAATATAACTTTTAAGGATACACATTTACTACTAAAACCTACAGTACTGAAATTCCTAATTATCAGCTGGTTTACTTAGGTCAGTGCTCTGACCTAGGTCCTGGCTACCGTATCATCACCACATCATAGTAACACTGTCTATTTGATTAAGGAAAAACATACCAGCTCTGAAAATTTAATGAGCTCTGTTATATAAAGTGAGTCTGAAGGACAAAGGGCTGTTGTTAACGTGTGTGTGTGTGTGTGTGTGTGTGTGTGTTTTCTTACAAATGTTGACTGACATTTAGCACTTACATTCAAACTTACAAATAAAAGATTCTCAGGTCTATATGCCAAGAAAAGAAGAAAAAACACGGAAATGTTTTAATACATAAATTATCCCTAAACTTCATTTTCACCAAGGGATGTGACCTTTCTATTCTACTATAAACATCTGCTAACAATTAGCAAAGCCAACTACTTCTCCTTCTGTAGTGACTAAACAGAAATAAAAGTGACATATCCTAAATCGCAAGGCAGGAATGAAAATAAGAAGCCCATGGAGCATGGATAAGACAAACATCCTAAATAACCTCCTGGTGGTCACATCTCAGAAGCACAGCTCTATTGCATTCTCTCCTTTCTTTTAGGCTTTAGAAACAAAGTGCGCATTTCCCCAAAGAGCAGGGAATTGACGGCCTTATTGTCCAAGACCAAAGGGAAAGGTGAACGCCTCCTCCACCATGGTTCTGTTTCACATGGTTTAAAGATACAACAGACACCATTTGCACCAACTTGTCTGCCAAGTTCTCAGAACATAATATATTCTGCTGCTTTTTCATCAAAACAAAAAAATACTCTCCTTCCAATGATGAGGCCTAAAATGTATTTTCCAAAGTCATTATCGCTACACTAAATAACATAAAGCAAAGTCTGTATCTCTATGCATTCAATTCAATTGAACAGCATTTATTAAATGCAACAGTTAAAACCATAGGCTTTAGAATCAGAAAGATCTGAGTTCCAAATATGATAAGGCCTTTAATTAATTGTGTGAGTTTGGACAATTAACTTCTTTGAGCTTCAATTTTTCATATATAACATGAAAATAATAAATTATTATTGTAAAGATTACATAAGATCATTCATTTTGCTCCTTGACCTCTAGAGTAGAGTAATCCCACCACCTATAGGAGTCTTTGCACCAGTTTGGTTTGTTGTTGGGTTTTATAAATGTATTATCCATTTGCACTTATTACATATGCAAATATGTATTTAATTCTGCTTTTCCTTCTTTCCTCTTTCACTTATCCATTTTTATTCTTCTCTTCCTTTTTTCCTCTCACTCACCTCCAAGTTTTTCTCTCCCAGGTAAAAACTGGCAGAAGAGATGGTGACAAAGAGGAAGGTTGGTCAAAAAGTGTTCAGAATTTGAAGGAAGAGCCATTTAATTTCCCATTCCTCCTCCCTCCATCTACCACACACACATGCATGCACACTCACTCACACATCCTAGTTGGTTTTAATTCACTCAAATAACTAAGCTGCATAAGACATACCATAGACCAAAGTGACCAAATCTGAGTCACAATTTTTGCATATATATCGGCAGATTTAACTACCTTTTACCTCTTAGCACCAAAACCTTCTCAAAATGAGAAAATCGTATTTCAGCTCCAAAGTGAGGCTAATGCATGCTGTGATTATGCAGTGTTGAAAGCCAAACATAATTATATAAGAAATTAAACCTCTGGGCCTCTGTCGGTTTCACATCAGGACATGCTCCATAGAAAGACTGTAAAAATGTGACTGTTGTTTCTTAGAATAAAGAACAATCAGGGCCAACAGACAACATGCTAGACATACAACAGCAGCATTTGACTCTGAAACATTTCAGTTTCTATTTTGGTACAAAACAACGTGTCTAAACACTTACATCTTCTAAAATATAAGGGTCAGATAAACATTTTCAAGATAATCCTTAGTAATCAGAATTTTCATCATGAAAATACTGTCCAATACTAAGAAAATAATGTAATTCCTAAAATTAGTATGAACTTATTTTTATTAATTTATAGAAATATTTAATTCTACACTTTAAAAATACCAATTATAAAAATCATCCTGGATTTTTCCCAAAACAATAAAAAAGTATAGAATCTGAGTCATATAATATTTCTCAAAAGTAAAAAAAAAAAAAAAATAAGTAATCTGTCAATATAATCTCCTCATAGCAAAAGTTCTGATAGAGAGAACATTTTCTTTGACTTCTGATCATTGAAATGGGATATATGGGGGAGGTAATTGTTTGAATCGCCTCTTCACTTAGCCTGCCAGAAGCACTGCGAGGAAATTAAAAATAACCTGACTTGGAAAATTTCATTTGCTGTGGTTCCAAAAAAATATTGGCCAATTAGTAATCTATTCTGATTTTGCATTCTGTCCACAAGGATAATTTTAATGGCAACAATGATAAAATTGTACTGTGTACATAAGTCAAAAACTTGGTTTAACACGTACGGTGTCCTCTTTATTCCCTTAGCGATTTAGTGATAAAGACTTGGGTTGGGCTCTATTTTCAGCATTATCTGCAATGTTGAGCAAGTGTTTTAACTCCTCTACCTCTCTCACTGTACCATGGATAAAATACCTTCTATACAGGTTTAATAAAATTATGAATCTCAATTCACTTTGAAGAAATCTACCAGTTTATAAGGGCAAAAGAGCTTAAATAGTCTTGCATGTTCAACAAGAATATATCCTGAGGCATTTAACTAGTAAAACCAAATATAAAATCATTGTACTCAAATGTCCATACATTAAGGAATACATTTTCTTTCCTGTAGGAATCCTTTAAGAGCCTAGTTTTACAATGGTACTCTTTTCTTTAATTCATCTTACATTTTGGTAAACATAGAAGCAAGATTATATCACAGAAAATGCATATGTATGGCACATACTTTCTTCTTTTTTTAACTTCCTAATATATGGACATATTTTTCTCCGATTAAGAAATAAACTCCATCATGTATATACCAGCCATTTTAGTCCCTCACACATTGCTTAACATATAAGGAGTGCACAACAAAAAGGTTCATTCATTTACTCATTTGTCAAATATTTATTGAGCACCTATTGTGTGGCATTCCCTGAGCTGGGCATAGGGATACAGCAGTCAAAGACACAGACAGTCTCTGCCTCTTTAGAATTTACAGTCTAGAAGAGGAGAATTAAAGCAAGCACTTATTTAACTTTCATTTGAATATTTATTGAGTCACTGTAGGTCAAGAACAAATAATTACCCATCTATCTTTATATTTACAATTGTTCTAAGTACACACTTGCCATGAGTTTATATGTGAGATGCATTTAGTGATCACAGCAGGTCTTTATGAATTCAACCAAGAAATACTTATTTAGCTCTTATACAGTGAGAGGTTTCACTGATCCTATCTTCCAGGTGAGAGCCCTCCACCTGCACTTGTGCCTCTGCCCGAGATTCCCATTTTACTGTATGTGCCACACGCTGTACCATTCTTCAGATCCCCGTGACTGCTGGCACTAGGGCCCATTTCTCTATAGTAAAACTGTTTTCAGAACGATAAGAACAAAATTCAGAGACGCAAGTCAGGTAACAAAATCTTAATTTTTAAAAACACTACAGAATGTTTTAGCTAATTATCAGGTGTGCACATGACTTAAACAATGTTATATTAATGTTTAATATGCCTATTGAACCCCTTCCATAGTCTATTATCAAAGGAGACAGCAAAAGGAATTATATTGCCTCCCGTTTCTATTGTAAGAGTCTGCTTGGGAACCTGACCCAGCCAGCTTTGAGATATGTCTAGTTCAATGAGGGAGAGGGTGGACCCGGGGCAGGTCCCTACAGATATAAAATATGATTCCAAAGTGAGCTAAACTGCTTCTAATAAAGACCTTCTATTAATAACCCTTCTGGGTTTGATGGATCACATCAGTGGAACAAATAAAAAGATGTTCTTGTGAATTGAGGGTGGAGGCTCTTCCTTCCCAAGAATCAAAAAGGAGGGAACCAGCCCTGCCTCACCTCCCTCTCCAACCCATTTCCTGGGCTTGGAAAGGAGCCTCCAGGGCCTCGGAAACAATTAAAGCTCTCAGGAGGGGAGGCCTGTGCGTGAGAGCCCGCAGGCACTGCAAAGCCCTTCCGCGGGCCAAGCGCTGGCACAAGGGCGAAGCTGTGACATTATGTGCTAGAGGACAAAAGCAAAGTGGGGAAAACGTTGAACCCTGCCCTCCTTCTTCATCCTAGTCTGGCTTCCAATCTCCATTTCCACACCCCCACCCCCGACAATAAACCAGAAAAGGCAAGCGGTCAGATAAGCCCACCACTGAGAATGCACATGGAGATGGGCTGGAAGGGTAAGTCGTTTCTTTGAGCTCATCTCACATGCAGCCGGCGGAATATAAATTTCCCTCTATCTCATCAAGCTCTCACTGTTTGGCCTCCTCTGACTGATATTGGCTCATCATACTTAATCTAGGGTGAAATTTCCTCGTCTGAGCTAAATTACTCGCAGCCATCAAGGGAAGCGATATTTATTTTTCGTGGGGCTAATGACCTGTCCCCCAGACCCACCCACTGATGGTTATTTACTGGGGCCCAGATGCTTGAGCTCAAAATGAGTGCTAATGTCAGCAGGTGCCATCCCTCATTCAGCCCCGTGATTGAATTGGAGCGATCCCATTGACATTGACTCTGTGACTTTTAAGGCCATTACCCTCAGCCAGAGATGAACCTCTCATCATGGCTGTGACAGTGACAGCTGATTAGCGACAAATTACAAGCAGGAAGGTGCAGAGGCTTCACTGGGCAGGGCAGGGCCAGTGGTCAGGGTGAGGGGTGTGGGGGAAGGAGCAGGAGGGACAGAGAGATGGAGGGGCAAGAGGAGAGGAAGCAGAGGGAACACGTCAGGCACTCCTCTCATCCGTGTGTTGTTTGATCAATTCTTAACTACCGTCCCTGAGCATATTTATGTTTTGCATCCATTTCTGTGTTATATTTAAACACACAGATTCATATGTGTACAAACAGACACTCAGGGCTCCACACATAAACCTTGAACAGGCTAGAACTCTTATCTAGGAAATTCAGGCTGGGAAAAAGAATATGACATTTTCAAAAACAAGAATCCGTAGACGATTCAGGCACACACACAAAAACTTTTATTAAACAAAGCAAATAACTATTTTCTCTGTTTTCTTTCTGTGTATTTTAAGTTGTCCTGACCAAAAAAAAAAAAGAGTCTTTTGGAATTTTTTTGTTTAAAGAATGTTTTTACAGTTTGCGGCCAGATTGCTTTCCTGGGGCCGTATGTGGATTGCTGCTTGAAGAACATGTGTGCGTCGCTCTAAATATTATCTTCCACTGCAGCTCATTTTAAAAAGCCATTCAGTTCCTCAAACTGTTTATTCAGAAGACTTCAAATCACAAAGTTTATTTATGTTTTTAACTTAAATATAAGAATTAAAAATTATTTCCTAAATACTCTTGAAGTTGAAAAGGTTTTTTACTTTATTTTCTGTTAGGAGGTGGGGTGTGGATTGGGGTGGTTTGTAGTTATTCAAGTGATTCAAAACTTTAATATCTGTAGTGCAAAGTCTGAGAATTCTAGATCCCTTGGAATTTTGAAAGTTAAAACCTTTAAGACCAAAAAATACTGACGGCTGTATGTCAGTTATACATCAATAAAAATAAAATCAATCAATTAAACAAAACAGTGACACTGATTTTGAGACCTCCGCACTTGTTACTAAGTAGCAGTTTAAACAAATGCCCTGTGTCTGGGCACCGCGTGTAACGTGCAGAGAACCGGCTCTGATGGCGGCCGCAGTTCCCAGCAGAGCAGCCTGGCCCATGGCCCTGCATCCCCACAGCGGTTAACCCAACGGTGAGAGGCACGCGCACCCCCAGCACCCACCCACCTGTGCAGCACAAGGCGCTCACTCTGAACAAAGTGAAGGAAAACATTATCGTGCCTCCTGCCTCTTGATATTTATAATGAATCTTCTCCTTTCAGTCCTCCTTCTTTCCACAACTCGTGCTCCCCTCGATTTCACTTACACTTTCTTAGAAGTACCTTCCACTTCTCTGGGACCACTCCCGACATATCTGGTAGCAAAAGTAACAAAATATATTCTTATGTCAAAACGATAACAAAATAAGAACCTCTTACAACATACGATGGTATCTGGTTGAAGCTGATTACAACGGTATTTGCAGAAATGTGAGGAGGGTGCCGGCAGGCTGAGCCGGCCCCGCCAGCTGGCAGGCGCGGGTGATGCACCTCTCCTCCCAGCTCTGGTCAGTGAGTCAGGCCGGAAGCTTGGCCCATGTGAGAATACTGACACCACAGAAATCAGCAAACACTAAGAACCAAGACTCTGGTTGCATGTTTTGTTTTCTTTTCCCAGACAGCCAGTCGTTTACCATTTACCAGCACAGCATACCACTGCGTGGAATGCTGTCTGCTGTGTAGAAACACATCTGAATGCTGGGGCAAGGCCAGCATCTGGGAGGTCACAGAGGGTAGGGAAAGAGAAACATGGCCCTGCCACATGCTATTCTATCTTCTTGCTGAGATTTTTTCACTGAGTTTCCATGACAGCTGTGCCTGTTGGAGAGGGACAGCCTAAAGGGCCAGAGGCGCGCTTCCTGTTAAGTGCCATTACGTAAGTATCCATGGTAGAGCCAGTGAATACAGAATAATCACTGTCTTACCAGGATAAAACAAAATGTAGTTGCAGCATTTCTGTTTGTCTCATGTTTGAAAGGGGCCTTTCTTATTGAACTAGGAAAGTTCAAGGTAATCAAATGAAAAACATGAGCTCAGCCATCCCTAGGCGAGAAAGGGAACTGATGGTTGCACTGATCTTTTGGAAAATGCATAAAATAGCAGAGTTTAGAAATCTCAGTCATCAGAGTCATCAGCAACCTGGTTTTCCTCTCATGTCCTCCATCTCAGACAATGACTGCACTGCCCACGCATGTGCCCGAGAACCAACGTAGAAGTTATCCTTCGAGTTTCTGAACTCTGAACTCCTGCTCCAATGAACAATGCAGTCCTGCAGCTCTCACCTTCTAATGTTCCTGTGGTTCGTTTGTTCACTTCCCCAGTCATGCAACTACTACCCCAATTCAAAGCACTGTTACATCTCACCTTGATTATTCCACAACCTGCACGCTGGTTTCCCAGTGTCTGAACTTGAAGTCCTCCACGCTGGCAAAGCAAACAACTGACCAAGTTGCCCTCCTGCTCAAAATTGTTCAGTAGCTTCCAGAGCCCTCAACGTGAGCTACAAGCCCTAGCTGACCGGACTCCTGCTGTCCTCTCCAAAGTCAATGCCCAACAATCCCCGCATCACACTCTACGACAAGGCTATACTGAACGTGCCTGGGTAATTCTGATGTGCTGGGCTCATTTGCCCCTGGGCTCTCACCTAGAATATTCTTACTCCTCCCCCGAATCTTAGCGTCCTCCTACTCATCCTGCGAGTCTAAGAATACCTACAGGAAGCTTTCCTTGACCTCTCAAGGGCAGCTGGTTGGATGTCCCTCCTTCCTTGTTATTCTTGCAGAACCCTATAAAAGCAGTTCCCGCATTGTCTTCTGACTCCTAATCTTGTTTGCCTCACTAGCATATGAAGTTTGCTAACTACTATGTCGTCTGCTCCCTGCACATAATAAAGACAATAGTCATGGATTGACCACATGAGCAACATGGATTAAAATTAACAGTGAGTCCTGGTAGGTAAGAGATGGCTGTCAGACTCCATGGTGAGAAGGCTGTGCCTTCAAGGCAAAGTGTGCCTTGGACTTCAAAAGGGTCTGCAGGCCTTCCCCAACCCCCAAAATCTTCCTGTTGGCTTCGGCTTCACATTTTCCCGAGCTTTGTCCTCACATTTACCATGTGAAACTGGCTTCTCTAGAGGACTCACCAACATACTGTCTAACCTGCTTATACCCTGATTTGGGGTTTGGGTGCCCTCTACACTCTTCCAGGGCCGGGCTCTGAGCCCAGGTATCTCAGCCTCACCCTGACTACTCTTGCCAGTGCACCCACAGCAACTTGTGATAATCTACTGGGTATTTTTATGCAAAAGGCAAGAAGGTATTGCTTTGTAGTAAAGCAAATAGTGGAAGGCTATTTCCGAGGAATAATTCTTTTCTAACCACAGAATTGCACAGCTATGTTGAACATTGCATATATGAATTTACTCTCAAAGCCCCTTCTTATAGGGAGAGAGAGACAGAAATTAAGTTCTGAGGAATTAAAATGGTAGCTGATATTTATTTGTAATCAAGGTAACTTGGACCACAAAGCCAAGGCTATGATCAAAGCAAAATACTGTATGGAGAAGTCAAGCAGAGTTCAGAGGCTCACCAAAACAGAGGGGGTCAGAACCATTTGTCTGAGTCTGGTTCTGGGACTAGAAAAGATAAAAGCAAGTGCAAGGGTATCAGAAGGAAGGTCAAGGCAGTTTCAAGGCCGAACCCTAGGGTGGCCATTTGTACAATTCACCAGGGAACGCTGGTCAGCCCAGCCCAAGGACACAGATGCAGAGCCCAAGCACATGAGGAGCTGTGGCAACAGTGACCACTTACAGCAGCGTGATCCTGAGCAAGCTGCTCACCTTCTCTAAGCCTCAGTGTCTTCACCTGTAAAAACAGGATTATTCACCATACATACCTCATGTATGGGCTATAAGAACTGAGACAACATATATATAAAGTGCTTAAGCCATTAACTGGCACGTATTAAGTGTTTAATTAATAACAGTGATTAGCATTACTATTATTTAGTGTGCAATTAGTTCTAATAGTGGCCCAATCACACCCATATATTTTTCTCCATGTAACAACAGTAGTTTTACGTAAGACTTATCCCAAGAATTCCTAGATCTGTAGAGATTTGGTAGTTCAATAATTAAGTCACCCCGATCCCCCTCCTGAGTTTGGAACTAGTAGAGAAATAGATGCATAATTCAGACAGATGGAGATCAAAATGTCACCTGTATTACTGGCAAAGTTGGGCTGGAGACCACGGGTGAGCTTTGCAGCCACAAAGCTGGCTGACACTCCCCTGAATCAGACTCATACACCTGGGCACTGGCGCTTGGGCCAGCACAGTGCAGAGATGCGCTTCCAAGTTCACGGCCGAGCAAGGTGAGCTGACCGAATTACACCCTCTTTGTGAGCCTGGGAGGCACTGGGCCACGTTGTTTGCTTCTCCTTTTAATTCTCCTTTTAGACCAAACTGTCCTCTAGCAGCAGAGAGGAGCCAGTAGGAATCCAAGGACCCTCTGATTAAGCTCCCCCCTAGAAACAGGACTGGCCACCTACCATGGCCTCAGCCACAAGGCCCCCAAAATGCTTGGTTTAGATCTCACTATAGAATATATATTTCCTCAGTCCACAAAAACCCATGGAACTATGGCTCTGTTAGCCTAACTTCGTTTTCTTAACAGAAAACACTATTAGGCCATTTAATTACATAACTTATTGTGAGAGATGCTGAAGGACTGCAAATTTTCCACTGTGGTCCTTGCATATCCCTTCAGCTGTACCTCCCACTCTCTTGCACACAAGCTTAGCCCCTAACTGTTCCTCTCCAGCCCTCCTGATAAAAACCAAATTGCCCAACAATTGCTGCTCATCCACAGACCAATTTCTACCTCTTCTGAGAACTGTCCTTCACCAACTATCCCAGAAACTGGTGACCTTCTGCCAGCCCCCACCTGCTAAAGCCCCATAAAACATTCCACATCTTTTTCCAAGTTAAAATGCTCCTTCAAATCAGCATTCTCAAATAAAGACCTGGGCTAATGGCGCTCTGGTTTATCTTCTTCCATTGGTATTCTCTGCAGGATCATTCCACCAGATTCATGAGCTCAAACTGGCCCATGCTGCAGTATCACTGCAATGCGTCTTAAACAAATGTATTACATGAATCTATCAGACTAAGGCATCTTAGAGCAGTATAAATTGCTAGGTCTGAGAGAAACGGGCTATTGTTGGCTTCACAAGAAACTTGAGTGTTCTTAAATGGCCCTCCTCATCTGCCTATTTAACTGTGACCTCAGCAAATTCAGTTTAATATAAATTCAGTTTAATATATAAGTGTGACTTGGCAAAATGATGTATGTTAGAGGCTGCGTGCACACACACACACACACACACACACACACACACTTCCTCAAGAATGATGAATAAAAAAATAAACTTACTTCACCAACATAACCAAAACAACATAACACTTTGCCCATGGTGCTCATCGCTTCAAACAAGTCAAAAGACTACTTGCACACAACCTATTTTGTGCAGCAAAAATCAAATGTCAACAGTAACTCTTTTGTGGAACCTCCTATGGCCATGCAATAAAACTGCCCCTGAGTCTCCGAGCCCAGCCTGCTGGAAGTTAAGCAGAAGCATTACCAGAGGGTGAGGAAGAAGAATGAGCCTGTGACCCATGGGGGGCCCATTCACCACAGCAGTGAGGCCGAGTATCCGAACAAGATAATGTTCTCCTCACCATTCTGACTGGTCAATTTGGATGACATATTTTGGGCATTTCTGCTGATTCCATAACTGCAACTTGTACACCGTCCACAAATCCCCATCTGCAGCTACAGATGGTCCACAATTTTCCCCCAGTGTTTATAACAGCTCTTGGAAGTGGGGGTGGGGAGAATGAAGGGTTCACAGCCAAGCTGCCCTAGTCAGGTGAGTGCTCAGTCCCGTTGAACTACAGTGCATCCAAACAACAAACTTACTGAACTATGACTTATTCAATGGCGGCAAACCACGTCTCGAGAATTACACTGCAGATACACACAGACACTACCTAGCAGAAAACCATCTCTGGTACATTGCATATCACTGATCTTTAAAAATTGTTGAATGAGGAGATGCTCTCCATTTAGAATCACTTACAGTTCTATTTACAGCCTGGATGGCATAAAACTATGCTCTCCAATACAATAACCACTAATCACATTTGGCTATTTAAAGTAACTAACTTAAATAAAACACTAAAAATTCAGTTTCTCCCTCATAGAACATAAAAAATACTCAATAGCCACGTGTGGTTAGTGGCTACCGTATTGAGCCACCCAGAAATAGAATACTTCCATTATCACAGAAATTTCTATTGGACAGCACTGCCTCTGAGGAAAAATAGCTTTATCGACTATAGATATTTTTGCTATAATTGTATTGACTCTTCAGTGGCTCAATACTCATTCCCTGTACTGAAAACATGGACATACATTCTTGTATCCATATCCCAAATTTATTCATGAGGAAATGAATGTCTGGAGGAGTTAATTTATTATTAATTTGTTAAAATAACTCATCAGCGTCAAGACATGAACCAGGTCTGTCTGACAACAAACTCTTTCCTCCTCCCACTATGGACGACTGTCTCTTGCCGCGTTCGGTGCCTTCTACAAACTTACGGGAGCATATGCAAGCAGCGCACCAGTGAGACACCTGTATTATGATTCTTTAATTCCTTCCGTGGAGTTTCTGAGGCAAGAGGGAAACATGCACTAGCAGCTACACCAATCATTGGCTATCAAACTGATACTTTTAACTTAACCCAGAATTGTGAGTGAGGAAAACTTCCCAGAAGTCCAGGGGAATCCGTAATTGCCCACCTGGAACTACAAATGACAATTTTTACATTCATGAACACAAACAAGAAAAGTCTGGCAAACAATATTTATAGCTTGTACATTGTTTTCCCTACTTCCTTCTTTTCAAAAAAAGTTAGTGATATTGAAAAATTATGTGTGAAAAAGACTAACATCTATGTTTATTTTTTAAAATATATTTGTATTGATTTCAGAGAGGAATGGAGAGGGAGAGAGAGATGGAAGCGTCAATTATGAGAGAGAATCATCGATTGGCTGCCTCCTGCATACCCCCCACTGGAGATTGAGCCTGCAAGCCGGCATGTGCCCTGACTGGGAATCAAACAATGACCTCCTGGTTCACAGGTTGACACTCAACTGCTGAGCCACACTGGCCTTGGAGAGTTTGCTCTTTCTCCATCAAAGATTTACTTATGCAGTTTTTCACAAGAAAATGGACTCACATTGTTGGTGTCATTAACAAAATCTCCTTTCTGCCAACTGTTGTACTTCTTGTTTTGTGCCAGTTGGATGCTGTCTTGCAAAGCTGGGCAGCTGCACTTCAGCAGAGAGAGAGGCACCAAAGAACGGAAAAGCCTATTGGGATTTCTGAAAATGAAAGGAGTTGTGTGCCTGTGTGTATGCGCTGAAGAGGGTGTAAAATTACCTTCTCTTGCAAAGATACAGGGGTGATATCATAAAAGAGAATACAGACTGGCTAATGGAACACTTAAAGAGAAAGCCTCAGAACAGTTTGCCTACTTCTAGTGTTTAGGCTTATCATCTTCAGGTGAAAATGACACTTTTATTATTGTTCATGTCATTACCCTACTTCAGATCTGTTTTGAACACTATTACACAGTATACCCCTGTACGACTGTGAGTGTTGAGGACTGCACAACCCCAGGGAAACTAGTCACATGACAGAGATCATATATTTGCATATTTATTTAAATAATAATGTAACTTGCCCTTTAAAAATCAGGATATCATGATAATTTGCCATCAACTGATAACATTTTTAAGGAACTAGTGTGTTCTTAAAATATATCTTAAATTTCCATAGGAGCTAGTTGGTTGTTGTTTTTAAATAATTCTACATGAAGACCTTTTTTAAGATAGAAATATGTACTTGCTAACATTGTGATTGATGTTTTTTTATCACAAGGTAATTTAACTTTTAATTAAAATCAAACATATTCAAGAACATGCCTATTTGAGTCAAGTTATAAAATCTATAAACCATGTAAGTGTTCATGTTTTCATTAATTTGTTCATCCAACAGATATTTTTTAAATGTCTGCTATGAGGCTACCAATCTGATAGGTACTGGACATTTAGTAATAATTAAAATTCAAGGTGGCTTTTAATTCATAAATGTAAAGAATCCTAATAAAAATACCAACAATACTTTTATGGAACTAGACAAGGTTACATAAAAGCTTATATTTTAAGAATAACATGAAAGAATATCCACAAAAACAATGGGGGGACAAGAGCTATCTGGGGAGGAGACATGTGAGGTATTAAACATATCATAAATAAAATGGGAAGACTCTGGTCCATGAATATTAGAAAAGTAAAATAGAAAGCCCAGAAAGACTCAAATACATATGGTCACTTACTTTATAATAAGTAAATGGATATAGATATACATTTTAATAAATTATTTTGGTGCTATGGAATATCTATGCAGAAAAAATAAAGTAGAATGTTTATCTTACACCATATACAAAAATAAATTCCAATGGGTCAAAGATCTAATATAAAAATGAAACTACATACACTAGAAGGAAGCAAGTGGAAAAAAGCTTTCTAACTATGGTTTAAAATCCAGGTTCAATGAAAGAAACTATTGACAAATTTTATTAAATACAAGAAATTTTAAGAAAACACCATAAACAAAATTGAAAGACAAATGAAAATGAGGGAAAATATTTATAATACATAAAATGAAAAAAACTAATTTCCATATTATATAGAGAACTTTTAAAATCAAGAAAAAGAAAAACCAGAAACTTAATAGGAAACCTAATAGAAAAATGGGCAAAATATACAAGTAGACAATTGACAAAAAATTATTACATGGCTCACAGACATATGAAAAGATGTTCAAGATCATAATAAAAAACTTGACTATATATTCTATTGGAGAGGCTATGGGGAAATGGACATTCTACTACATTACTTCTGCAAAGGTGGAATGGTGTAATGTGGGAAGGGGAGTTTAACAATATCCAAGAAAACTGCATATGCATTTACCCTTTAATATGACAATCACATTTCCAGGAAATTTCCCTGAAGACATACTTCTAACATTACAAAAATACATATATAAAAAGTTATTCACTGTGGCTCTATCTGCAATTGTGAAATATGAAACTATCTAAAATGTCCAGATATAGGAAAATATTGAATAGATCATGATGAATCCACAAAATGTAAAAAAGGAATAAGAAAAGATCCCTATGAACTTATAAGAGGAAATTTGCTGTCTATGGTGTTAAGTGAGGGTAAAGAATATGCAGTATATAAATATATATAAAGTATATAAAATGTACTACTTTTGGTTTGAGAAAGATAGACAAAATATATACTTGTTCTTCAAAAAGAAACAAAAGGAAGGGAAACCAAAAATTAATAAAGCTGGTTACTAGCATGTATTGGTAGGGGTCGGGGGAGGTGGGAACAAGATAAGAGAAATGAAAAGAGAGTGACAATTTTTAGCATATTTTAAAACTATTTTAAGTGTATTATATGATTCAGCAAGTGACTAAATAGAGTAAATAAATTTATATATTTTGGGATCCAGGGTTCTTGTGGGAAACTAGAGATACAAATAAGGAATGGGGAAATGTAATGATTAATCTTATAGTGTTGCATACAAATTAGAAGTATCAATATGAGGGCAAAAGAAAGAAATAAGCAGAATTGGGGGTGGGGGAATTTGCTAGCTCTTTTTGCAAATAAAGGATGGGGGCACCTAACAACAATGACACTGCAATAGCCACAAGCATACCTGGGACCTAATCATGGGTCTACGTATCCTAAGAACTAGGGTTCCTTGGAATATTACATTTCAGAAATATCTTTTTGTTCCAGTAAGGAAGTCCTTATAAATTATGGAAACATGATAAAAACTTAGAGGTCAGCTTAACGGGGTTCCCATCAGCAAATCTGGGGTAATTCAAGCTAGAAAGTGAATAGTAATAGTAACTGATTATAACCAATACAATTTTTACAAGCCCATGCTGCTAATTAATTAGTTAAGATGATAGAAGAAAAACCCTTCTTTATATTACAACTAGTGGCCCAGTGCACGAATTCATGCACATTGAAAAATTAATTAGAAGAAATATTTTAACATCACTATTCGCCCTTTCTCTATAATAGCAGTGTCAACTAAAATCACGATCGACAATGACAAATCAAAACACACAAGTGCAATTGGCACCAAAAAGAGCTTTATATGTATTGCACATGAATGAGTCAACTAAGCCTTTTATATATATATATAATATATATCAAATAAACTTGCTTAGATAGACCTGCTTTCGGATTTAGCTAAACTTTTTCCAGCCCAGTGAAGCACCCCAACTTCTCTTTCAGGTAATTGTTAGCAACACAGCAGTAAATATCAACACAAAGCAGATTATTATTGTAGATCACACAGGGAGAACAAAGGGTAACATATTTAACTGCAGCAGTGTTTGACTATATTCTGTGCAGTGAGAAAACCTAAAGTCATTTTTAAGGTCCACCATTTCTTACTTCTTTTCAGCTGGGTCAAGTTTCTAAGCTTTCTAAATCTTCGTTTTCTGGTTGATGAAAAGAAAATAGGATTCCACCGAGTCTCCTATCTACCTACTCCAGGACTTCTGTGAGGATCAAATGAGATGAGGCACAGGAAAATACTTCACAGACATTTGGTTAAAGTGTAAAATGTTTCCACCTGGCTATAAAGCAAGTCATGTTCCTGGGCTAAAGAAACTCCAAGAAGGCTAGTTGCTAGGGAGAGGAAGCTGGGTGTTGCTATGTGACGTCATTACCTGGCACCCACAGTGACCAACTGTTTTCAGGCTGGGCTGGGCTGTGGGCCACATTTTGCACCATGGGGTCTCGGCAGCATCGGCTGCGATTTGGTGGGCTGATGCTCTGGGGTGATAGCGGGGCCTGTTCCACTTGGGGGAAGCCGAGTGTTGCATTGTAGGTGCCATTTCTCTGTAAATGGCCAGTGCGCGTCACAGCAGCTCCTATGTTGAGCATCTGCCCCCTGGTGGTCAGTGTGCATCATAGCGACCGGTCAGACAGTCAGGCACTTAGCATATTAGCCTTTTATATATATAGATGTCAACTAATAAGTATAAAAAGACTAACATCATAGTAATAACTGATACAAACACGAACCATAGATGCTTAAGCCACTGAGTGAAAACTTGATGAAAATAGGATATCTATACAATCTTATATTATCTCGCCATAGATAAATTAATTTGAAAAGTTGAAATCATAACTATACAGTGGAGAAACTGATGAACACATTAACCAAGCAACCAAATTAATATCCCTAATAAAGAACAAACTTTCACTATGTATCCCTGATATGATATCCCTGATATGATCACTTGTGTCATGTTTCAGACAAAAATGCCTACCTTACTCATGAGAAAATATTCAGACATATCTCATTTGAGGAACATTTTAAAAAACCACTGGATTCTCTTCTTAAAAAAAAAAATCAATGCTTGACTATTTTCTGCCATTGTCTCTTATTGTCCAAAGCCAATCAGAATTTAGTAAAGGGGTCCAGATTATGCAGTCCATAAAGATCAGTCTACCAGGGTAAAAATTAGAGAAGAGAAGGATAAAGAGTAGATCTGAGGGAGGGAAGAAAAAGGAGAAATCAGTTACAAAATACCTGCAGCAAATATTATACTTAAAATATTGAAAGCTTTCCCTTTTTTAGATCAGAAAAATTACAAAATACCTGTTATCATTCCTTATATTTAACATTATCCTGAAGATCTTAACCAGTGCAATAAGTCAAGAAAAAACAATAATATATAATATAATAAATATAATATAATATAATATAATATAATATAATATAATATAATGATAGAAAGTGGCAAATGAAATTATTACTTGCAGAAAAGTCCATAGAAGAATATCCAAAGAATGTACAGATAAATTATCAACATAAATCATTGAAAATCATTGTTATGCATCTTAAATTTATGTATGTCGATTTTTATTAGTAAAACTGTAAAATAAATAAAAATGAACCAAAAAGAAACTTTTTAAACTTAGCAAGTTTCATTAGCTCAATACCTATATTCAACTATCAATTACATTTTATATTCCAGTAACAAGTTAGAGATTACAATTTTTTACCAATAAAAAATATATTTAAAATAGCACCAATATTATTAAAATCTAAGAAAAAAATTTAGAGCAACATATCCATAGAGAAGACTTGCTCTACAAGATGTCAAGACTTTTTATAAAGCTAAAGTGATTATGAAAGTATGGCTCACTGTCAGATTACAGAGCCCTGAACCTATGTATATAAATGTATACTTGATTTATGAAAAATGTGAAAGGCATTGGGGAACAACATCAGTAAATGGTGCTGACAATTAGATACCCACACGGAAAATATTAAGCTTGACCTCAACCTTACACCTCAACATATACTAAAAATTAATAAGCAGAATATAAATGCAAATAGGAGTGATAAATAATAAAGTTCCCAAAAGATACTATGAGAGAGTCTCTTGATGTCATCAGGTTAGGAAAGGCATTAAATACAATGCAAAACATTAAAGTTTTTATAAATGTAACAATGTTAAAAAATAGGAACTTCTGTTCATCAAAAACAAAAAAGCACCATGAAGAAAGCAAAAAGGCAAAACACATATGTGAGAAGGTATTGGCAACACCTATAAGTGACAAAAGGCTCATATGACTATGTAGATAGAATTCCTACAAGTAAAAAAAGTCATACAGCTCAACAGAAAAATAGATAAGAAAATGTACATTCATTTCATAACAAGAAATATCTAAATGGTCAGTAAATTTCTGAAAAGCTGCTCAACTTCACTAATGAAGATGCAAAATGTAAATTACAACTTTATACAGAAATCAAATTAGCTAAAATTAAAAAAGCCTGAAAATACCAAGTGTAATAAAAATAAAGTGAATGTTGGAACTCTCTTATATGGCTGGTAGGAATGGAAAATTAGTACAACCACACTGGAAGATCACATGGCTATACCTCTAATCTTAACCCAGAAATTCTACATGTAAGGGTATGCTCAAAAGAAATTAAAAATATGTACCTCAAAAGAAATGTCAATAGTCAAAGCAGCATTATTCATAATAACCATATGTAAGGAAGAAATCTATCAACTACAGAATGAATCAATTGTCAATAAATGATAATGAAATCTTAGATACACACAGGCAATTCACAAAGAAGGAACCAGATTGACCAAGAAACATATGATAAGGTATTCTGCCCTAAAAATTAAAACCACAGTGAAATACCATTCTGCATTCATCAGGTAAACAAAAAGGTCAATGTCAGGAAATATCCTATGTAATGAAACCCTAATATGCAAATCAACTGAACGACTGTTTCCGATAATGCGCATTGACCACCAGGGGGCAGACACTCAACACAGGAGCTGCTCCTGGTGGTCAGTGCACTCCCACAGGAGAAGCACCACTCAGCCAGAAGCCAGGCTCAAGGCTGGCGAGCACAAGGGCGGTGGTGGGAGCCTCTCCAGCCTCCGCAGCAAGTGGACATCCCCTGAGGGGTCCCAGACTGCAAGAAGGCGCAGGCCGGGCAGAGGGACATCCCCCTCCCAGTGCACAAATGCCGTGCACTGGCCTGTAGTATATATATATTGGCACAGATACAGAACAATAGGAACTGCTACACACTGAGGATAAAAATTTATATTGTTACAGTAGCCATATCAGAGAGTAATTTGACTATTTTAAGTGAGGTTGGTATACATATACATCATAAATCAAAATTTTTACTAAATGAACAATACAATACATTTTTTTACACTGTGTAGAGGGAGCTATGGACAAAAATGCACACAGCATCATTGTTTTTAATAGTCAATATGTGTTTGCCAATAGGAGAATGGTTTGTAATACATGGAATGCTACTCATCAGTAAAAATGAATAATCTAGAGCTATTCATATTTACATGGATAAATCTCACAAAAAATAATGACAAATTAAACTCTTTGAAGAATATACACAATAATGGTTGTAAATCATGCAAATAATACCATATGGATATATGAAGTGTATTGAAATAATAAACTCAAATTCAGGAGAGTAGCCACCTTTGGAATTAAAAAAAGAATACAGTGGAGGTGGGGTACTCAGGTATTTGTAATTTTATTTCTTAAGGAAGATGATGCGTACAAATGTATGCTTTAAATGATGTTTTGATATAAGTTATACATTTCACTATTCATTTTGGTTAAGAGAGGGAGGCCAGACTATGGGTGATCAAAATCTAGAAACTCACAATTGATGAGTAGGCACAAGGGGGTCACTTTACACCATGATGTAGGAAGAGTCAGGGACAGCAGTTAGCAAGTGCCTCAGACAGAAGAAAAGCTTTGATTTCAATAATGGGGCTTGGAATGATGAGGGTCTTCCCTAAGATTTGGGAAGTGAAAAACAGAAAAATCAAAAGACACTTCGTGGAGTCTGCCCTTTTTATTTGGTGCCCTGATTCCCAGCCCCTTTACACTTAGAAAGATGTTCTACTGAAAACTTGACTAAGAGGACGCTGAATAAACGTCATGTGCCAAATTCCAGCAGGGCTCTGTCTTATACTCAAGAAAGTTGTCTTGAAGAACAATGACAAATATAAAACTTCTCTGTTCCCTCCAACCCGGTAAATGTCAACTCTTAGGCCGTGCCCCTTTTTATTTTGGGTGACAAATATGTTGAGTTTTATTACTGCAATGCCTGACTTTTCTACTCTGCCAGGCACATAATATTTATTTATTTTCTATCTAAACAGTTGGCAGTGACTTCTGTTCTCAGCATGGCTGACTAAATTAAGAGTTCATGCAGCGTGTGTCTCTCCCACCCAGACTAGCCTCTAGCCTTCCTGCTGTTACTTTTGAATTCTGATCTATTGAGAAAATTGTCTGGGTCTTTGCTTTCTCCATGTCTTTGGAGTCAGACACATACCATGGTTATAGTTACATTTGCCAACAATACTCTGTTGACAATTAAAAAGTAGGTTGAAATTTTATATTTTTATGGGCTGCTTTTGAGATAGAAAATATTCTCTTAGTTATCATGAGAAATGGAGAGTTTGTTACCTATGTTTGTTTTCAAAAGTTAAATAAGTAATGGTAGAGCTGGAAGTTCACCTTTGTGTTTTCTGTTACACATAGAAATAGTATTACAACTAGAAAAATTACAAATAGACCAAACTTTCTCTAGTTTACAGCATATCTGGGTCTCAGCAAAGCAACTGACCAAATATCTTATGATACATTATGGCCAAAATAGAGATGTATTGGAGAGCTAATGCAACTAAGATCACCAAGTGGTTGAATAACAGTGACAAGTAATGAAGGGATGGTACCTTAAAAGGCAGGCTGACTCCAAATTATTAGACTAAGTAATATCCTACCCCTGTAGCCATGCACTATAAAATGATGAGTCTCTGGTACCCCGAAATCAGGATATTAATGGTGTATTGATTATGTTGATGTAACATGCACGTGGAAAATAGAATGATTTTTACCATGGTTGAGAAAAACAGAACTTAAGTGCTTTGTACTGCCTGAAATGATAACTCTCATCTACCACAATGAAGTTTGATTAGGGGTAAATACAAATCCATTGATGCATCAAATATGCATTTCCCACTTACTAAACACCATGCCCCTGCATCGCTGTTGAGGGAAACCTTTCTCTTTACAGCTGACATATTCTTCCCAGTGGAGGCACACCTCTGGGGGTTAATGACCTAATCAGGTGAGCCCTTTAAGAGCAGGTCTAGAGGTGAGAGGCACTCTCCTGCTAACCTTAAAGAAACAAACAGCCATGTTGTGCCTATGGAGATGAGTAGACTCTATGAGTAGACTCTATTGCGGCCACAGTCTACAGCCACAAGGACCTAAATTCTCTCAGCTACTTGATCATAAAAGAGGACCCAAAGCCTCCGATGAGATGAAAGCCCCAGTCAGTTCCGAGTCATTCCATATAGAGGAAGGGAGGAGTGAGGAGCCACAGAAGTTAGGGCCATGCCAGCAGAAAGTAAGAAACATTTGAGAATGTCCAGTGCTCTGAGTAAGAAATAATGGGTAGGTTGGGAGTTCGTATAAAAGCAACTAAAGTTTTTTTTTATGTCCTTAAAAGATGCTGAGTGAAAAAAAAACCTTTTTAAAAAATATGTTTTTATTGATTTTAGAGAGAGAAGAAGGGAGAGGAAGAGAGAGGGGGGAATCATTGATTGGCTGCCTCCTGCATGCCCCCCACACTGGGGATCCAGGCTGCATCCTGGGCATAGGGAATTGAACTGGTGACCTCTTGGTGCATGGGATGACACTCAACCAACTGAGCCATGCTGGCCGGGCACTGGATCTTTATAACTATACTGAAATACATGGAAATGGAGAAGGGGAATGAGGAAGAGGAGGAAGATTAGACAACAAAAAAGCTACAAATTTTTGCAGAGGCTGGTATGGAAAACTGGAATGCACATCACCATATTTTAAAATGTTTTCAACTACAGTTCCCCCAGTGATCTTGTGAAATAGCAATCATTTGAGGGAACTTTTAAATTGAACTATACATATATACATATATGCAACCAGAAAAGCACCCAGACCATGGGACAGATGCAGCCGGAAAAATGTTCCCAAAGTGAACACGACTGTGTCAATCATGCCCAGCTCAAAAAAGGGGACCAATGGCAGCATCCCAGGGGCCCCGTGGCCACTAACATCCCTCCTACCTCTTCCCCTCACCAAAGTAGCCACCATTCTGGCTCCTCACAACACGGCTGTGTTTTGGCATAGGTTTTTCATTTTCATCCTAAATACAAGGAAAGTAGGGTTCAGAAAGCTGCAGTGACCTTGCCGTAGTCCCACAATTCCCCAGCTGGGCAGACCAGTTCTGACACACAGCCCAGTGCCTGCCTTCTATCCCACAGGGCTATACTTTCCTTCCATTTCCTGGAAAACAGAAGTGATTTCTATACCTGACCTGTGGTTCATAAACATTTAATACCGAAAAGCATCTGCAATGGTGAACTTGAATATGGATGTCCAAATATGGTTGTTAGAAGAATATTCCAGACTGAAAAATGGTATTCCCGGTTGCTGCCTTTCTACTGTTACGAATACCTTATACTGAGAAAACAAAATTCCTTACCAATTTTTAGTCCTTATGTCACACAGCTAAGTAATTACATTCACGTAATGTTTGGAATACAATATGTTGCTAATATGTTTGTTTGTTTTTTCCAAATCCTGATGAACTCACATATTATCTAAAGGAGAAACATTTCCAAGCAAGGAGTTAGAAGAGAAACATAAGAACAGTGCAATTCTGATAACTGCCAGGTAATAATATAGTAGTCTCTATAAAGAAATAACACATTTCTTCAAAAAAGTAAATGCAACTACATTATCAATCTCTCCTTTTTCTCTAATTAGCTGACATTGAAATCAGTTGATCTTACTCTCCAACTTTCCTTTGACTTGAGGAAAAAGAATCTGTTGCAACACTAATGCCTTTTAGAAGTTATCACCTTACAACTTCCAAATACAATGGACCTATTAAGCGTGGCCCACAAATTACTTTGAAGTATTTTGTTTAATGGAGAGCAACTCTGATACTAACCTCAGTATTTTGGTGAACAGACCAGAATTCATATAAGCAATAATTTTTTTAAAAAGAGAGATAATGGCTATTCTGCTAACACAGTCCATGTAACTGCAGATAACAAGCCTACCTAGCTAGACCATTAAGATTATGCAGGAAAACAATCTCCTCCCTAAAAGAGTGGGTAAGCAAAAGGCCTCACTTCCTTTTCTAATGTCAGCACTAGAAAGCAACTGGAAAATAGAAAAAGTAAAAACAACTCCTGAATGAGGTCATATAGAAACACCATTCTTACTATTGCACTGAATTATTAAAAAATATAATGAAGTTCCAGGAAACATCAGATGCTGCAGGTACATGAAAATAATTTTGTTTTTATAACCAATTTCAGGCAGATAAATACTAGAATCCTTTCCAATTTCTCCCCTATGAAACTGAAGTGTCACCAAGATTTACAGCCCCTCAAGTTCCCTTTTCAGAGGAACATTCATTTACATAAACAGATAATCCTAGATAAAAATTTCCATTAGACAAAGGTGAAATGGATCAATTTTCTCTGCCAAGACAAATCTTAAATCTTGAACAGATAGGGTCATTATTACACCAGCCCCATTTCAGAAATAATGTATTTTTTAAAAATCAGCCGATAGCAGCCATTTCCAGCTTTCCAATTATCTTTAAGAAAAGCTTATTCTGTGGACAATAAAGCACATTACTGCACAATATGATACAGTCCATAAAGATCACAATGTTTTATGAAAGGTTAAAGAAAGCTCAGCACATTTAGGGGAATGTCATAACCCGCAAAGTCTTTCAAGACATGGCTGAAGCCATGGGCATGCTGTGCAAAGACTGTGCTAGGAGGTGGTGCAGTATTCCTTTTTCAGTATCAAAACAGTGACCGAGAGAGCATATGCCAGGAAGCTTCTGTTGTGAATGCTGGGATTCCTGCAGATACAGTGGGAGAGGAAATCAAATAAGAAACACCTCTCCCCATTTTTGAAGCAACTCTCATAGGAGTTATATGCTGGCAAGAAGGCAACTCTGTTTTCTTGGTACCCAGTGGCCCGCTTTCTTGTTTTCTCTTCAAACAACTCGTCCATGCTGTTTCATTAATATTAATAAAACTATACAGAGAATTCTTAAAAAGTCCTCTGATTTTCCCCCCATTCTCTATAAAACACCCTACAAGCCATAAATGACTAAAGAGCAAGGGATGGGTGCAGAGATACTCACTGTTATAATTAAGGAAAAATAAAAATTCAAATATTCTTGGAGGCCCAATATAAAATGGCTTCGACATAAGGGTATGGAAATTTGGAGATCAGTCCATGTTTTCTTCTGTACTAATAAGCAACTGCATGGGACAGTTTCAGAGGCTAATGGTCCCTTAGCAGGTTTAGGGAGGAAGAGTTCATTCTACAGAGAATACCGATCATCGATTATGGGCAAGGCTACAAAGGGGCAAGGCTATAAAGGGGACAGGATTCAGTCTCAGTCCCTCAAGGAATTTACACAGATCGTGGGGGTGGAAGGTAGAAGGATTGATGGGAAAAAGGAGAGAGAGAGAGAGAGAGAGAGAGAGAGAGAGAGAACGAGAGAACTCATGGACACAACAGTGTGGTGATTTCGGCGGTGAGTGGATGTGAAAGAGGGCATGGGGGTATTAAATGGTGATGGAAAAAATAAAATAAAGAGGGGGGAAAAACCTCACAGAGTTAGATCTGTCTGAGCACACACTTGACCAAAAAAATTTTTTGATTTTTTGTTCCGCTTATTTATGCATTCATTGGTTAATTCTTGTGTGTGCCCTGACCCAGGATTGAGCCTACAACCTTGGAGTACTGGCACAATGCTCTAACCAACTGAGCACCCAGCCAGGGTGGGAACAATACTTTTATACTTACAATTGGCACCGACTGTTTGTGAACAAAATACCTTGATGGGTACCTGGAAGATGAGGTCTTAAAGGGTCAAGCAGTGCTCTGAATAAGACAAGGAGAGAGAGGTGTTTGTTTTTCCAAAAATGGGTGGTGGGGAGCCGGGCTAGGAGGAAAGCAGATAGAGCCTTGAAAAGTGCCAAGAGGCTGTAAGGTGCACAAATTGATTTGTCAGAGTCTTCCAACTTTTTAGTAAAGTCCACACAAAATCTCACCATATGTTTAATGTAAGTGGGTTTTATATAGAAACTAGTAAAAGAACAAAATTGTAATGAAATTAAAATAGAGAACCTATGAGTCAATGAAATCAGAAGAAATCTTCCTAATGCCTAACCTCTACTGGGCAACGGCCCTGGATGTGGGAGGTCATCCTCGCTGCTCTCAAGGTTGGAGACGTCCCAGCCGTCAGTCGGGGACAAGTTTCCCAAGCTACCTTTGGTTTGCCAGGGATCTTCACAAGATAAGTCACGAGGGAGAAATAAATGAAGAACTTGTGGCATCACTTTTACAAGCACACCTTTCTGAGTGTGCACCTTAAATGTCATTTTAACTTTTTATGTGCATGTAAATAGCTATTATTTCAGTTGCTGGAATATTAGTCATAACATCTAATGATGTGGAGATTGTTGCCTTATAAAACTCACAGCTGGGTAGCTCCACGGCTCAAGGCAAAAGCCTATTTTAAAATCCATTGCTTTAGGAGGAGAATGTTTATTAAAACATTATATCTATTAAAAATATATGATGCATCATTGGTCATTCTCTGTGTTGCTGTGCCAACCACAGTTTTTCCAGCAAGGCTTTTTGAGTTGATACCTGAAAACCTGGCAAGGTCCATGGGCTCATAATTTACCAGTCCATCAAAAAATAAATAAATCTCAATAACCAGAGAGTAAATCACCAAAGGTGCCTGCACAGCAGCCCGTAAACCCATGTTTACACAGGCTCTGTGGGGTAGCTGTTGCTGTCAGTCAAGTATTTCTAAGCTTGTAGGGAAGGGAATGTTCAAAAAGGAATAAATGCTTGATCTCCCTGTAACAGAAGTTAAATGAATTAATAATAAAGATGCGGTGGGTGAGGATGACATTTGTAAAATAGAGAAGTGAGATGGGGAAAAAGGATAACAAGTGGGTGACAAGGGCTGAATAAACATGAAGAAAGACTGGTAACTTTACACAATTAAGCTGGGATCTACCTTCAGTCATTTTCAAATGCTACCTAAGTTATAGAAGAATGGATTTTTCATTAACTTCACAGCAACAAACTAAGAAATAACTTGTAAGGATAAAGAACTTCCAAAGAGAGACTACTGTCCTTTTTAATGTGCCATCTGTCCAAACCCACTGCCTACTTTTGTTTAAAAAGTTTAGCTTAAGCTATGCATTTTCTATCATATAAAATACATATTTGGTTAAAATATAGATTTGGTCTGGACTCAGTAGAAGTCCCATAAACATGTCACACTGAATCTAAGTCCTTTAATTGTGCTTATTTTCCTTTCTGCTACCCAACTGTGCATAATTATTTTGCTTAATACTATTTCCACCAGGATAGTCAGAGAAAGGCAGATGAAGATGTTCAAAAAGGGTGAATATGACAAGGCATGTGGAAACGGTCTTCAAAAAGGCTGAAGTTTGAGATTTAACGGAGGCTGATCTCTGACTTGTAACTATCTTAATTCTTTATTTTTCACCTTCATGGGGACGTAGAAGCAAGCAAAAGGCCATTATTAGAAAGTGGAAATAAGTAATTAAGCAAGTAACTTTGGCTAAGCCAATGGCATAGAACCTATAAGTCTATCTTTCTGGACTCCCATCATGCACTCTGGTGCTGGCTCACTTCTCTGTTTTCTCTTTCTCCACACTCATTCACTGGTCTGCAGGAGCACTCTGGTGTACCACCCAGCTCCCTGCTTAGGACCCAGGCAGGCATCTTCCTGGCTGCCAGGCATGTTGGCCACCTGCCTGTGTGAGTTACAGCTGAGTTCCTCCTATGAGACTGCCCTCAGGGGAAGGAAGCTGCCTCACCCCCAAATTAAGCAAACTCACCTGGGGCAGCCACACATCCAGGGACTGAATCAATGTGGAGATACAAAGGCTCAGGCCCCTCACCTCAATTCAGGACATGTTTGAAGGGCTGTTCAAGCTTCAGAGCTCAGTGTTGGGTCAGCTTAGGCCTCTGCTACAACTGCATCACAGTTCAACTCTCCTGCCCAATCCTGCTTCTTAAACAAGGGCTGTTCCTAAAAGACTCTCCAATAAATTTTCTGCACACAGGTATCTGGCTCAAAGTCAACTTCCCAGAACCTGCCCTAATAAATGGGTTCCTCTTAACTTAGAGCAAAATTGGACTGAATCCAAAAGAGGAAAAGTTTCATTAAGAAACACCCACTGTCCATCCAATTGCCACATTTTTGTCCATGACCCCTCCCTATGATCCCACCTAATGGGCACCCTGTTGCTAATAGCCACCTACATTTACTGAAGGTGAAATCAAAATGAGCTTTATAGAAAAGGGAAACTGGATAAAGGAGATAATCCAGTAGAATAGCAAATGTCTCAATACCATCTCATTCAATACTCATTGGCCTTCCTGGAGGTAATCTTGCTCATATTCCTAGAACAGGAAGACGAAATAGAGCTGAAACTAAAAAGCTAATGAGGATACCCAGCAGGAAATATACCAATTCTAACCAATGTTCCCATCATTAAATCAGCAACTCCCTTGAAGGAAGCTTTTTACTGTAGCCCACCTGGGGCTGCAAAGCTTTCTCACATCAAAGTGTTCAAAGATCCAGGTCACCTCCACTCACCAAGTCCTTCCTCCAAGCACCAAGTCATTATAGGTAAAATCATTCTCTCATCCTTAGAGTAGGTCACCCAACATCTACTCTAATGTAGAATGTCTCAAAATGTAGAGGTTTTTTTTTACCTTGGGAGCCATGATGTATTACTTTCCTATAGCTGCTGAACCAAATTACTACAAACTCAGTGGCGTAAGCAATACAAACTTCCTGTACCATTCTATAGTCTAAACTGGCTCTTACAGGCTAAAGTCAAGGCGTTAGGAGGGCTGTGTTTTTTCTTAAGACGCTAGGAAAGAGTCCATTTCCTACCTTTCCCAGCCCACATCCCCTGGCTTGTGGACCCATCCTCCATCTTCGAAGCCAGCAGTGCAGCATCTTCAAATCTCTCTCTCCCCTTCTGTCATATTATTGTTCTCTTACTTTGACCCTCCTGGTTGCTTCTTAAAAAGACTTTATGATTATATTGGCCTCACTGGATAATCCAAGATAATCTCTTCATCTCAAAATCCTTAACCACATCTACAAAGTCTCTTTTATCATGTAAATTAACATATTCACAGGTTCCAGGCATTAAGACATGGATATCTGGGGGGCGGGAGAGGGAGTGGAGACACTATTCAGCCCACCATACATGGCTACTGATTTTCCCAAGGAAATGAAAAAGAATAAGCTAAATCTTCAGGAGAACTAGTTTTAAAGTTCAAGTCACAATCCTACCTCATAAATATTGGTTCAGTCCCTTCTCCCCAGCGCTACAGCTGTACAATCAAATATCACTGTGATAATAGAAGCTCATACATTCAGCAGCCCAGATTCTGCTAACTCAGCTGGCAACCTACAAATTTAGTCAAGCTGTATCTGTGGAAATCTTTCCCAGGTTTCCAAGAGCAAAGAGCTAGAATCACAAGCTTCTTTGGGGCAGGCGAAAAGTGAACAACATTGTAACAAAAAGTGTAGTCAGCCCTGGCTGGTTTGGCTCAGTGGATAGAGCATCGGCCTGTGGACTGAAGGGTCTCAGGTTCGATTCCAGTCAAGGGCATGTATCTTGGTTGCAGGCTCCTGGCCCTGGTCAGGGGCATGCAGGAGGCAACCAATCAATGTGTCTCACTCACATCAATGTTTCTCTCTGTCTTTCCCTCTCCCTTCCATTCTCTCTAAAAAGTCAATGGAAAAAATATCCTAGGTGAGGATTAAAAAAAAAAAAGTGCAGTCAAATATTTTGATGCATAATTCAAGAACCAAAGAAAATGGAATTATAGAATTTGATAATAAAATAGGTGACCTATTTAATGAATTCTCTCATTTTACCAGTGAGAAAACTACGGAGCAAAAAGGTTAAATCAAGCTCAACTGCCTCTGAGTAGCAAACTTGAGACTTGGTCCTCTTAACTTTTGTTCCACTGCCAGAAGGGGATGAGGGAGGAAGGCAGAGAACAGAGCAGGCAGGCAAGAAAGAAAGAAGGAGGGGAAAAGGGACAATGATTTGGACATCCATCCTGTACCAGGTATCATACAGTCACTTTGCTGCATATTATATGTCATCCTTACAAATACTCTGAGTGGTAGGGGTGTCGGCCTCTCTTTTACAGATCAGGAAACCAAGGTTCAAAGAGATCTGGTGTATTCACCCAACTTCGGCTCTTGATTGATGAGGATAAAGGGAGAGAAGAATGAAAGCCATATATAATCCAAAACCCTGATTAAAACAAAACTAGACAGAACCTGATACCAAATACATTTATGTAGACATATTTTCTTATAATTATATCTAATATTTAAGAACCCATTTGCCACTCCCCAAATGTCCAAAAATGTAAAATTAATCCTAGTACAACTCATTAGGAACACTAAACATTACATGTGTCACTTGAGAAACTGTTAAAAACTTGCTAAAAAAATTAATGTCTATTTGCTTCTTAGTTCATCTCTTTTTTTTAATGTTAGAACCAAGTTGGGCAGAGAAGTAGTCTCAGTGCCTGTTTTGCTCTTTCTTCCCTTTCTCACTTAACTTCTTTGTAGTAATTGAATCCACAGTCCTCCAAATTCCCTTTTCCTCTGCTTATAGTCAACTATAGCTTTCCCTTTAAGGGCCCACTGACTCAGGAATGGGGCCCCAACTAACCTGACTGTCCAGCTAGAGGGGTCAAGCAATGAGCGCCTTTAGATATGTGATGTCTGCACTGATTTCAAGTAATATTTATACTTCATGCAATTTTAATGTACTTCTTATTAATCCAATAAACACAGAACACAGCCCCCAAACAATTGAGAAATAACTATGATCGAGAAGCTGGGATATGAGCTTAGCTTTCTAGGATCCCAAGCCTCTGCTGTTTACCAGTCACTTCTAATAAAACAGGAAACTCCACAGCTATGTGCTCACCAACTAGCTGAAAGCCATACACAAACCCAGAATCATTTTGAATTATGCAACTAAATAGGACCTGAAAGTCGGGTGAAGTGAATGTTCACTAAAAGAGCAAGTTGCCATGGACTTCGAAGATATTTACAGAGATGTGTTCCTCAACAAGTCCCATAAATAAGCTTCTCCCCCTGCCTGGATGCTTCTCCAGCTCCTCTACCACCTACCCCACCCTATCACACACACGTGAACATATGTATGTACATGCACATGTGCACACACATGCACAAGCACATTGTCACCTGGCTGGTTCTTTTCACCCATCCTCATCACTTTATCAGGCAGGTCTTCCCAGATTTCCCAGAGCAGGTTCAACCCCCCTCATACTCTCATTGTCTCTGAAATCCTTTCCACAATTGTCCATTGACTCGCCGTATGTTAGTAGACTAGGAGAGTGTTTAGATGGCAGATTCTGGAGAGCCAGTCTTCCTGGGTTCAAATATTGGCTCTGTCACTTACCACCTGCAGGATCTTGAGCAAATGCCTTAACCTTCTGTGTCTCAGTTTTGCCATCTGAAAAATGAAGACCCACCCCCACCCCCTTAGAACTGTTGGGTAGAACGTGTGAGATAATGAATGTAAAGCATCAGGAAAAGTGTCTGGCACACAGTATTCTACACCAGTGTTCGCTATTAATATTCATGAGCTGTTGATCTTCCCCCAATCTACTGTAATCTAATGAAACTAGAGCTGTTTCTCAGTGTCCCCCACCGTACTCCGGTACCTACATCTGTTCAATAAATGGTTTTAGCATGAATAAAGATGTGCAATCCCAGCATTTCCTCTGCCATCACCGAATCTGTCTATCTCGTTCATGGACTCAGCCATTGTCACTGTCATCACCACTGCTGCCCTAGTACTTTTACTGACTCTCAGTTATCTTCACTTCAACTGGCTGTGGCTAGTTTTTCAGGGGGGAAAAGGGTGGCAGTTCTAAAATACAGTTATTCTAGCAGCAGCAATGTAACAAAAGTTTTTTGTTGATTCAGCTTTCATTCCAAAGGTAATAAAAGGGACTGACTAAGCTTAACGGACGATAAGGAAGGTAGGAGTTTAAGCTTGGTGAGGAACAAAGACTACAGAAATCCAACAAATACAAATTCACAGGCAGTATCCACCACCAAGGTGCAAAATAGTAAGAACAATAATAACAGAAACAGCCGAAACCGGTTTGGCTCAGTGGATAGAGCGTCGGCCTGCGGACTGAGGGGTCCCGGGTTCGATTCCGGTCAAGGGCATGTACCTGGGTTGCGGGCACATCCCCAGTGGAGAGTGTGCAGGAGGCAGCTGATCGATGTTTCTCTCTCATCGATGTTTCTAACTCTCTATCTCTCTCTCTTCCTCTCTGTAAAAAATCAATAAAATATATTCAAAAAAAATAATAATAACAGAAACAATGAAAGAACGAAGATAAGCTTTCTATAGGGGCAACACAGCAGGATGTCATGAGCATGAGCTCTAGGTCCCAGCGATCTGGGTTCCAAGCCCACTCTGAGATTTCACCAGCTGTGAGATGCCGAGCAAGTTTCTTAATTATGTTTCAGCTTCCTCATCTGAAAAATTGAGACATGCCAGAACAGTATGTCTCCTAGTGCTACCATAAGGATTTAACTACTCTTTACTTCAATATGCCTTCTAATGAGGCTTATTTATTTATTTGGAATTCGAAAAATGATTCGTATAGTATATAAGACTAAAAGGTTTTATGAAGGGAATATTTTTAGAAGTAGATTAATTACTTTTTGTTAAGAACCTTGAAAACGATTGGCACATAAAGTCTATGAACACAGAAGGCATTAAGAAAAAAAAAAGAAATACAAATATGTAGTTTCTGCAATATGCCTCCTTAAAGTATAATAAATGTTCAGGTGTGGTTTTTAAAATGCCCAGTTTAGTGAGAGATGGACCATATATATAAACACATGATGCAGTAAGAATTACAATAAATATATATAAAGTTACTCAGGAGTGAAAAGTAGAAAATTTTCTAAGAAAGTCAGAAATGGTTCACACACACACACACACACACACACACACACACACACGTTGAACTGAATCTTAAACAAGTAATCTGGCAAACTGAGAAATACAAACAAGTGGGACGAGCAAAAGGGTGGCTGCAGCTCTCTTTCCACGTGCCATCTGGATATAGCTTCCCAATAACCTCAGGAAAACCACAGATGTTAGTCAGAGCTGGAAATATTCTTCAACCGATTTTGCATTTTACAGATGGTGCATCTAAAGTCCAAGTCCAGAATGACTTCCCCCAAATCATATGTTTGTTAGTGGAAAATGCAAGGGCAGAATTCAGATCTACTTAGTGAGTTCACTGTTTTTCTATGACAGTGAGCAGCCTCCATGAAGCAACAGGTTTTTTTTAAGTATCCCTACTGCAATAAATATCCTTTTATGCTAAGTAAATCAGGTTCAAATAAATAATATTTTCAAAGAATATACAAAAATAATTTTAGCCCTATCAAATTGTAATAGGTGTTCTGATTTAGAATATGTTTTATTGCTAAACATGGCTCTTTTAGTCTGATTTAAAATATATATATGTTTTATTGATTTTTTACAGAGAGGAAGGGAGAGGGATAGAGAGTTAGAAACATCGATGAGAGAGAAACATCGATCAGCCGCCTCCTGCACACCTCCCACTGGGGATGTGCCCACAACCAAGGTACATGCCCTTGACCAGAATCGAACCTGGGGCCTTTCAGTCCACAGGTCGATGCTCCATCCACTAAGCCAAACCGGTTAGGGCATAGTCTGATTTTTAAAGTGACAACCCATAAATGCTACATAGAGTAACTCTAGATTTACCAGAATATTAAATCATCAAGTTACATATTGAATATTCACTAGATGTAATACACTGTATTAGACACTCAGGTGTACTAGAGCACATAAGACATTGCACTTAGGTACCTATTACCTATTCTGCAGTTTGTGTTATTTAGTGGCTAATTCATAAAATATGAATTATCTAGATTTATATTCTGGATCCATTTGCTTGCTATGTGATTTTTAAGCTTTCATTTCCTCCTTTATAACATGAAGTACTAATGCGATTCAGTTTATGAATTGTAGTGAATGTTAAATAAAATAAATTCAAAGCATTCAGCATGTGGCTGGACACATAGTAAGTGGCCATCAATAGGTATTGGTTGACATTATAATTCCCATTTTTATCATAACCATCTTGTTATGATGGTCTAGGTCTAGCTCTTAGCTTGGGTTCTTTAGTAAACAGAGCCTGAATCAAGATGAAGGCTGGCGCTTTCTTTGGGAAGTAAAAATCAGTGCATTAAATATGAAGAAAAAAGAACAATGAGGCAAGGAAGGATAGAAAGCCATGCAAAATGACCTGTTACCCTGCTGGCTACTACTTCTTAAGGAGTCGTAAGAAGACACACAACAGGTCCCCAGCATAAGGATCTGTTTGGCCAGATGGGACTTCTTCAGATGAGCTATGTGGCTACGTGGTTGGAATCGTCCCTGGGAAAGAGGAAGAAGGGGATGAAGTATTTACTTTCTCCCTCCCATCTTCAGTTTCCCACTGGTCAAAGTTTGCTCCATGGGAATTAGCACGCCACACTTCCGGGCTGTGCCATCCAGCTCTTCAGGTGGCCACTTAAGATACTGGACACCACAGGCAGTACTGTAGATTTCATTCAAGTGTAACAGCGATGAGAGGGGTTAGACGCTCTGGGCTGTAGCCAGTAAACTTAACTGCACTGCAGCAGCCACAGATGGCGACCGTGTATCTCAGTCAAACCACTGACAGCATGGCCTGGGAATCAGCATGCGGAGGGGCTCTGAGAAAGGACACAGATCTGTGTCGGATACCTTTAGGGTTCTCACGTACCAACAGCCTGAAATTAGAAACTTCTAAAGATGTATTAGTCAGGTGTTGCTGCATAACCAAGAGCCATCAAAGTTCAGTGGTTTAAAACAAAAACACATTTCTTCCTCCCTCACAGGTCTACGGGTCAGCAGTGAACTGACTGGGCTCAATCGGGCTCAGCCTGGCCCATGTTCAGGTTGGTTCCTCGAATCTCTGATTCGGGGACCCAGGCAAAAGGAAATGGGGCTGTCTATGGCATGTTCTTCTCATGGCAGATGGTAGGAGGGGAGGAAGAGAGGCCGACGGAAACTTACTATGTCTCTTAAAACTTTGGCTCAAAGCTGGCACACTGATGCTTCTGTGAAAACCAGCGACCGTAAGTCACAAAACTCAAGCTTGTCATCCACATTCTTCTTCTAAAATCCCCAGCAGTGCCCCTAGGATATAACCAACCAGCACTGCTTGCTTTTTCCATTTCTTCAGGATACTTTGTACTTGTTAATTCCTAAAAGAGCATTTATTTTTAACCAATTTTATTTTCATAATCACATTCTGAAGCTGTTGAGGTATGTCTTCTTCTGTCATCTTCCTTGTACTGAAATTTGATTGCTGAACACAACTTATATTTTGTTAACAACACCATTTGTTCCTATTAACACGCCCGGAGACAAAGGACATCTAGAGAAATGTAGAACTCCAAGTACCGTGCATTCACGAACTGGAATGAAAGTTCCTAAGCAATAGGGTTCTTGGTACCAAGAATAGCCTAGTTGTTCCCCAGCCTTCTTCCAAACCCCATGTGTTTGCTTAGTTAACACACTAAAGTTTTTTTTCTTTGTTTCTTTTTTATTTTATTTTTTTTACTATTGCCAGCATTGCAAAGTCAAAATAGCTGTGGAGGAACAAGCTGTTCTGTCTCATGTCTCATCAACATTCTTTGCTCAGTGTATCAAAACACAGAGAGCATACAGAGCAAATGCAACAATTCCCGTAGGTTCCTTATCAGGGATTTTCTTCCTGTGAAACCATCCATATCTGCCTTCTCGGATCATGAGAAGAAAGGTGGGTCTCCAACTCAAATCCAAAAGAAGCCACAGCAAGCCAGTATGGATTTAACCTCAAACTTTGTCAATTGAAAAATAAAAATATATTGTGTACGCCTGCATGAACTAATATCAAAATTAAAGCTTGCTTGCAAATAACTTTTCCTTCCAAAGGACTGATTTTTAAATTATTAAGGGAATTATACCCCAGTTTTATTTTGTTTGAAGTCATTGAACCAAACATTCTAACCCGAGTCTCTTTAGTCACTTAGGATGAATTTTAATTTCAAATAGCAACCTTATTGCAAGCTGTCCTCCGCCAAGTGTATAAACGTTAAGGAAAGCTAAAGGGAAAGGTTGATAAGATGATCAAAGCCATTTCCATTCGAATCACAGTTCTACTAATCAACCTAGTCTTGTAAGACAGAAAAAAATCAATAGGAGAAAGATTGACCTAGTTGCCTACATTTGAACATATATAATATTGAATATTCAGTTTATAAGCTCTCTCTTATTCATGATCTTGTAATTAAATTAATATCTTTTCCCAGGAAAAAGTTTTTATTTGCATAGTTAAAACAAATGAAATTTTCATTTAACATTAAAGCAGTTCAGAGTTAGCATTAAGTTAATATCTGGCCTAATACTTAATAATTAATAACTACTATTATTATCACTTACAGATGAAAAGTGGTAAAATTTCTTTTTAAATAGCCAAAGAGAATATTTGCTAAAAAGTAGTGATCTTTTTTAACAGAACACTGTCAAAAAGTAGGTGCCTTTCCAATAAAAGCCAAGATGCTCTAAAGTTTAGAGTCTAAACCACCACTGCCCTCTGTCACTGCTCCGACCTGCCTGCAACATAAAGGGAAGAACTCTTTTCCAGGTGTTCTTTTCAAATGGCTATAGTGGGCCACTGGGCCTAGACATGTGGGAAGAGAGACATGTGCCCTACATTCCATTAATGCAGCTAGACCAGAAAGAGAAAGAGCTATAAGAAGAATGTAGTAGGAAAGATAATACATTAAGTCTAAAACTTCAGCAATTGCAAACAGAGAAACTGATAATTATCTGACAGCAGAGGTCATGACTAACACAAAAAGGGCCAACTCACAGTGGATTATGAGGGTTGTTATTTCGTACAGAATTTATAAGAGAAAGTGGTACCATCCGGTGAGAAAAAAAGAGATCGAGAAGCAGATGGGCCTAATCTTGTCCATGCCCTCATCTTGCTTTAAAAGATTTCACTTATATTTTAGTAATGAGGTGTTAAGAGTCAACACTAGCACCTCATATTAAGTATAACAAAATGTACTCTTTCATTGATTTTAGAAAGAAAGGGGAAGGGGCAGAGGCAGAAGGAGAGAGAGAAAGAGAGAGAGAGAAATAGACATCGATTTGTTGTTCCACTTATTTATGCATTCATTTGGTTGATTCTTGTATTCTTTGGTTGTGGAGATCAACCCCACAACCTAGGCATATTGGAAAGACGCTCTAACCAACTGAGAGCTACCCTGAAGTTTGCTGTTTTAGTAACTCTATGAAGAATTACTAAAATTCCTCTACAGAATTACAGAATTCCTCTACTGATCATGGTAAAAGGTTATGCTGCTATAATAAAAACACCTAACAACACTTAAAAAAAAAAAAAAAGAAAAGCCTGTGTCTCTCGTTAAACAGCTCTGAAAATAGCAATTCAATTTGGTGAGCAGTTCTGCACCACTCCCGTCATTTGAGGTTCCAGATTCCTTTCATCCTGCTGTCCCTCCATCCCTGGGACATCACTGTCTGCATGGTTGAAGCTGGATCACCAGGGATTCCAGCTGGAAGAAAGGGAGCACATGAAAGGAGCATGCCCACTGCCTTCAAGACTAGGTTCAGAGTTTAGACACCTCACGTCTCCTCCCATTCTATAGTGAGAACTTAATCATACCCCAATGCAGGGGAATATGGGTTACATGGTCTAGCCTCATTTTTTTAAAGTCCTTATATTGGTTGGTTTCTTTATTATAGTAGCATATGCTTTTACTCTAATTTATGAGCACATGGAAGAATAGCAGCACAAATTTTGTTGGACAACTAGCAATCTCCATATATCCAAAGAATGGCATAAAAGAGATGACTTTATATTCATACCATTAAGATTCTATACATGAAAAATTATTTCTGTTCACAATCTGGCCCTAAATGGTAGGAAAAGAAACTCAAAGGAAGGAATTTCAGAAATATTCTAGTTTAAACCTCTAACACATAAGAAACCTAAGGGCCAGAGAAGTGAAATTGTCTGCCCATGCAGACAGTAAGAGAAGCAATACTGGAATCCATGTTTATACCTTCTAAAATATACACTTGCCTAAGGTATTTGAGCATTCTAGTCAATCAAGGAAATTTTGGCTCCAAAGTTGATATTTTTGTCCTCAGAAATGAGGTGGTTTTGTGAGCTGGCCAATTCCAAAATCCTAATAACTGCTAATGCTCTATTTTATATTCAATATAAATAACGTATTTAAGTGAAAGATAATTGGGAAGAACTGAGGGCTTTCCTTTGCATTTAGTAGCATCCTTGGCCTCTACCCCAGATGCCAGTAGCACCCCTCGTGTTCCCCAGTTGTGATAACTGTCTCCAGACACTGCTAAATGACCCCTAGGGAACAAAATTACCTCCCGTTGAGAATCACTAATTAATTATATCTGCAAAGATCCTATTTTCAAATAAGGTCATACTTACAGATTCCAGGTGGGAGATGAATTTGGGTATCGGGGGAGACTGTTCAACACAGTTACAGGTCATAATAGAAGTTAAGCAAGCTTTAGGAAAGTAATATATATATTTTCCCTGCCTGAGTTTGTGTTTACAGTCTGTACCAATCCTAGGTAATTAATTTTTAAAAAAGTGTAACTCTTCCAGTAATTAATCTAAAAATGTATGTTCTAGATCTTGGGTAACAAACCATTTCTCTACTATGGTCCTGAGGAAGAGTTCAATTCTTCTTTTGGCAGAAAAGACAGCTGTAGTGTAACATGTGCTAAACCTTCCACTATAGAGGAAGATCACTGACACATGATTGGTACTTACCAGTTAAAACATTTTTGAAAAATTAACTAACTTGAGTTAAAATAAAAAGGAGAGAGTATGAATAACTTTTGCCTCACTTGTTAGTAGAAACTGTTCTGCCTCAATGTGCTTTATTTCTCTTATAAAATTGATCGGGTATATCACAGTACTGATACAAAGAGCGCATTCCTGTTTAATATGTGATTTTTGAACAAGGCAAAAGAGGAGAAGAGCAAGAGGCAGAAAATGGTCTCATCAACAGAAACTATACACTCATAACTCGTAGGTAAACTCCAAAATATGTCCACACTTATAGCAATTCATAGTTCCTTCTATTTTTACCCATATCATTAAAACAATCATGGAAAACAAGAGAACCCCAGCAATGCACCAAGCTGAATTTGATGTGGGAAATCCAGATGGAAAGGAGCATCGGGCTTATTATGGTATTCACCCTGTCCTTTCATCTATGTATCTATTTGCAAAGGGAAGAAACATAAAGAATGTAAAACTGAAGAATCAAAATCGCCATTCCCCCACCAACAAGCCGACTGGGTGGTGCTGAGCAGAATCAACTGTCCAGGCCACCCTTGAGTGAGGAGTGTGGTGAAGCTGCCCACCCAACTCTGCCCTGGCCAGCACATGACTGCCCACTCCCCCATCAAAGACATATGCATTTGCATACACACAAGCACAAATCATATGTTGACCAACCAAATTATATGGTTGTTCAATAAATCATTTTTGAGCACTTACTAGGAAAGTGCTGTGTTACACAGTGGCAAAAATGCATATCAAGAATGACAATGGAAGATGGCGGCATAGGTCAACACCGGAGTTTCCTGCCTCGCACAACCACTTCAAAAATACAACTAAAAGACGGAACGGACGTCACCCAGAACCACAGGAAGGCTGGCTGAGGGGAAATTCTTCAACTAGAAGGAAGGAGAACAGCGTGCCGAGACTCAGAGGAGGCGCAGTGCGGAAAATACAAAGGTGCGGAGGTACGCGCGGAGCGGGCTGGTGGCTGAGGACACAGTTGTCGTTTTCAATTGGGAGGGAGTCTCAGACTCTGAGCTCCAGTTCTGGGCGAGTCTCTAGGGACCCAGACTCAAACGGGAGAAGCGGGACTGTCTGGCATCGGTCAGAACGCGAGGGCAGCTTTCTCTCGGAGACGCTCGCAGCGGCTGCTGGGACTCTGAGAGGCAGAGCCTCTGGGGACGGGACTGAGAGCAGCCATAACTGCTCGCTCCATCTGCCCTGTTGATCCTGTGCAACCCGCCCTGCCCAAGCCCTGTGCAGAGCCATTTGCCGGATAGCCTCAGGCAAAGGCTAGATTAGCACCTCCCCAGAGGACAGAAGTTTTCCCACTGCAGACACAGCTGATTCTCATAGCCAGTTGGCCTGGAGGTCAAATCCCCCTAGTATTAACTACAACTCCAGGAAGCACAGAGAACCCCAAACAAAAGGAATCTAAAGAGGACCACACCAAGACACATCAAATTAAAATGCCAAGAGCAAAAGACAAAGAGAGAATCTTAAAAGCAGCAAGAGAAAGAAACTCAGTTACCTATAAGGGAGTACCCATACGACTGTCAGCTGATTTCTCAACAGAAACTTTGCAGGCCAGAAGGGAGTGGCAAGAAATATTCAAAATGATGAATACCAAGAACCTACAACCAAGAGTACTTTATCCAGCAAAGCTATCATTCAGAATTGAAGGTCAGATAAAGAGCTTCACAGATAAGGAAAAGCTAAAGGAGTTCATCACCACCAAACCAGTATTATATGAAATGCTGAAAGGTATCCTTTAAGAAGAGGAAGAAGAAGAAGAAAAAGGTAAAGATACAAATTATGAACAACAAATATGCATCTATCAACAAGTGAATCAAAGAATCAAGTGAATAAATAATCTGATGAACAGAATGAACTGTTGATTATAATAGAATCAGGGACATAGAAAGGGAATGGACTGACTATTCTTGGGGGGGGAAAGGGTGTGGGGGGTGCGGGAAGAAACTGGACAAAAATCGTGCACCTATGGATGAGGACAGTGGGTGGGGAGCGAGGGCGGAGGGTGGGGTGGGAACTGGAAGGAAGGGAGTTATGGGGGGAAAAAAAGAGAAACAAATGTAATAATCTGAACAATAAAGATTTAATAAAATAAAAATTAAAAAAAAAAAGAATGACAATGACATGGGAAAGAGCAGCCCAAGAAGAGGTGACATGAAGTCTAAGTTGGGGCACTGCTGCTTGGCAGTGACCCTCAGTCTCATCAGAACTACTTTAATGAATTGGGGGAGAGAAGACCAATGTTAGCAGGTTAACATTTCAATTGAACATGAGTCCCACAAAACATGGGACTTTCTTCTCCCCTTATCCTTGATCATGTCACTGTATTATTCTAACCACATGTCTTTTGGGTGTAAAGAAACACCAAGAAGTCTAAATGTTGAGGTTTATGGAGAGTATGTCCCTTGTTAAACCCTAGGTAGAATTCTGATAATATTTAAGACAAATAAACCCTAAGAGACAGAGTTACATAAAATTTCTCAATCATAATCACCATTTATTTTGTGGTAATCCATCAGTCTGGTGGATTGTTGAAAATGTGGGAAGCTGTACCTGTTTCTAATACACACAAATATGGCATCTAGATCGGTTACCACAGTCTAGATGTTTGATCACCCAGATATGTCCTTGGGGCACTGAAGAAGCTACTGAATGGTCACTTAAATAACCACTACTCATAAAGAGAAATATAATCACATGATTTATTAATTTATCTATCTATCCAGCAACTCAGCCAGCCAGCCAGCCAACAATACTTATTAACAACCTATTATAGGCCAAACATTTGTGCAATTAGAAATATCAAGAAGGAAATATCCCTGTCCTCAAAAAATTCATACAGCAGTCTTAAGTATTTTTATTGTACACCACCATAAGAAAAAATATGAGCATATATATCCAATACCACAAATATGTATTTCCTTACTTATAAATTATAAACAAATTCTACTGTGCTAACATGAAGATATAGCTATATATATAAAAGGGTAATATACAAAGTGTCGCTGTGGGAGTTCGACTGGGAGATTGGGAGTTCTATCGCTTACTATGATGTGTGCTGACCACCAGGGGGCAGTGTGTAAGGAAGGAAGGCCTGGTCAGCTGCCAGCAGCCAAGGAAGGGAGGCCCTAGCCAGCAGCTGGAAGGCCCCTATCAGCCCTGATCACCGGCCAGGCCTAAGGACCCTACCCATGCACAAATTTCGTGCACCGGGCCGCTAGTATGTATATGTATGTGTGTGTGTGTGTGTGTGTGTGTGTGTATATATATATATATATATATATATATATATATATATATATATATATATTTAACCCTTGAACAACATGGGGGTTAGAGGCACCGAATCCCCATGTAGTCAAAAAGCCACATATAACTTTTGACTACCCAAAAGCTTAACTACTAATAGCCTATTGTTGACCAGAAGCCTTGCCAATAACATAAATAGTCGAGTAACACATATTTTGTTTGTTATAAGTATCATATACTGTATTCTTTTTAAAAATTTTTTGGATGACTTTTTTAAAGCTGGGGACAATGAAACAAAAAAGGACTAGGGAAATGAGCCTAGGTTGGGCTGCTTTGGCTCCCTGAGAAGTCAGAGAAAAGGGGGCCTTGGGGACAGGTTCAGGAGGCTTGCCTGGGATGAGCTGCTGCTGCTCATTGCTGCCCTGGTTACAAGTCTCGTGGGGACCCCTAGAGTCTAGGAGATGCGTGCCTGTGGGGAAAGAAGTGGGAGATGAGTACAGGCATGCTCTTGGGAACGCGAGTGTGCTATACTATGTTCTTACAATAAAGTAAGCTAGAGGGAAAAAATCATAAGACAAAATACGTTCACAGTATTTACTGAAGAAGGTCTGCATATAAGCAGACCCATGCAGTTCAAAGCTATGTTGTTCAAGGACCAACTATATACATAACAATACTACTATATTCATATAGCATACATCTATCTATATGCAGAGAGATAACTTATATTTTAAAACATACACAAAAATTGACGTTAAAAAATGAAAAGAAAAATAGTTATAAACAGAGTAAGAGAAAAAGTTGAAAGGAAAGAATAAGACCCTTAAATCAGCAGCTCAGAGATAGTATCCTAGAAGACGGGTCCCTGCCCTTGTGCTAATGTGAGCTCTATTAAGCATACCCGTGGCCCCTTTGTGGTCCCATCTACTGCTTACCCCAGACTGCCCTGTCCCATCATTTTGATGGCAGCACGCAACATTCTGAGCAGTGAAGTCAGCTAGGTCTACATAAATGATTTAGAATACAAACTGTGGGAATAGAGAAAATTAGATTTACTTTGGGAAATCCAAGATCTCTTAGTTTTAATTTTGTATGGAAATTTAAGAGACTTCAGGAAATTGATTGAAGCTTAAGTCGGGGGAAAAAATCACCCACAAGTTCTTTTTTGCAGTCATTACTAACATAACAATGAGAAGCCAAATTCTGCCATATTATTGGCAACCATATTTACATCACTAAAAAGAATGATCGTATCACTGACAGATGCTAAGACTCAGTGGTTTGAATCACACCATGTGTTACAAATTAAAAGGGCTAAAATCACAATAATGCTAATCTGGAAAAGAATAGGATATGAACAATTGTTAGGAGCTGCAGGACTAATATTTAAAAGCAACCCACACATATTAACCAAAAAAAGATGTGCTTAAAATTAGGTAACATATGAACCCAGGTAGTACCTTGAGCAAGTGTAGGTCTACTCAGCATAAAGCTTTTAAATAGAAAAAAGTATCCAAACTATGTTTCTATTTTAAAAAACAGGTATAAGTTTACACATAGGAAAACTAAAAGAATTTCTACTGAACTGTTAACATTATTTGTATGTGGGAGCAGGTTGTATTAAGAGAAACTTTTACCTTCTTAAACATTCATGTCTCAAAATTTGAATTTTTATAAAGCTAATTTACTATTCTTATAATCAGGAAAAATATGTAACTATTTTTAACAAACAAAAAACCCTATTGAAAGAAATCATATTATGGTATAACAGAAAACATATTGAACTAAAAATCAGTAGACTAAGGTTCAAAAAAATCAATGCTACAACTCACCAGCCATGAAATAGGTGGTCATTAATATTGGTGCAGGTGCTGGTGCTGGTAGTGGTTGCTGTTATATGCTACAAGGTTCTACAATGTGCCCAGGTCCTCTCTTCTGAGGTTCTGCCTCTTTCTTCTGTATTGTATTCCAGCACTGCCCCCTACCCACTATATGCTGCATTATAGCCTGCTCAAATCGATGTTTTTTCCACCAGTGATAGAGTCATGCACATACTAAAAATATATAATGGGCTTTAATCTTCACAAACCTCATAGACTCTTTCTCTAGACTACAGCTTAGAGGATGGGTGAGCAAAACTGCTTTGTGGAAGATGACGTGTGTGAATCAAATGGTTGTCTCTGGAAAGAGAGGACTACCCACAAACCTCCCTGGGAGACTCCCCAACCAGCCCTTCTCTCTGTTCTGCTGCTCAATGACTCCTCTAGACCTGAGCAGCCCTGGGTTCTACTCTGGCATCTACCTCTATGTAGTGCAGCACCCAGGACAAGTCCTCTAACTCTCTGTTTGGGAGAACACTCCAGGCATATATTTAAAGGGGAAGCTGTCTTTTCTTGCTGTACTACATGAGGTCATGGAGAGAGATTCATGAATAGCTTCTTGAATTATTTCAGCAAACACTATTATATGCTAGATGCTATGCCAAGAGCGGAACACGAATGAGATATGGCCTCTACCCTTAGGGTTCTACATAATGGTGTCTCAAATTGGTATATGGACACAGAAGTAAAAGATACACATTGTCATTCATAGGTTCACTAGGGGCCCTGTGCAGGAATTCATGGAATTCATGCACGGTGGGGTCCCTCGGCCTGGTCGGCCATCGGGGCCGATCGGGGCCTTCTAGCCAGTCCTGATGGGGGCCGATTGGAGCCGATTGGGGCTGGCCAGGTGGGGGTGTTTGAGAACCGTGGGAGGTTGGCTTTGGGAGTGCACTGACCACAAGGGGGCAGCTCCTGCATGAAGTGTCCTCCCCCTGGTGGTCAGTGCACATCATAGCAACCGGTCGACTGGTCGTTCTGTTGACTGGTTATAATGGTCACTTAGGCTTTTTTTTTTTTTTTTTTAAATATATTTTATTGATTTTTTACAGAGAGGAAGGGAGAGAGATAGAGAGTTGGAAACATCGATGAGAGAGAAACATCGATCAGCTGCCTCCTGCACATCTCCCACTGGGGATGTGCCCGCAACCCAGGTACATGCCCTTGACCGGAATCGAACCTGGGACCTTTCAGTCCGCAGGCCGACGCTCTATCCACTGAGCCAAACCGGTTTCGGCGCACTTAGGCTTTTATATACACTGAGTGGCCAGATTATTATGACCGGCCAGATTATTATGACCACCCCATCAGTACTTCATTGACACTTCCAAAAATACTGAATACTGAAAACTTCCTAAGCAAATACTCTCAAGGTTTTATTATTATTATTATTTGCATAACTAATTCACTTCATTGTACTGATGGGGTGGTCATAATAATCTGGCCACTCAGTGTATATAGATTCCTTCATGTTAACAGAAGAAGCCATGGGCCTTATCTTCAAGGAGCTTACTTATTCATAGTTGGTTTATACTGGTTTACAAAAAATAGAAGTGGGAGGTATAATTTTTGTAAATCCTTTAGAAAGTTAACACATTTATTGAGCATTTACTATGTCTAGGCACTAGGCTTGATGGCAGGAATACAAAGAAGATAAAAACTACTTCCAAGAATCTAATAGGAAACAAATGAATTAGAGAGTAAAGCAGTAAGGCATCGGTTACCACCTCTTCCTGGAATACTTGAGGAATTCGTCCCTGGGAAAAACAATGGATCAGATCTTAAAAGATCCTTTCTTGCCAGGTAAAGAACAGAAGATAAAGGGGATGGCCAGGAATACCTCCAGACAGATGGAGGTAAAAAGGATGAAGGTAAGCAGGAGGCCCAGACTGTGCCAGGCTTAATTCAGGAGAAATATGCCAGGATTTAAGGTCCCCTACAGCTAGCAATGGGGGCTTTATTAAAATGCACTGAGCCTTTGAATAAAGGCTCTGGGGACAAACTTTAATTGAGAATTAAAAATGTAGGAGAGCAGAGAAGATACCCGAAGTGAAAAGGGATAGATAGAACCAGAAGCCACGACCAAATCCGACTTCTAACCTGTGTTCAGGGAACCTCTGGCTCAGAGCACTATCTCCCAGTAGTTTTCAAACATTATTGGGGTTGGGGGAGGGAGATCAATGTGGTTTCTTGTAAATTCTCCTGAGAGTCGGGTTCCATAGTTGTGAAGAAAGGTAGTCCTAAGATTGTGCTTTCTTTCCCCTTAACAAACACCGCTGCAATTCAGATGCAGATGATCAAATGACTAACACTCTGAGCTGTACCAAGGAATCTGATGAACGAGGTGAAAATTCCAAGGCTCTGAGATCTGAAAGCCTAACTGTTTCAAAGGTCTCAGAAAACCAGAAGCTGTCACTGGATGTGACGTGACTCAGAAGAACCACATACAGAGCGACAGAGCTAAAAACGTTCTGCACGTTTGCCCAGAAGCATCAAGAAATTGATGCAAGCCTAGCAAACTGTTTTTGTAAAGACCATGGGATAGTAATAAAGAAATGGCTGCTTCTGGGAATCCTGTTCATCTGCTTTGCTCTTCTATCCTGTATCTGCAAGTTTCTGAAGGGCTGTGCTCTCGGTGTGACTACGGCCACCGTCTGGGAAGAGAAGATGAAGCCCAGGCGGTGGCAAGAACAGTGACCTGTGCCTCCACCCAGGAACCTGTCAAATGTGACCAGAGTAACTTCCTCAAGCAAAGCTACCCTCCCCACTCTGAAAGAAGGAAAAGAAACGAGGTAGACAGCAGTTCAAAACGAAGCATGGGGGAGAGAAGGAACTTTTTGTCCATCTTCTGAGCTGAAGCTTGCCTTTCAATAAATATTCTTTGTTTCAGTTTTCCTAAATAAATAGGACAACAAATCATATTCTTTTTTTTCTTTTTTGCTAAAGATAAAGGTAAAACTGCATTCAAAAAGTAATAAACTTAATAACCAGGTTTTCTATTTTAATTTTATTTTTTAATCTAAATTCTAATGGACAGGCTCATTCCTATTTAGGAACTTCAATTCAGATGTAGATAATAAATTGATTTCTTTTTTAACTGTAGTATACCAACTTTAAAACCACGGGTTCCTCAGCCCAGTGTAAGGCTTAGCCAAGGTCTCCAGGGTAACATTCTGCAGGAAAAGGGTGACATCTGCAGGAATGCTGTGTCACTACATGATAGAATCCAACGAATTCTCAAAAATCAATTCGTCAGCGCACAGATTACACACTCAGCAAGCTGCCTGGCATATAATAAACTCTCAACAAATGATTCCTGTTACTTGCGTGATGGTGGTGGTGGTGGTATATGCTCTTACATTGTATTTCTTGAAATTAAGAAACAAATAAAGCCCAAAGAAGACAGGTACCAGAGGCTATTCAAATTATATAGATTATTGTTCTGTTTTCCATAGGAACCCTTCTAGAGAGATGACAATCTATCTTGATTTTAAAGACCTCATAGAAAGAAATTGTACAGCCTCCCACATTCACCACAGCTCTACAATCTTCAGCATGGCCAGGCTTGGGCAAACTTAGTTAAGTAAGTTTGATTTGAGGAGCTCTCCTTTCAAATGGATGCTATTTTACAACAAACATTCTTCATCTGTTCAATAAGCATTTGCTGTGCACCTACTGCGTTCCAGGCACTGTGTTATGTAGCCTGAGTTCAGTGGTGAACCAAATGTAATTCCTGACTTGAACAGTAAGCAGTCTGTGAAGCCTGCAAGACTCCAGGGTCCTCCTGCTTCCACTTCCTTCACTGCCCGGTCCCCCGCCTCATCTTTAAGGTCCTCATTTGTTCTTCTTTATAAACACTTTATGCTAGGACCTCCTATACTCTTCCTCGCTTCCAACAACACTAACTCCCTGCACTTCATTTTCTCAGTTACAATCTAGGTAGCAACTAGCTAATGCAGTAAACTATTCCATGCCAACTGTTAATAGATCACATCACCACGGTAGTTTAAACACATTTCAATGGTGTCTTTCTGAAGACAGAATAGGCATTTAGGCCTTTGTGTCCAACTGATGGAGACAACAGTCTGAGAAAGGCAGGATTTGTGCTACAGCAACCACTCCACACAGCTGGTACCTGACTTCCAGAGAGCACAGCCAACCTTGGTTTGTTTGGTTTTATGCCGCTGCTTAAACCTGTTTCTGGATCAGCCTCACTGGAGTTGAAGAATATATATGCAAGCACCTTTTACTATAAAGTAGCTCCTTTAAATTCCTGATAAATGTCTTTTCTCATTCTCCCTGCCATAAAGAGACTCCTTATAGTAATCCAAAACTTCCACTGAAAAATGCAAAATTATGTCAACTTGCATTTTTCATCTATTCTGCACATCTTCCTAAATTTTGCACAGTAAATGCCCAAGTGATAAAGCTGCTACTTCTATTTCCTAATTTTATGAGTTAAAATCAGGTAAAATGCTCACTAGTCCTGCTTGTTATAAGAGGTTAACTCTCCAGGAAGTCACTGGCCCCTGCTCTTGGCCATTCTGCAAGCAGGTGTTTGTTTAGGATTCTGGGCCTTGTTGGTGGAGATCCTGTTCCTGTCAGCATTTAATCACTAAAACTTTGTTAGTGTTCTTAGAAAACACAAACTAGAGGAAAAACCAAGATGGAGGCATAGGTTAACGCTGGAGTTTGCTGCCTCGAACAACCACTTCAAAAATACAACTAAAAGACGGAAAGGACATCATCCAGAACCACAGGAAGGCTGGCTGAGTGGAAGTTCTACAACTAGGAGGAACCGAGAATCAGAGGAGGTGCAGTGCTGAAGTAAAATACTAAGGTGCGGAGTGCGCGCGGCGCGGGCTGGTGGCTGAGGGCGCGGTTGACTGTTTCAATCCGGAGGGAGCCTCAGACTCTGAGCTCCAGATTTGGGCGAGTCTCTAGGGACCCAGACTCAAACGGGAGAAGCGGAACTGTCTGGTTTCGGTCCCTCCAAGGTAGGCAGCGGTTGCTGGGACAGAGAGGCAGAGCCCCTGGGGACGGACTGAGAGCAGCCATAACTGCTCCCTCCTCTGCCCTGTTGATCCCGTGGGACCTGCCCCGCCCAAGCCCTGCACAGAGCCATTTGCCGGATAGCCTCAGGCAAAGGTTAGATTAGCACCTCCCTAGAGGACAGAAGTTCTCCCACTGCAAACACAGCTGATTCTCACAGCCAGTTGGCCTGGAGGTCAAGTAGTAATTACCTACAACAATCAAGGCTTGACTACAACAAAACTGCTCACAGAGACCACAAGGGGGTGCACCAAGAGTGTCTACCTCAGGTAATTGGGACACTTAACACAGAAAGCCACTCTATCGACACAGCGAAGCATAAAAAAATGCCAAGACAAAGAAACAGGCCACAAAGGACAGAACCAGAGGAAAGCAGGCTACTGGATATAGAATTCAAAACCACACTTTTGAGGTCTCTCAAGAGGCTTCTAGAGTCTGTTGATAAACTTGATGAGATGTACAGGAAATCTAATGAGACCCTCGATGGTGTGATAAAGGACCAACTAGAAAGTAAGCATACACTGGCTGAAATAAAGAATATTATACAGACTCCCAACAGCAGACCAGAGGAGCGCAAGAATCAAGTCAAAGATTTGAAATGCGAGGAAGCAAAAAACACCCAACCGGAAAAGCAAAATGAAAAAAGAATCCAAAAGTGTGAAGATAGTGTAAGGAGCCTCTGGGACAGCTTCAAGCGTACCAACATCAGAATTATAGGGGTGCCAGAAGATGAGAGAGAGCAAGATATTGAAAACCTATTTGAAGAAATAATGACAGAAAACTTCCCCTACCTGGTCAAAGAAATAGACTTACAAGTCCAGGAAGCGCAGAGAACCCCAAACAAAAGGAATCCAAAGAGGACCACACCAAGACACATCAAATTAAAATGCCAAGAGCAAAAGACAAAGAGAGAATCTTAAAAGCAGCAAGAGAAAGAAACTCAGTTACCTACAAGGGAATACCCATACGACTGTCAGCTGATTTCTCAACAGAAACTTTGCAGGCCAGAAGGGAGTGGCAAGAAATATTCAAAGTGATGAATACCAAGAACCTTCAACCAAGAGTACTTTATCCAGCAAAGCTATCATTCAGAATTGAAGGTCAGATAAAGAGCTTCACAGATAAGGAAAAGCTAAAGGAGTTCATCACCACCAAACCAGTATTATATGAAATGCTGAAAGGTATCCTTTAAGAAGAGGAAGAAGAAGAAAAAGGTAAAGATACAAATTATGAACAACAAATACGCATCTATCACCAAGTGAATCCAAGAATCAAGTGAATAAATAATCTGATGAACAGAATGAACTGGTGATTATAATAGAATCAGGGACATAGAAAGGGAATGGACTGACTATTCTTGGGGGGGAAAGGGGTGTGGGAGATGCGGGAAGAGACTGGACCAAAATCATGCACCTATGGATGAGGACAGTGGGTGGGGAGTGAGGGCATAGGGTGGGGTGGGAACTGGGAGGAGGGGAGTTATGGGGGGGAAAAAAGAGGAACAAATGTAGTAATCTGAACAATAAAGATTTAATTATTTTAAAAAAAAGTTACAACTAAAAAAAAAAAAAAAGAAAACACAAACTAAGAAACACAGTTCCTTCACTTGGTTGAACTGAGCTGTAGTTGACATACACACATTACTAAGAAACAAATCAAGAAATAAGAAGATAGGGTTTGTGTCCCAAGATGACAACATTTTCAATGGAGCTTATAATATACAGTATATAAAATCTTAAGGCAGCCCATTGGCAGACTGTACCAACTTCCCTTGAATATTTCCTTAGATCTGATTGTGTGTGTGTTTCTTTCTCATTCAAGTCTCCTAGACAAAAATTTATCGGTATCAACCCCTACAAACATGAACAAAATTTATACATAAGCCTTGAAAATGTATTCCTCAAGAAACTGAAAATGCGCCAGGATAAAGGAATTGAACTGTATTGGTGCCTTTTCTATGGCAGGCACTTTGTATATCTTATTTCACTTGATCCTCTCAGTAGCCCTGTCAAGTTATGTAGGTTGTTTGGAAAGATTCTCACTTAACTGATGAGACTACTAAGGTCTAGATTCTGTAACTTGCCAGCAAGTGATGCTGGTCAGATTCAGCCTCAGGTCCATCTGGGCCTAGAGCACAAGCTCCTTCCCTGATCCCTGAAGAACCTTAGAAAAAGCTGGCTGTGAATTTCAAATATAAGTTTGGTATTGAATAGAGGCGAGGCTACCAAGGCAAGCACTCTGATGGAGCAACTTCATATGAAACTCCATAATTGAGCACCATAAAAATAAAAAATACTTTGAAAGGACTTGTGGTTATATACTTAATGTATATTAGTGATTAACAAACTATATTTATCATTTATGGGGGCTTTCAAGTGTAATTTTCAAATAATGCTGTATCTGTCCATCATTTGTGAGGAATCAGGTCTTACTATTGCTATAAATACAGTTTAGGCTAAAAAACACTGACTCCTAGGGTAATGAAGAAGCTTACCACATTTAAGCTTTATTGATTTTGTCACGATAGTATGTTTCAGTCTATTTAGAATATCATTCTGGTGGCTAATGTGATTAGTTGTGTAATTAGTAAAAACAGATTTGTTTGATCCTAATATTCACTATAAATATTTTGATGTAACACTATTTATTCATTCCTTTGTCCATTAAAAATTTATTGCAAAACAGTTTGAGGTTCTGTACAAAATTAAGCATGTAATTACCATATGACCATGACCCAACAATTGGATTTGGGGGCATTTACCTCAGAGAAATGAAAAATTATGTTTGCACAAAAACCTGTATACTGGTGTTCATAGCAGCTACATTTTATAATAGCCCAGGACTGGAAATAACACAGATGTCCTTCAACAGGTAACTGCTTAAACAAATGGTGGTACATCCATACTATTCAGCAGCAAAAGGAATTAACTATCCACATACACAGCATCTTGGATGAATCTCCAGGGAATTGTCAACTCAGTGGGGGTGGGGAGGGAAGCAAATTCCAAAATGTTGCATTGTGTGTGACTCAATTTATATAACGTTCTTCATACAACAAAGTTCTATAAATGGAGGACAGATTAGTGGTTGCCAGTGGTTAAGGAAAGAGTGGAAGTAAGAGTGAAGTAAGTGTGGCTGTAACTGAGAATCGAACCGGGAACTCCTGGCTCATGATGAAAATATTCTGTATCTTGACCATATCAGTGTCAATATCATGGTGTGATATTGTACTAGAATTCTGCAAGATGTTATTGGGGGAACAAGGGTACAAGGGATCTCTATTATTCTTAAAATTACATGTGCGTCTACCTCAAAATAAAATGTTTAATTAAAAAAAAAACACTTAAGATACTGGAATTAAAATCAGAATAAAGACTCCTTAGAGGACATTCAAGACCTACTTCAAGAAAGAAGGTAATTCCACTGTAGTGTGGAAAATTTAATTCTACAGTTTGCATGAATGCCAAAGGGACAGAGGAGAAGCACTGAACCTATAGCTGGAATAAGGGGATACAGGAAGTTGTCCAGAAAGGAGGATGCTGTAACAAAGACTTGAGGGTTAGTACAAGTTATGCTGACAAAGAGAGGAGGGAAAAGGGTGGGGGACATTCCAGGGACAGGGTAAAGGGCATTCCAGGGAGAGGGGGCAGCATTTACAAAGGCAAGGAGAATGGCAATAATGTGGTTCATTAGAAAACAGTAGGTCGGTATGTCCTGTGCACATAGTGGCTAAGGGAGCTGACAGAGACAAGGCTCATCTCAATCCTAAGGCAAGGTCTTAAAGGTACATACATATATTAAAGGTCTTGAAGTACCTTCTGTAGAGTATATCCAGAGATTGCAGGTTTGTCTCTGTGTCTGTTTATAGCCATAAATAAGACTTAGGTTCTAATGTACACTAAAGGGCATAAAGGGTGGAGATTGAAATGTGAGTAGAAGTTGGGGACCAGAAGTAGCTAGTGATATATGATAAGGATTTAAACTATAGCAGTGACAATAGGAATGAAGAAAAGGGGGGATTTGAAATATTTATCAGAGGCAGAATTCAGAGAGGAAGGGAGAGGGATAGAGAGATAAAAACATCAATGATGAGAGAGAATCATTGATCAGCTGCCTCCTGCTCACTCCTACTGGGGATTGAACTCACAACCCAGGCATGTGCCCTAACTGGGAATCGAACCATGAACTCCTGGTTCAGAGATCGACACTCAATCACTGAGCCATGCTATCTGGGAAAATTAATGAACTTTAAATTTAAAAAAATCTTCCCAGCATCTAATCAAAAGAGCATATAATTAACAAGAAAAAGAAAATTAAATTATCATCAGATTCTACTACAACAATGGTTTATGTTGCTGAAAATATATTAACATATTTAAGAGATCCTTGAGAGAACATGTTAATTGAGGATATTATATCCACAAAACTAACCTCTCACTAGGAAGAATCCAGACAAACTTTTATCAACATATAAGAACTCAAAGACTATTGTTCCCAAAAGCCTCTTTCAAAAAGTTTCCTCGAGAACAAGCAGCAGACAACTAAAACAATTAGAAGATATTAACATTAGGACTAGTAGTGAGTCTTAAATATATAGTCACTTGTAGAAATAAGTGAGGGTTAAGAGAGAGGGTATCATATGTAATGAATTGATACATATAATCTAACTAGTGGCCCGGTGCACGAAATTCATGCATGGGGGGGAGGGGTCCCTCAGCCCGGCCTGCAATGACGCCAGCATCCCTCGCCCCGGCCTCCTGCCTGAGGCCCCTCCCCTCCTGCCACGCAGCCGGGGCGCAGAAGCTGGGCTCGCATCACCATGAGCCCAGCATCCCACACCCAGGCCTCTGGCCAGAAGCCCCTCCACTCCCGCAGCATGGCCAGGGCGTGAACACTGGGCTCACATTGCCGGGGCGACGCCGCCAGCATCCCACCCCAGCCACTATGGATGCCGTCATCTTTGTCGCAGAGTGACAGGTAATTTACATATTACTATTTTATTAGATAGGATACTGTAACTATTATACAACTATGAAATTTAAATTGGAGGGAGGGGAGAATGGGCACAGGATATGCAAAAAGATTTTAACTGTTTTCAGTAATCATAATTGGTGGTGGTAATAACAGTATGGTAACCTGATATTGTGTGTATAATATGGGATAAAAACATAAGGATCAGGTATCAGAGAAATGTACACTGGAAACCAATATAATCTTCTTAACCAGTCAGCCCAATAAATTTAATTTAAAAAAGTAATTATGTGATGTCATAATTCAATCATCCATGCATTCTTGAGAACCAGGATTCTCAGGGAAAACCCCATAGTGCTGAATTTTAATTGAAACTACCACTATAAACTTATGTAGTATTTAACCTTTAAATACAAATATTTCAATGTGTATACCTAGCACCCAGATTGTGGTTTTGAAATACTGTTTTGCATTAAAGAAAACAAAATGGCTGAAGAAAGTAGCACAAACTTGGAGGCTTAAAAGAACAAAGATTGCCCTAACCGGTTTAGATCAGTGGATAGAGCGTCAGCCTGCAGATTCAAGGGTCCCAGGTTCGATTCCAGTCAAGGGCATGTACCTTGGTTGCGGGCACATCCCCAGTAGGAGGTGTGCAGGAGGCAGCTGATCAATGTTTCTCTCTCATCGATGTTTCTAACTCTCTATCCCTCTCCCTTCCTCTCTGTAAAAAAAACACACAATAAAATATATTTTTTAAAAAAGAACAAAGATTTATTTTTTCAGAGTTCGGGAGGCCAGACAAACTGAAATCAAAGTGTCAACAGGGCCATGCTTCCTCTGAAAGCTCTAGGGGAGAATAATTCCGTGTTTCTTCCAAGTTCCTGGTGTCTTCAGGTGTTCCGTGGTTTCCAGCAGCATAACTCCTGCGTCTGCCTCTGTCTTCACATGGCCTTCCCGGTGTTTGTCTTATTCTCTTCTGTCTTTTATAAGGACACATCATTAGACTTAGGGCCCGACCCAATCCATATTGAACTCTCCTTGAAATCTTTAACATAATTGCGTCTGCAAAGACCATTTTCCAAATAAGGTGCCATTCGCAGGTTCCATGAGGATATATATTGAGGGCTCACATTCAATCTTCTACATTTTGATCACTGGCCCCTAAGATTCATGTCTAGCTAACATGCAAAATGCATTCACCCCATGCCAACATTGCCAAAAGGCTCAATCTACTATAGCATCAACTCTAAAGTCTCATCTACATATCATCAGCTCCAAAATTACAAATCTCGTCTAAATCAGGTATAGGTGAGACTCTGGGTATGATCCATTCTGTGACAAAATTCTTCTCCATCTGCAGACCTGGGAAACTAGGAAACAAGTTATCTGCTTCTGAAATACAGTGGTTAGACAGGCACAGGAGACGTATTCCCACTGCAAAAGAGATCTTGGAAGGAATAAAGGGCTCACCAGCCCCAAGCAAGTTCCAAATCCAGCAGGACAAATTCCTTTGTGTTTCAAGGCCTAAAAATAATCCTCTGTGGCCCGATGCTCTGCCCTCTGGGCCTGTGATGGGACCCTGCCCATCTCTGTGTCCCTGAGCTCTGCCCTTGGAGACACTCTTCCTTTTTCTTGAAGGGTAACACACTTTGCAACTAAGTGACTCTCTCAGCCCATCCCATAAGAGGGTCCTCCACACATCCGTCCCGGGTGGCCCCAGTGCTACTTGAGGCTTCTGCTGGGATGGTTGAGTAAACCCATAAGTCACATGCCCACTTTCTTAAGCAAAAGGTTCCCCAGCCACATCCCTGCTCCTCTCTCCAGAGCACGCTTTTCCTGCGTAAGTTTCCTAATTTTAGCATCCTCTGTGATCTTGATAGCTGGAGAACCTTCCAAATCATCAAGTGCTTCTTTTTGCTTAATAGTTCCTTCCTCCCATTTACTTCTTTCCTTCATGTTTTATTTATTAAAAGCAGCAAAGAAAAACCAGGCCGCTCCTTTAATACTCCCATTGGAAACCTCAACTAATACCCAAGTTCATCACTTGTAAGCTCTGCTTTCATCCAATGATCGTACACAATGCAGCCAAGCTTTCTGCCACTTTATAACAAGATGGCCTTTCCTCCAGTTACAATATGTTCCCCATTTCCTTCTGAGATCTCACCAGAAGAAGCTTTAACATTCATATTTCTACTAATGTTCTGTTCATGACTATATGTACATATATGTATGTGTATGAATATAGTATTATCTATTCATTCTCTAAGAGCTCTTCACTTCCTTCTTAGCTCTCCTCAGAATTGCCATTAACATCCATATTTCTATCAACAGCTCTTCAAGAAAATTTAGGCTTTTTCTATCATTTTACCTCAACAGTCTTCTAGCGTCTATCCATTACCCAATTCCAAAGCCACTTCCACATTTATAGCTTTCATTATGGCAGCACCCCTCCTCCCAAAAATCACAGTCTGTATTAGTTGCCTAGGGCTGCCACACACTTGGTGGCTTACTACAAAAGGAATGTATTCTCTCCGAGTTCTGGAGGCCAGGAGTCCTAAGTCTGTAGGTTTTGGCGGTGAATCCTTCCTCGCCTCTTTCAGCTTATGGAGGCTGCAGGGATTCCGTGGCTTGTGGTAGCATGATCTCAATCTCTGCCTCTGTCTTCACATGGCCTTCTTCTGTGCCTGCATATCTCAAATATTCCTCTCCTTTCTCTTATGAGGATACCATTAGTGGTTGGATTTAGAGCCCACACTAGATCCAGAATGATCTGGAGATCTTGAACTTAATTACATATGCAAAGACCCTATTTCCAAATAACATTACATCCAAGGTACCAGGAGTTAAGACTTGAACATATATTTTTGAAGGCTACAATGCATCCCACTTTAAGGGCTTTTGGGGGGACATGATGACAAATATGGAGAAATAAATGCACATGATGAGCCGGAAGCATCTTGATACACCAGATAGAAAGAAGCTGTCAAAGACTACAAAGAACTCAGAAGCCAATTTGAAGAGGCTCCCACTGACCAAAAATGAAACAATTTAAGTATCAATAGAGATGAAAAACTACAGTGTCTTGAAAATGATCAAATATCTTTAAATTCCTGAGTTCTAAGTAATTTTTAATTGAATTTGTTACCTCATGAAGATAACAGGGAACCAACTTGCTACCTTGAAACATACATAAATAAAATGAAAGAATCAAGCACTTACCTTTCTTTTCCTATATGAACTATACCACTGAGTAACCAAATATTAGATAAGGAGTATCTCCTTATGAAAATTATTTCAGCTAAAATATGGTAACAAAATAATAGAATTTTATTATCACTATTTTGCAACCACCATGAATTAATAGATGTAGGCATTGAACATCAATAGCACATAACATCTAAAAAGAACAAAACCAGACGTCACATCCCGCCAGATGAAAGAATACCTTACCACATATAGTCTTGCCAAAGGGATCAAACAGGGGTCTGATCAAGTCTCTGGATCCTGCTGCCAATCTTCAAAAAATAGAGGGCAGAGTGACATATTGAACTGTATCATAATTCTGCAAACAGCAGAATCCAGACTATGAAACTCCATGAGTTCTTTCAAAGATAAATTGTAAGCAGAGGAGAATCTATACATTAAAAAAAAAAAATTCATGGAGTTTTTTTTTTAATGGGCAAACTAAAACTACCATGTTAAAAGATGAACACTTGGATGTCCAACAGGTTGACTTTTATAATTTAAAAAGTTCAGAAAAGGGGGAGTGGTCAAAATGTCAGCACTGCTGAGATTGGCAAAGATGACTATCTAAAAGATGTCTTATTCACATTTGTTTTCTTAGTGGCTAGGAAAATATGTGGCATGTAGTCAGAACTCAATAAGTATAAACTTCCATGGTGTGTCCATTCCAATACCTGTGAGTCTCACACCAACACTTTTGGAGTTGTAAAAAAAAAAAAAACGCAAAAAGGATATACAAGAAAGAAGAAGGGAGAAAGGGAGGAAGGCAGGGGCAAAGGGAGGGAAGGGGATGGAAACAGCGGGGGAGGAATAGGAAAAAAGAAGGGGGAAAAATCTCACTCACCGAAATGCTCCATGCAGCTTCCATGTCTCTCCATCCCAGCTTACTGAAAATTATCCTACAAAACAAAGGCACAATCCAAGTTTTCCCAAACTGCATATGCCTGTAGGATATAGCAACAATGAAAATTCTGTTTCTGGATCTTGGACCCACGTGAGAATGCAGTAGTTAGAACCCAGTAGCTCCTTGGAGAACTCCCTCCCCACCCGACCCCCACCACAAGTGTCTCTAAAACCCAAGCTGTGTCTCACGGGTGCTCTTGACGGGGCGCTGCCATTTTCCCACTCTCTTACTGGGTGATTCAGCTCCCCATCCTGTCACTTACAGGGCACTGAGGTCTCCTGCCAAATGCAGCTGCCGATCTCCCACTCATCACCAGGTGCTTGAGACTCCACCAGGCATGCCACTCAAGTCTTCTGTCAAACATCATGACTAAACACCAGAGCCCTCAAAGTGCCAAAATGCCATGGTTACCGGCGAGGAACTATGCCCCCTCCCTTACTATCTGTTAGAGGTGCCCCAAAGCTTTGTTGCACCTGCCTCCATTATCTTACAGAGCTGAATGAAAGAGCTCCTTCAGTTTTTTTACTCACAGACCTTTCTCTTTCTAGGATTTAGACACGGGTTGTTGCTGTAACTATCTTCATATTTACCCATTCATTTCATAAGTTGGGACTTTTACGTGCTTGGTATTAAAGAGTGCTTAATTTGCCCTAGCTGGTTTGGCTCAGTGGATAGAGCATCAGCCTGGGGACTGAAGGGTCCTGAGTTCGATTCCAGTCAAGGGCACATGCCCAGGTTGCGGGCTTGATCCCTAGTAGGGGGCGTGCAAGAGGCAGCCAATCAATGATTCTCTCTCATCATTGATGTCTCTCTCTCTCTCTCTCTCTCTCTCTGTCTTTCTCTCTTTGCCTTCCTCTATGAAACCAATAAAAATATATTTTTAAATAAATAAATAAAGAGTGCTTAATTTAAAAATTAAACAGAAATGAACTAGAGAGAAGTGAAATGGGTTATAAATTATTGAAGTCAGTCAGAAGTCATTTTGCAACAGGTTTCAGGGTACATTCTTAACACTCAAAGCAGCTGCCATTCTTAGTTCTTCACTGTAGTGCCCTACCATTATCATAACACAGCTACTTTCTCTGTCTCTGATCATCTCTGGGCATCTTTCTACTTCTGTTTCAAATACCAGGCTACAGGCTCTCTTCCCATACCTCCAGGTCAAATTCCCAAGAAAGAAAATGATTACCATTGCTCTTGTATGGACATTTGTGACAGGCTATCTCATGAGCCATTAATCCATCTTTGGTCACCAAAGAATGTCACATGGCCTGGCTGTCGTGCTTCAGTGGATTGAGCGTCGTCCCATGGACCAAGAGGTCCTGGGTTCGATTCCCAGTCAGGGCACAATGCCTGGGTTGCGGGCTTGAACTCCAATAGGGGCATGCAGGAGGCAGTCAATCAATGAGTCTCTCTCATCATTGATGTTTCTATCTCTCTCCCCCTCTCCCTTCCTCTCCTAAATCAATAAAAATGTTTTTAAAAAAAGAATGTCATGTGGTCCCAGCAAGAATACATGTAGAAGGAACCTCTTAGAAGGGATCTATGGAAGTGGCAGACACTCTCAGGCATAAATTTCCTCCACTAGAAAATTAGAATTCCTGTACATAGTGACCTTCAGCAGAGGTAATGTACTGGGTACATAATAAGCTCTCAAATATTAGTTTTAGTTCCATGGGTTAAACAAACAATTTTAATTCCTTTACATGACATTTAAGTCCATGGAGTCAACTTACCTTTTCATTTTTATCTATTAATATATCATCCCTTGAACTCTAATAATAGCTAACATTTGTTGGGTGTTAACAATATGCCTGGCACTTCCCTTAGAGCAAGCATGTCAAACTCGCAGACCACAATAAATATTTTTGCAGCCCAGCCAATATAACAGTACGTAAGAAACGTTGTTTTAATAAAAATTTCGTAACTTAATTTTTACAATATCCTGTTATACATAATTATTAATAACAAACTACAACGTTCACTAATGACTGATTACTATAATCATGCTGCATTCATTTCCCTTACACGCCTTACGTGCAGGCGCACCATTTCTTTCCACTAATACCAGCAGCGAATATTTTAGCAGCCGATTGCCAAGTCATTAGTCTTGTACTGACCTGTTGGGTTGCACAACAGGAAATATTTTGCTTTCGGAGAACAAGAAAACTAGGTTTATTTGCATTGAGCTTATTAATTTGTGCAGTTATTCAGTGTCTGGTAAGTTATTGTTCAAGAAAAATCTTAATTTTTATTAAAATGTTCTATTACTTTATGCTAATTATTATTTATTTATTTCATCCCTTTGTATTCAGCATGTCTCTATTGAAATAAACCTACATTTCTATGAAAATTGAAGCTTTTGTTTTTTTGCAGCCCACATAAACTTAAATCTTGTTTATTTGGCCCATGTTAGCCTTTGAGTCTGACATGCTTGCTTTAGAGTATTACATACATTCACTCAGTTAATCCTCACAACACAAAGTATCAATATTATCCCTATTTAACCAATAAGAAAACTGATAGATGATGAGATTAAGTACTTGCATAAGGACACATAGCTAGTAAATGGTTGAACAAGAATTCAAACCCAGGTAGTATGGCTTCAAAGTTCAGAACTTAATTATTAAACCATACCACCTCTCAAACTTTAACTAATATTCTATATAATAAAAGGATAATATGCAAATTGACCCAAATGGGGGAACGATCAGGAATGACCAGTTGCTATGATGCACACTGACCACCAGGGAGCAGACACTCAATGCAGGAGCTTCCCCCTGGTGGTCAGTGCACTTCCACAGGGGGAGTGCTGCTCAGCCAAAATCCGGCTCATGGCTGGCCAGCCCAGCAGCAGTGGCGGGAGCCTCACCTGCCTCCATGGCGGTGCTAAGCCGTCAGACATCCCCTGTGGGGTCCTGGACTGTGAAAGGGTGCAAGACGGGCTGAGGGACCCCCCCTGAGTGCATGAATTTTCGTGCACTGGGCCTCTAGTTACTAACATAACGACAATATCCTGTTATACATAATTATTAATAACAACAAATGCATAATAGGTATCATGAGTGATTATTGAATGCCAAACAATAGCCTAAGGGTACTACATGTATGGCTGCAAAACTGATGTTTGTGCTGTTGCCATTATGAATAAGCATTTGAATCACAATTCAAAGGCAGAAATAAAGCTATAACTTTTCCTCTAAGCACTGTATTAGCTGCACCCCATTTTGTGTGTTCTATATCATTTTCTCATTTCCATTGTGGTTTCTTCATCACCCATTAAATACCTAGAAGTTTTTTTGTTTCCATTTCAGACAATTGGGGAATTTTAGTTGTCTTGATTATTTCTAGTTTCATTCTGTTAGCTTAAAGGACATACTCTGAATGGTTTTAGTGTTTTGAATGTGTTGGGGTTTTCTTTATGGCTCGGTGGATGCTCAGATTTTGGAAAATGTTCCATGAGCATCAGGTTTCCTCTATTTGCAACTACTTGAAAGTACTAACCTTAGCTTAGAAACCTCCAAGTTCCCTTCTGCCATTAAGCGTGTGAGATTCCTTGGAAATATAGAGGAACCGGTGAACACTCAACTCTAGTTCTTATTTTTCTTCAACTGTTTTCTCCTTGATTTTTCAAAATTTAACAACTATTGCTTCCAATTAAAAACAACAACAACAACAAAACCCACTTGTATTCCCCTGTGCAGCTCTGTGCTCTTCTTACCGAAAAGGGGAGACACCGGCCGCCTCCTGCGCAGTTCAAGCAGCCCGCCCCGCACACCGCGGCGCGCGCCGGGCCGCCCCAGCGAGGGGCGGGGCCTCCGCCGCGTGATGACGTCAGGGGCGGGGCATCGGCCGGACCGCCCGGGCGCTGCCGGCCGTGGCCAGTGTGCTCGCAGCCGGGCCTGGGCAGCGGCGGCGGCGGCGGACCTCGCGCAGCGTCCGCGGGCTCCGGGGCGGGGGCTGCGGCGGCGAAGCCCCCTCCCCGGGGAGGCGGAGGCGGGGCCGGGCGAGCTCCCCGCGGGGAGCGGTGGCGACCGGGGAGGATGCATCAGAAGCTGCTGAAGAGCGCGCATTACATCGAGCTGGGCAGCTACCAGTACTGGCCGGTCCTGGTGCCCCGCGGCATCCGCCTCTACACCTACGAGCAGATCCCCGTGTCCCTCAAGGACAACCCGTACATCACCGACGGCTACCGGGCCTACCTGCCCTCCAGGCTGTGTATCAAAAGGTACCGTCTGGCCGCCTCCCACGCGCCGGCAGCCCCTCCTCCCCTCCGCCCGGTGTTTGTCTGGTCTTCCCGTTGCTGTCCCGGCCCTTTTCCGTGCGCTTCCTTTTCATCTTTCTGCCGCCGCTCCTGCCTGTGACCTGCCCTCCTGCGCCGCGCGGGTATTTGATCCACCAATTAATAACGATAGTAACAATGACCCTGATTACTGACTCTGGCGCTTTGCTGTTTACAAAGGGCTTTTACATCTTCTATGCCCTTTGGTGCTCGCTGGGTTACATGTTGGACTCACCCCGCTGACCATGGTTGAGCCCTACTTGCCCCTGTGTGTATCTAAGCCCTATGGAAAGTCAGATGTTTGGGGTCAGATAAATGCCTGTGTAATAGGAAACAAGTCCACATGGTGAGGAACCCCTGCTGCGTTCATCCAGCGGGTACCGGGGAGCCCCTGCTAGGGGACAGGCACTTCACCAGGCGGTGCAGAGAACAGCAGACAAGGCCCTTGTTCTCATGAGCTGCCAAAGTCCAGCCTGGGTGACACACATTAAAAAGATAATTACACTATTACATAATAACCATTGTGAACAATGCTGTGTAGGAAAGGCACTTTACAGCAAAGATTGCCGATAACGGGCACCGCCCTCCACTAGAGAACTACAGGAGCCACTCTGAATTTCATCATCCTGGGCTTAAAAAAACAAAACTGAAAAATGAGTGTTCTAAGTGTTCAAAGAGCTTTCTGTGAAAATGCACTGTGTGTGCTTAAATCGGGACCCCACTCTAAGAGCATTAAAATGCAGATGTTGGCCAGCTCCAGGTCGCTGCAGAGACAAACCCCAGTGCTGGGAGGTGGGCTGCTGAATTGCTCAAGCAGCACCCACATGTCTGATTCTTGATCTTTCCAGCACGGTCCTTCCCCAGTCCCTTTGCCTGCCTTGACAGTATTTCTGTGACTCGCAGTCACAAGGTAACAGTCACTGTCTGTCCCTTTTTTACTTTAATGGATGGCCCACAGGACTTCACAAGTTGAATCCTACGTAATCTTTTTCTCCCCAGTGCCTCCTCCTGTGTATAAGGTATTACACAGGAAATCAGGGCTGAGCCCTGCAGGTAGTGAATTGCCTTAAATATTTTATACCTACCTAGCAGTGATCCTCTGCATTCTAATATTAGAGTCCAAATCCTTTGGATTGAGAAATGAAATCTAGTGCTTTGGATCTTTGGGCTGTTGAGTAAAAAAAAAAACAAAACACCAAAAACTCGGGTATCCAGATCTACCACTTAACAACTGTGGACCTTGAGGAAGAGTTAACGTCTCTGAGTCTTATTTTCCCCATTTGTAGAAGTGAGGGTGATCTTAGTAGCTGCTTCAGAAAGCAATAAGGATTAAATGAGATTATACACTCGAAACCCTATACAGGGCCTAAGCACACAACAGATGGGATCATCATGATCATCGATTTCAAAGCTAAGCAGATGATGATGGAGATGATTTTTTAAAAAATATATTTTTATTGATTTCAGAGGGGAAGGGAGAGGGAGAGACAGAAACACTGATGGTGAGAATCATTGATCGGCTGCCTCTTGTACACCCCCTACTGGGGCTGGGACCCACAAACCGGGCCTGTGCCCTGAGTGGAACTGTGTCCTCCTGGTTCATAGGTCAACGCTCTACCATAGAGCCATGCCGGCTAGGCTGATGATTGATTTTGAAACTGAACAGTCTGGGCCTAACTTCTCATAAATTAAGAGTATGTTGTCTATTGGGGATATTCTCCTAAGTGCTTTTCCCACCAGCTTGGTCTTTTCTGGTTTCAGCCTTTACCCTCTCTTCTTGTTGCTGTCAAGCATGACCAGGATAGATTTTAGATATAAGAAGAGGTATTGTGCCACAACTGTTCTGCCAGTACTCTGTTAGTTGGAAGGAACCTCCAAGATTGTATCTGTCAGTTCAGTTAGTCCGGTTATACTGAGCCTCACAAAATGAAAAGTTCTGAAGCAACAGGCAGAACGTAGTATAGATTGTCAAGACAGACATGTAGTTAGATGTGTTCCCTCACATTCCTGCATCCTATCCCCTCTACACACAACAATGTAAGTAGTCTTTATACTTGATGCTTGTACAGGATAAAACCTGAAATTCATGATACATGATTCACTTTATTCTTGATGATCGTTTGATAGTGTGACGCCCTGCTATTTTTGTTGTGCAAAGATGGGAAACCGAGAACCATGGTGATTGCTGCAAATTCCGTAGGCTAGTTATATGTTATTGTTTACTAATAAGGATTCTGAATCAGTAAAAGCCAAAGGCTTAGTTTAGAAAGATTATTTTGCAAGAGAAATGCAAGAATATTTTAATTTCTTTGTCATGATGTCTCCTTTCAATAAATAACAGGTGAGTTCTATCCACAGCAGGAGAAACAGCTCACAAGAGTAAGGAAGGAGCTGGAAGGGACTTGCAGCCACATCTAATCCAGCTCCCTTTTTTTTTTTTTAAAAAAAATATATTTTATTGATTCTTCACAGAGAGGAAGGGAGAGAGACAGAGAGAGCCAGAAACATCGATCAGCTGCCTCCTGCACATCCCCCACCGGGGATGTGCCCGCAACCCAGGCACACGCCCCCGACCGGAACCGAACCCGGGACCCGCCAGTCCGCAGGCCGACGCTCCATCCACTGAGCCAAACCGGCCTCGGCCCAGCTCCCTTTTTTGTAGATGAAGATACTGAAGCCAGAGAGGTGAAGTGACTTTCTCATGATCACAGAGCTAATTTGTTTGTTGCAGAGGGGGTGAAGGGACAGTGGGCCTTGACGTGTGCTCGGTGTGGTACACCAGCCTGTGCTGCAAACCAGTTAGTCAGCAATAGTAACCTCCTGTTGTTCCTAATAAGAACATGCCACCTGGAAACGATGGTTGCAAAACAATGGTTTTGAAAAGTTGTTCCAGCATGCCTGTCTTAAAGGTCTTTCCAGTGGATCCATTTTTATTTATTCTGCTTCTCTCAAACCCATTTAATTTTGCATTTAACAAATACTAAAAAGGTATTTTAAGTTGTGTCTAACCCAGTGGTCGGCAAACTGAGGCCCCTTGAGTGTGGCTCTTCCACAGAGTACCACGCGCGGGCGTGCACGTACAGTGCGATTGAAACTTCGTGGCCACACTCAAGGGGCCAAAGAGCCGCATGTGGCTCGCGAGCCGCAGTTTGCTGACCACTGGTCTAACCTAATACTTAGGTTTTCAGACACCTATTATTGAACATCAAAGTATGTTAGCTAATATCCAGTTTTAATCTGCACATTTATTTCTGTAGACATTTAGCATCTAATTCGAGCAAGGCACTGTGCTTGGAACAGTGGTGTCATAAAGATGAATGGTGCCAGCCGTCAGGGAGTTAATAGGCTGGAGGATGAAATGGCATTTATACATAAATAACTCTAATACAAGGAAGAAAAGGGTCAATATAATAATACAGGTGAGCATCAAAAAACCTCTCAGATCCGAGGATTGGTTGTGGAAAAACTTAAAGAGATTAATTAAACCAAATGATATATCAAATTTAGAAAGGCAAAGATGGAGTTAAGGGTTTAAAGTAGCAAGTGTTGGATAACCCAGAAAAAGGTGTCCCTAACCTTTAAAATGCTGACAGTGAGCGAGCCACTATGATTCTGAACTTCATGGGCTTTGTTTTGTTTTGTCTTCCAGTTTGTTTATTTTATCTAATGAGACAGTAAACATTTGGAGTCATTTGCTGGGTTTCTTTCTCTTCTTCACACTGGGAATATATGACATGACATCTGTGTTACCTTCAGCAAGTGCATCCAGAGAAGATTTTGTAATTTGTTCTATTTGTCTTTTCTGCTTCCAGGTAAGTCGTTTCATAAACACTGTTAGTGGGAAAGAAAACTTTAGTCCGACAAGTCTGGGCAGGTGATCTTACTTCACATCCACCACTTGCTTTAAAAGCCCCCAAAATTGCATATTGGCTAGCTTACCCACTTTCATAGTATAAGCACCAAAAGTCTGTTTTATGAAAGTGTATTTGGATGTTATTATTAGAGTAAATTTGAAATCTAATAACTTTTAAGGATTGGGAACATTTCTTTGTTTCCTTTCCTCTTTCCCTTTATAGACATCTCTGCTTTAAGATTAATACAAGGATAGGAAACTCTGTTCTATTTCTGACTGAAGTAGAATGCTAGTGGCTGCTTAACACTTGTTTGAGAAAATTTCTCATCTTATTTCTCATCTTTTTCCAATTTATACATCGGTGATTTTTGTACTTGATTCTATACCATCTTAAATTTTAATGTCTTGTTTAGCTGGTATTGACCTTTTCTGTTGCTTTAATGTTAATTTCCTTTGGTCCTTTTATGCTTGCCTGGTTTCAGATACTTCAATTTCTCTCCTCTCTACCTCTTGTATTTGTTAGTTCTTTAGCACTTTCATTTTTCTTCAGAGCTCTATAAGAGTGCCTTTAGCAGTTATACTTAATAGTTTTGGAAACAGATCATTCAAAGAAGAAAACAAATGTGGACAAAATTCCTGTTGATAATTTTTTAATTTAAAAAAAATGCAGACAGTACAGAAGATCGTAAAAATGAAAAGAAAAGGTGTTACCCCACTTTCTCCAAACATAGGCCAGCATTCCCTGCAGTTAACCAGTTGCTACGTGGTTTGAAAGGTGAATCTGTAAGCCATCTGCTTTATTATGTATCATCTAATCTCTGGCCTTCATCATTTGACTCCAGTTAAAACTTTAGACTTACATGACTAAGAAACCCATCAGAAAATTTCCCTTTTCCCCCACCCCCACCATTTTTTTTAGAATCCTAGTTTCTGGAATAAAATTTTAAAGTTCTTTGAGGGTAAGAATACTCTGTGTTTTTGTGTTGTTATTATTATTAGAAAATTACTTTTCCTTTTAAGCATTTTAAAAACATACTCTTTCTCAGGTTTAATTTTTGTCCCGATTGAAACCTGAATATCTCTTAGAATCCATCGCTGTTTTAAAATGAACCAATTTTTTATAAATTTTTAGATATATCTTAACATAGACTGAGGTGCTGTTAATCATCATAAGTAAGTAAAACTAGTTTTTACTCTCTTTTTGGTCATATGGATATTATCTACTTTGAGAATCCCATGTTTTCCTCTACCCTTAGGCCTGCCCTTTATCCCTTCACCACCCAGATATAGCTGATGCTGGTCCAGGGAAAACATACTGGTTTTCATATTGGCCTAAGAAAACAATGCATTGCACAACTATAAAGATGACATAGTTTAAAAAAAAAAAACTGCTGGTAAAAAAAAACCAAAAACACCCAAAATATTACAGTTATCTGCCGAGGATTACTCAGCATTACACTAAAACCCTGTTCTCCTAGATGGCAGTGCAGTGACTTTTTGTTACCCACTATAAAACTTGCTGAAGACAAATGAGTACATCTTCCCTACTTAAAAATATCAGCATTTTTGCTGATTTTACAGCAGTTTAGGAAAAAAATTATGAATCGCAAGTAAATGAAGTTACATATTCAAAAACTTACGGAAACCTTTACTACATTTGTTTTCATATTTGACATATATTGTTTGCTGATTGTATTATAAAATACTAGTAGAAAAAAAAATTTGAACAAAACATATAATGTTAGAATAAAGCACTCCCGGCACTTGTGGCGAAAGACAGGAGGAGCGCAATCGCACTCCGCGGCATTCTAGGGGTTAATGTATAGAGCTTACCATAACCATGTCATGAAGGCCGCCACATGATACTCCTTAATGGTTCTTTTTCTCAATATGCTGCTTCTATATTATAGGTGTGCAGACTTCTATATTATAGGTATTTGATATATTCATTGAAAATATTTGAAAGGGCATAAATGTTACCAGTGGTTACCTTTTGGGAATAGATTTGAACAGGAGGGATTTATTTTTTTTACCACATACAATTCTATGATCTTTGACGTTTTTTAATGACATATATTACTTATATAGTAAATGATTTCTGTAAAGGAAAGTCCTTCATGGATCAAAATAAGCCTCAGTGGATATTTTTAAAGCATTTGTAACTTTCCTACTATCGTGCTATTTATTTTAAATGTTTATATTGTAAATTAGCTATCATTTTTAAATTCTTTTGTTATATATGGTTATCCCCATTTAACCCATGAGGAAACTGAGGCTTAGAGAAATAAAATAGCTCGCCTAACACAGAGCTAACCTCCAAGCTCAGGTGTATTTCACTGGAAAGCCCGCGCTAGACCTGCCACTTCCCTGAACATCATGCAGATGTTGGTTTATTTCTCTTTGTTTCACTTTCACTTGTTTTTGCTTTTTTTTCATAGGTCTGTATGCTTTGCTCTGTGGGCTATCATCTTTTTTCCTGCCATCGATCAGAAAAAACCTGTCGCAGATGGATGGCACTAGATTATGCAGGAATTTCTATTGGAATACTGGGCTGCTATGTCTCTGGAGTATTTTATGCATTTTATTGTAATAATGTAAGTAATTTAAAACATTTTTTATTCTACCTTTCTTGTAGGTCTGGATTTTTCTTTCCTTTGAAATTCTGAATAAGCACATAACTAACTTACGGAAGAAATGGGAGAGTTTTGTGTAGACCAGGGGTCCTCAAACTACGGCCCGCGGGCCACATGCAAATACAAATATTGTATTTGTTCCCGTTTTGTTTTTTTACTTCAAAATAAGATATGTGCAGTGTGCATAGGAATTTGTTCATAGTTTTTTTTTAAACTATAGTCTGGCCCTCCAACGGTCTGAGGGACAGTGAACTGGCCCCCTGTTTAAAAAGTTTGAGGACACCAGGGGTGTAGTGACAAATCACTACACCATAACAGAAAACTGCCAACATAGTGGCAGTGTAAAACTAGCAAAGAGAAAAATCATAAATTTTGTTTGAATGTAAGAGTATATATTAATTGTAGCCATTTACATATGAGCCATTTGCTTTTTATGCCTAGTTTGGAACATAAGCATGTAATTAAACTAGAGGCCCAGTGGGGTCCCTTAGCCTGGCCTGCACCCTCTAGCAATCCGGGACCCCTCGGGGGATGTCCGACTGCCGGCTTACGGGGCCTAAACCAGCAGTCGGACATCCCTCTCTCAATCCAGAACGCTGCATGCACCAGTGACCATACTTTTCATACAGGTGAAAGGCATCATGCTGTTGAATGGGCAGCTACATTTTTTTGCGCTGATTATAAAAAGTAGTACATAACATGATCCTTCTGAGGCAGTAGTACCATTTTCCCCATCTTATGGGTGGAAAAACTGAAACAGGGAGAAGTTAAGTAATTGGCTTTGTCACACAGTTTTAAGTGTCAGAATCAGGGCTGACCACAAAATGGGCAAGCCAGAGTCCATGCATGTCATCGCTGCATCGTCCTGTTTTTTCATTGTTAGAGTAGCCTTGCCAGGTTTTAATTTTTACATCTAAGAGATTGTTCCCAATATATAGGGTAGGGTCCCTAGGCCTGGCCGGTGATCAGGGCCATCTGTGGGGCAACCAGTGGGTGGGGCAATTGGGGGGCCCCCGCTGGCACCTGCCTTGGCTGGCCTGACGCTGCCCACTCGCTGGCCCTGCCCCTCTCTGACCGTCGTTCCACAGGTCGTTCCGCTGTTCTGTTGATTTAATATTAGGGTTTTGTATAGATAGATAATATAAGCAATTAACTTGTTATAAATTGATTTTACTTTAGTAGTCAACCTATTATGTCTGCTCAGCCTTCACAGCTTGTTTGTTTTGCATGAAACTGTTTATGTCCTTGAAAAATGAGAGGGAACCTACTAACTAGGAGCTTAGTGAGGATAGCCATGTAGTGTTCGGATTATTTTGCTTATCTTATTCTGTTTCTCTGAAACCTGTTTTCTGCTTATCTTTTTGTAAACATATCAGGTAATCAAAGAGATTAGTCAGACACTTTTTGTAAATCTCTTCAGAAAAAACTAGAAGTCCAGGATAGATTGAAGAGAAAGAACTGCTAAAGCTAACACAGTCCATGATCATTTAAAGCAGTGGTTCTCAACCTTCCTAATGCCGCGATCCTTTAATACAGTTCCCCATGTTGTGGTGACCCCCAATTTCCTTGTTACAAATTGAACATAATTAAAGCATAGTGATTAATCACAAAAACAATATGTAATTATATATGTGTTTTCCAATGGTCTTAGGTGACCCCTGTGAAAGGGTCTTTCAACCCCCAAAGGGGTTGCGACCCACAGATTGAGAACCGCTGATTTTAAGGGAAAATCTTCCCTCTGGTGTCTAATCTTCCTAAATATGCCCTTGCTGTAGTGGCTCTTAACCTTTTGGGGAACACAGGCTGCTTTGAGAATGAGTTTGCAAACTATGGACCCTCATCCAGGAGAATGTACATTTGGACACAAACTAACCAAATAATATGACATGTGATTTAAGGAAGTGAATAGCTCCACAGAAGTCCTAGGAGTTCAGGTTATGAACTCCGTCCTATGAGATGCTAACTTGTGAGCTTCAAGACCAGGCTTTCAACTGCTCATTTAGAGACCTAAATATTCTATAAGCCCTTCAAAACTAATATATTTTTAAATAAATATTGTTTCATGCAACCCAGTTGTCTTCCCCCAATACACACACACACACACACACACACACACATCATTTGGATCATCTTTGTTCATTTTCTCCATTGATAGAAACTGCGTGTGGCCTTTCATACTGGAAACAGCCAAGCCATCCTCTGCTGCCCTCTCGCACATCCAGTCAGCCAATAAGACTTCATTTCAAAAATGCCTCCTGAATCTGGTGCTCACCTCTATCTTCCTTGTTCAACAAGAATTCAAGCCCTTGTTCACTTGTTGAATCAGTTATTCTAATATCCTCTAGCTCTCTTCCTGTCACCTCATTCTTTCAACATTGGTTGTTAGAGTTTTCTTTCTAATCAGTCAGTTTGAGAAACAATCACGTCTTCCCATTCTTCAAGAACTCTGCTACTCCCCAGTGCCCACAGGGTAAAGCTCCAAATACTTAGCCTGACAGTCCACCTGCCTTCCCGCTTCCCTTCTCAAAGTGTCCCTGCTGCTTGCGGCTGCATGTTCTGTTTGTTCCTTGAGGGCTTCCTCTTCCCACACGTTGCATGTATTCCACAAGACCCAGCTAAGATGTCACCTCCTCTCTGAAACAGTTTTGGCCACTCCAGGTAACATTAATCACTCCCTCCTCTGTGGTTCGACAGCATTCTGGTGATAGCACAGTTACATTACTTATCATTAGATTGTAATCATTTGTTTACAGGTCTGCCCCTCCCATAATCTATTATGAGCTCACCCACTGGGTGAGTCCATGTCATAGTCATCTTTGTTCCTACAGGACATAAATTGTCCCTAGCATATAATAGGTCAGGGGTGGGGATCGTTTGGCCCTCTGGCCGTACAGTACAAGGCCTGCAAAATCATTTGGTCTGGACCTGCCAAGGCATTAGGGGTGAGTTAATTAAATGTTTGACCAAATATAGCAGGCTAATTTTTAAGTTGATAATTTTGTATGGCCCTCAAATGATGTTATAAATATGCCAATGGCGATTGACAAAAGAAAGGTTCCCCACTCCTGTAATAGATACTCAGAAAATGCTTTTTATGATAAATGTCGCCTCTTAACCAGCTTACCTTGAAATTTGGTTTGTCATTCTGAGAAACCTAAAAGTTGTTTAGTTGTTTAAACCTAAAAATGAAACATGCATTTTTTAAGGAAGGAAGGTAATCATGTTCGCAAATGCAAATACCAAGCCAATAATTTAGAATGTGTAATGTAGAAGCCATAATTACTTTTTTCCTTCCCTTGGCAATAACAATTAAAATCTGATTGCCTTTCATTCCAGTATTGGCGGCAGGTGTACCTGATCACAGTGCTTGCTATGATCCTGGCAGTGTTCTTTGCGCAGATCCATCCCAGTTACCTCACACAGCAGTGGCAGAGGCTGCGTTCCATCATCTTCTGTTCCGTTTCGGGATATGGTGTAATTCCTACTCTTCACTGGGTTTGGCTCAATGGAGGCATAGGTGCTCCTATTGTACAGGTAGGTTGAGTGTAGACAAATATTTTCCCCATTTTTGTGTCCTTTCTATTTTATTCCGTTTGGGTAAAGTAGTATAATCAGGCAAGTGGCTGAGTCTTTGTCATTGGAGTACATGTTTCTAGTGACATACTGATGCCATAATTTAAATGCCTACACAAATAAGCATATCTTGCAGGAACAGAAGTCAGATCTAACCACCATTTTTTTCTGAGATGGCTTTCTGTGAAATAATACATTCTGGATTCCCTCTCTATTTTTTCTGAGTGTGTAAGTACCTAAGTCCTTGCCTGAGGAGGATGACTTACGTTTCTAGCTTTGTCAGCTGAGGCGAGGAGAATGCTCGTGATAATGCAAGTACAGAAGTAGGAGCAGTTGGGTGATATGTGTGTGTACGGGTAGAGGAGGAGGAGTTGGGAAGGAATTTTTTCTTGGACCTGTTGAATTTGAGGTAACTGTGGGATATAAAAGTGGAGATAGATTATAGAATTTAGGTTAGAGTTTGAGAATAGTGATTAAGATTTGAAAATCATGTCTGACCAGTGTGGCTCAGTGGTTGAGCATTCACCTATGAGCCAGGTCATGGTTCCATTCCTGGTCAGGGCACATGCCCAGGTTTCGGGCTCAGTCCCCAGTAGGGGGTGTGCAGGAAGCATCCGATCAATGATTCTCTCTCATCATTGATGTTTCTATCTCTCTCTCCCTTTCCCTTCCTCTCTGAAACAATAAAAATATTTTTTTTTAAAAAAAGATTTGAAAATCATTATTGTATTGGTAGCTGGAGTCATGGAAACATATTTCACCAACCAAGGAAAGTATATTGAGAAATAGAAGCTGTTAGAGTTAGGTATTATATAGGAGCATAGTTGGAGTGCATTAGGAAGAACCTCAGTAAGAACTCCTGTGTATTCTTGAGGATTCGAAATAAGACATTCTTAGAGATCCATATAAAAATGCACTAGAGAGTAAAGCTGAGGATTTTTAACATAAATAAGCATGCCCACAAATGCAGCAGAAATCACTATAATTTTTACAATGGGAACTTTGTCTGGAATATGGGAATTGAAATATAGGTTGTATTCAAAAGAATCAGAATTTTTTTAGAAATGGGAGGACTAATAGTAGGCTTACATACACTTGTATGAAGTTGGCAACACCATGGTGAAAAGCATTTGGGTGTAAAACTGAAAGGAGGTAGTTATGTGATCTAGAGGATTTGAGTGGTAGGATCTGTGTGGCCAGTTTGCCAACTTGAGGACAAAGGTGATGCTTTCCTCCTCAGACTAGGAAATTGGGAGAAAGATGAGAGTGTAGTGACGAGGAACTTCAGTGATCCTCATATCTTTGAAAACATTATTTTCCGAGAATTGTGATTTCCTGAAATGAGTAAAGAAAATAGAATAGGGCACTACTACTCTCAATTCAGTTCTAACCAGAAATTGATAACTGATTGTTGACATAGAAGTGACCAAAAGTTTGGGATGAGTGACACATCCTTTTAAGCTTCTAACAACAAAGAAAGAGAGCCTGACCCATTAAGATCATGGGTTTTACAGAACTCAGAAAAAAATGGGAATTTCCTGTGTTCAGAAATCTTAAAATAGAAATATGGCTTGGGAAGACAGTGGTTCTTAGATGGGAATCTAACATACTCACAGACCAGTGGAGAAGAAAGGGGAGACTTCCAGAGAAATCTCCAGTACGCTCTAATTTTTAAGAGATGGAAAGAAAGACACTTAACCAAAGATGAAAAGATCCAGAAGGACTAATTCTGGGAGGTAGGGTGGAGTCATGTTCTAGAATGTTTGATAAATCTTTAGGTTGATTAGTCTGAGGATATAGAATTTAGGGAGGGCTCCTTTATTGGGTTCTTGGTAAATTGGGTATATAACCAGATTAGGAACAGTATACTAATATATTATTGATAGCTGGCTGATAGTCTTAGGGCAAGGAAATGCTGTTTGAGCTGTGAGATGGACTGCTTCATAATAGTATTCAACAGGGCCATGTTCCCAGGATAGTGGAACAGACTTCATTACTCAGCTAAACCTCTTGGGTCTTTCAGCCCAAGTCCCTGGTCTTCTGTCTTTTTGCTTATTCATGTGGTAATTCCATCCCACATGCACTCCACCCTTATGCCTGTAGATGGATTGTTGATGTAGGACCTTCAGCCTTGTTAAAGTCCTGGCTCCTTTAGTACCCTAAACTTTAGGGCACTCTGTATTCCACTCTTGTGGACTGCTTTCTGCAGTATTAACAGTGAGGTTTCTGTTACTGGAAACTGCAAAAGCAAATGAGATTTAGCAGACTTAAATCCCACCTATAAATTCAGTCTGTAAACTAGATTCCTAATAAATTGGAGTTTCAGCCACAGTGTGACTCCCATGAACAGGATGTTTTGCTTTTCAGGACTTTGCACCCCGTGTGGTTGTGATGTACGTGATCGCACTTCTTGCTTTCCTGTTCTACATTTCCAAAGTTCCAGAGCGGTACTTTCCAGGTAGGTACTGCTTGTATAGTGACTATATAACTTTATTCTAAATATATTGTTGATAAGTAAACTTAGATTTACTTTTTCAATATAATTGCTTATGGAATGGCTCTCCTATTCTCAAATGTTATCTAAAACTTGAACTTTCAAAGGGTTTTCACAAATTTTTCCTGTCATCCTCACATTATGGATTGAATCCAATAGGTGTGGATTCAAGCCCAGGTTACAAGCCCAGATAAGCTTTGGCTGAGTCAAGAATAATATGAAAGCAGTGATGTTTCAGGTTGGGGGGCCAAGACTGGGGAGTAGATAAATTCAAACTGCAGGCTTGTCCTTCCTTTCTCCTGGGCTAAGAATCACCTTCCCAGTGAATTGAAGGTGCTGCTGCTCATGTGTGCAAGGGAGGAAGAAAATGAATAGAATGTAGAACCTGCAACTTTCCTCTGTACACTTGGTTTTCACCACTGAGTTTTATAAGAATGGAACACGAAGAAGAACCTGAGTGTTGTAAATAAACATTAGGATTCAGGACCATAATTAGGACATGTCCCTGAATTGGAGACCAACCATCCTCCAAGCAGGGCTGGAATTTTCCTCAGAAAACAGTTCTGGTAAAATACATGTTTGTATGAATTTATTAATCTTTTAAAAAGTGTTTCCTCTTCATCACAGACATGTAGAAAATTAAACCATGAACGTTATCCAGTATTTTTAGGCCTTAAAATATTCAGGAGTTCCCTGTTGTCTAGTATAGGACACTTTTAAAAGGTCAAATGTTAAGTAACTTAACATTCCAGCAAGATGAACTTGACATAAAATGTGCCCCATGTGGCTGAATATTGGTGCAGTATGGATACCTTTGAGCAGTGATGTGCAGACCGTGAAAAGTCTACAGATAAAAGTGATAGTCTCAGATGTTCACAGACGCGTGGCTTAAGAACCTTGTCTGGCCATGTGCACTGGTGACGAAATGATGGGTGAATACTGTGAAATCAAAAAAACTTAAACCTTGCCCAACTGGCGTGGCTCAGTGGTTGAGCATTGACCTATGACTCAGGAGGCCACAGTTTGATTCCCAGTCAGGACACATGTGGGGTGTGTAGGAGGCAGCTGATCAATGATTCTCTCTCATCATTGATGTCTCTATTTCTCTCTCCCTCTCCCTTCCTCTCTGAAATCAATAAAAATATTTTTTTAAAGAAAAAAAAAACTTAAACCTAAAAACTTCCTTTCAGCTCAGGTTAAATTTTTAATGTATAAACATCACAATGTATTTAATGAGTCCAAGCATCCCTCAGGTATCCATGGACAGGACTTAGTAGCTCTGCGATACTTGTGTAACAATATAATCAATTTTCTTTTTAATCTTCTGTATTCTTGGTTTTTAAAAATGAATTTATAGGTTTCATAAGACTGTCAAGGGGTCCATGACACACAAAAAAGGGCAAAAAACCCCTACAGAAATAATTCTATTGACTTACATTTTAAAATCTACATAGTGTACTGGTTCTTTTTCTTGGTAAAGAAAAAAGAAAGAAAAGGTTAGAGATGTTTACATTACAAGAAAAAGTTATTTAACTCTGGATTTCATTTCCTTATTTTTCCTGAAGCTTCCCACATGTTAATTACTTAATCTCCTTGAAATTTAACCTTTGACCACAAAGAGAAATAGTTCTCCTAAGTTGTATATGAACTAACCAACCTTAATTAACCCATCACTAATTACATTTTGCAGATTATTTCATTAGTGTGATAGCTCAAGATGCAGATATGAGCTTTCTCCTTACACAGCTGCTTGAAATAAAAGTGCTCCTAGCAGACTTACCGCCAACCAGCAGTGCATCTGCTTCATGCCAGCTCACTCCACGATCGGGAGCATCGGCTTCCTTTGCTTCTCTCATGCAATGTCTTTTCTTCATCAGATATAAGGTGACACAAGGGAAATTAAAGGTCAAATTCCTGAAATTAACCAAGTTAGACTATTGAAAACACATTTGGAATAGTTTTTCTAAAATTCACCAGTGTACTTTATGCGTAAAACCTTAAAATTAGACTCAAATATGAATTCATCCTTTCTTGAAAAATATTTCTTGAAAAATATCAATTAATCTCAAATCAGTTTCTTGGAGCTCTGAGGCTTACCACAATCTTTTTGCTGTAGAACTATATTTCCAAGGCCAGAGATAAAAATTTATTTTTATTTTAATGTCAAAATATTACAACCAATATTCTTTTCTCTCTACCTTCCTTTCCAGGACAACTAAACTACCTCGGATCGAGCCACCAAATCTGGCATATCCTTGCAGTAGTGATGTTATATTGGTGGCACCAGTCGACAGTGTACGTCATGCAGTACAGACATAGCAAGCCTTGTCCCGACTATGTCTCCCATTTATGAATTCAGGTATAGCTACCTGGTGTGTTCAGCTGTTAAGCAATATATAATAGGGAATTGTATACCCCAATGTTTCTAAGATTCCCCTTAGTTTTTCCTTTTCCTATTTAATATATCATGAGTAATAGCTTCTAAAAATGGAAAAATACATCAGGAGCTATAATAGTAACTGCTTTACAAGCCCTTAAAACTATTACTTTGCTGCTTGTACAGGAAGTGAAAATTAATTGGCAATGAATGCGAAACCAGTGTCAAAACAGTATTCATTTTACTTACCACCAGCTTAATTTCCTTAGGAAGGGCTCACCTCCGTTATAAAACGGGGTCACCCTGTGTGAATACTTTGATAGACAATATTTACAGATGACCAAGTGCCTAATCAAGGCGAGGGTTGTGACAGCCTATGCTTAACACAAGCTAGGACAGTGATTGTGAATCATCACTAGCCTTTGAATACACGGTTTGTGAGAAACTGGCATATGCGACGTTATTTCCTTTAGCCGTGGGTTCTCTTCTCCCTAGGAACATGGGATTTTTTAGTTTGCTGGAACAAAAATTTTAAACCTCTTCTCCTTTAAGTTGAAAGAGGTGTTGAGAACTTGCATTGTCATTAGCCATCAGGTAAAAATGGCATTACAAACAGACTATATGATCAGGTGACAAATTCTGTGATCTGATAACCAACTAATCAGCCATTGAAGCTTTTTAATTTCAAATATTGTTTAAGTTCATATAATAATTGAACTCTTGCCACTGGAGTGCAGATATTTAGTTCCAAAATTCCTGCAGGAGAAAAGCTTTCACCTCTGAGTTTGCAATCCTAGACTCCCTGATGATTGGGGGAGGTGTAGGGGGCAGGTTTCCCAGCTATATGGGTGCTACTTTTAAGGCCATAGAATCTAGATGGCCCGGTCTTGACCCTGAAATGAACCTTAAGCCTTAGAACAAAGTCATGCAGATGCCCCATTTGATGGCAGATTATTCACCTGTGCTCTGGTCTTTCTCTGTTTATGCATGTGTTAACATTGTATTGATAACTCAAAGTATTGATACATACTAATATTTGGGCCTGAAATATTAAATGGGCATTTTATTGTATATACTTAAAAAGATCTCAATGCCCTATCATACAACATAACACTCTTGTTCTTTGGTATTTTTCATATGCAGAAGTTAAATCCCTTAAAGCATTCATTCATAAAAACATGTGGTTAATTGGAATATAAAATAGTACCCAAGTTTCTTAATGAGTTGACATAAGCTACTTTAAATATTGGTATATCTTCAGAACCTTGGAATTACTAAATATCAGAAGTGTTGATTAATGGTGAAGCTTATTCCTAAAATGCGATTTGTATATCTGATACTAGGAATGTTAACTTTAATGTGCCTCAGTTTATGCATCTATAAAATTTTGTATTTTTTTCAGTGTAGTGTTTTTGTAGTATAAATTCCCCATACTAGTATCTCAGCAAAAAGAGTTTTCCCCCCATAGGCTAACGACACACTGTATTTTGGTGGAACACTACTCTTTGAAGATGGCAGTTTTATTGCATAAGGACACAATTTTTTAAAAAATATATTTTACCGATTTTTTTAGAGAAAGGGAGAGGGATAGAGAGATAGAAACATCGATGAGAAACATCCATCAGCCACTTCCTGCATGCCCCCTACTGGGGGATCCAGTCCACAACCCGGAGTGTGCCCTGACCTGGAATTGAACCAGCAATCTCTTGGTTCATAGGTCGACACTCAACCACTGAGCCACACCGGCGGGGCTCATAAGGCCACAAATTTGACCCATGTGCTAAACAATAAAAGATTCTGGTATAATGATAATAGGATACATTTTCCCTATAACATCCCTTATTAGCTTACATGATATTATTGCTTTTTTTTAAAAATGTTCCTATTTATTTCAGAGAGAGGTAACGAAATGGGGAGAGGAATAGAAACACCAATGATGAGAGAGAATCATCAATTAGCTGCCTTCTGCACACCCCCCCACTGGGGACTAAGCCTGCATCCCAGGCATATACCCCGACCATTGAACCTCAACCTCCTGGATCATAGTTCACCACTCAATCAATGAGTCACACCAGCAGCCAGTTGATATTATTTCTTTTAAATAGATATTTTGTCATTTTGGCCAAACAAAACACACTATTTACATTTAAAAATGAAGAAGTCTACTTATTTTAGGTCTGGGACCATTTCTGTTATAAAATCTTCTCAAAAACATATTGAAACCTTAAGTTTTATTTTAATTTTTAAAAATATTCCTGATTTTTTGTAATAGTGTATGAATTATTTAGTACTTGTCATCTGAATTAATAAACACAAAGAGCATAATGTGTTTAAGACTGTTTTTCAAATATAAAAGGTCTGACTTTAAGAAGGATTATACCATGTGAACATTTCATCTTTTCATGAAAGTGTTAAATATTGTAAGAAAGCTGATCTTTCTCATTCTTATCTTTACTATGATGTATTTATTGTAACACAGAAATGAATGAATGTGGATTGCTGTCAACTATAAACACTTCTGTATGTCAGCATTTATTGACCACCTACTGTGTGCACATCACTACTGGCAAAATTTTTAAGGCATTGTTAACATTAAAGAATAACTATTTAAAAATTGCCTTCAAATCTGAGCCATGTAATAATGTATATTTAAGTTATTTTTGTTTTACTGGATTAAAATTTTTAATTTTACCTATGTAAAAGCTCGCTACTGACAGACTTTACATTTTAAAATTATCCATGGCTGTTTTAAATTGTCTAGTGGTTTATAAGGTTGTAGTTAACTCATTTAAGAGACAATTATCTTTCTGTATAAGGCATTTTTAAATAGCAAGATAGTGCTTGTCTTCTTTGTTATTCATCTGAGTGCAATTCATAAGCTGCATGGCAAAATATGTATTATGTAAATAAACTGGTTTACTATATATATTAAGTGCTGCTCCTCATTCTTTATAATGCATAACAGTTTCAAAATCATGTTTTAGAACCAGGATCGAAGAGTCAGGGAGTATCTATCACACCTTATGACCCCCCACCTGGACAAAGTAACCGATTTTAAGGCTGTGATTGACTGGCACAGAGCTGTACAACTCTCTGTTTGGCAGGTAGGTACCTACCTAGATATTCCCTTTGTCCTGTATTAAATGTCAAGGGGCAAAGCCTGCTTTCTGGATGCCTGCCAACTGCTGAGCTGAGTAGGTCCACATCCACCCCAAATCCTCACTTCAGGTCATTCCACCCCTGCTGAAGAATGTGAAGAGTCAGCTCAGCTAGTAGACGAGGGGCAGAAGTGTCTTCTGCATGCATTATCACAATAACTACTTATATGGAAGAGGCACAGATGCTACTGAAATTCTATACCATACTTCCTCAGTAGGGTAGGGAGATAATGATCCAAAATGGAAACTTACTGTTTTCAGAAGGGAGAAGGGGTAGCAGTAGGGGTCTCGGGTGAAGAGTAAAACTTCTGTCTTCAGAGGGCAGGACTGATAGCCACACAGGATCTAGTCCTGCTCTATAAATCTGGGATCAAAAACACTACAGAACAGAGCTGTAATTTCAATGGTGTCAAGCATCTGAAGCAAAAGTGAACTACTTTTTAAATGCGCCACAAAACTCAGATGCTCATGCCTTCCATATGACACTATTCACCACATCTCACATAGGATGCTGGAGCCGGACTTCCCTACAAAGGGACTAGCTGTTCCATACAGGCAGCTCGAATTGCGGCATGTATTTGTCTCTAAAGAAGTTAACTATAACTGAACTTGAACAATGGTACATTCCACAGTTCTTTTTTAATATAACTTCTAACGTGATATTTTGCTCCTTTGTACCATTTATTAAAAAGACACAAAGCCCTTACTTTTCCACATAACTTGAGATAAATGTTACTACTTCAACAACAAAAAAGTCCATTCATAACAAACAAGATAAATCTTTCCAAAAGCCACCTCTCTAAAGACTCCAGGCTGTGGAATAAATACCTAAGCTAATACATATTGCGACACTGATGCCAAAGTGAGTCCAGCAATCCAATAAATAGGTTTTTCTCTTTATCTTGAAAAAGCCTCTTTTCTGACATAACCAAGGAGTACAATATTTTCTTTAACCAAATTGTAAGTTATGTATGTTACCAGTTTTTAAAGAGTTTAAAAAATTAAACATAATGCATAAACTATGCCAAATATTCACAAGGTACTTCAAAGTCCTATGTTTTTGCTTCATCTTCATCTTAAGTATCTGTAATCGTAATGCCTGAAGAAATTGTGCTATTAAGTATTTTTGTTGCAAAAATGCCATGTCACAATGGGTTTTCTTACTTGAATCCTAAACTGTGAACCTAGAGATCCAATTCTATTCATTTTTCTCTTTCACTAGCTGGTACATAGTGCTTAATGTCTGTGGTGTGAATGAAATAAGTGAATAAAGTTTACAACCAAAGTTTTCAATAAGACAAATAATGAAAAACTCCAAAGTCACTGATTATAAAGAATATGCAATCCATTTGAGATTTATTGCATTTAAAGAAAGCAGATTATTAAAACAGGTATGATAAATACAATAAGAAAATAACTTTAAATTTCAAACAAAACAAAGTGAATGGGGGACAGAAATTCAGTCGATAAGAATAAGCAATGTCAAGACAAAGTAGTAAAATCAGTTAGTGCTTAATAAGATAAAGGTAGAAAATAAAAGCAACTGGTACTATCTCATAACAGTTTCCCAGCTATATTTGAAGTTACCATAGAAAGTACATTTTGTAACTATTAGAAATATAATAAAGATGTAACTCAGGCTTAATAAAAGTTATTTGCTTAGTGGTACATAAAAGGCTTCAGAAAATTCAAGTTTAACAAAAAAATGGAAATGTAATCAAAGAAAGTGCACTTAAAGCTGTTTGCCAGCAATTAAAAAGTAGTTCATTACCATACTGCTTACTATAGATGACTTTCAATCACAAAAAGAGCTAGGAATAAAAACAATTATTTCAAAAATAGCACTATCAGTTTTTAAATAAAAATCACCCCAAATGATGACCCATTGCATTTTCCTCTGTCTACCATATTCTTTTAGTGGCTTCTGTAAACCCTCACTAGGAGTGAAAGTTCTTTTAGTAATGATTGTGGTTGCAATTCCATTTAAAATTGATAAATTCACATTAACTCTACTGAAGAGACATGTGCATGTGTGTTTACATATTTCTCTTAATATATAAACACCAGTGTGTATAAAAGTTTTCAAATAAACTATCATTTATGTTATTCTCACAGTAAGTATGCCATCTCATTCTCACAGTAGATCTCTCAGCTCAAGATTGAACCTAAAATGATGAGTAATTTTGCTTAAAAAGAAAAGAAAACAAAGGTGTACTGCACATTCTATATATATGAAAATGAATGTACCCAAACTCCTCAGGACTAGTGATACCAATACACATGTACCTTCTATCAGTGCTTATATGAAGTACCAAACCTAAGAGGACCAAGCAGAGCAGCTGAGTAGTGAAAATTGCCCTGCCTGGTGACTATCAGAGCAGAAGAGGGGGCTCACCTTGGTATTTTCCACCAGCAAGATCAGGACAAGACTCATCACTGTTAAACAATAAGCAGGGTAGAGTCAAAGGGAACATTTATCTACAGTCCCAAATAATGTTGTAACTGTGCCCAAATACACACACACACACACACACACACACACACGGGCGGGTCAGTGGAACAATTACACCATTTCCCAGACTGATCCTTTTGCATAAATATTCTAGTCAGTTAAACTTGCATCCAGCCTACAACCTTTCCTCTTCCACCCAACATTTATACCAAGCAACGTTAGCGTCTTAACAGATACATTCTTTGAAGTGATACTATTAAAATAATGAAGCAAATGGTCCACTTTTAGAAAGATTATTCAAAATCAACAAGCATGATTAAAGCTGTTAGGGCAGAAATAACTTTGGCCTCAGATTTTTGCTAGCTTCATATTTTACTTCCCTTAGTGATGTTTGTTCAAGTATTACAGGTTTAGAGTTATAACTATTTAACATGCTACAGCACAACGCACACCTGATTAATAAGAATATAATTTCAACTTTCCTTCCCTAAACAATAATTGGACCACCCATAATAGAGCCGAACTTTCACTGCGTGCTGTGTGCCAAGTGTGTGTCAAACTTTTTCACATGCTTTGGGAGATTTATTTTCATAATTCTCACAAGGGAATGAATGAGCTGGGTATCAGCTGTATGGAGCTGTATGTACATCCTAACAGCAGTGGGAGGAGATGACTGAAAATGGAAAGCAACCCTCATCCTGTACAGCTGGGGAAAATGCCTCTACTCCTCCAACAAAGGACTCCCCATTTCTAGCCCACTGGGTCCCCCATTGAATCCCTAAGTGTTTCTTCTGAACTATAATCTGTAGAGGAAAGTCACTGGGCTGTAACATAAGAAACTTAAAAATGTAAATATTTTAAACAATGTCAAAGTTGTTTCTTTAGAATTTATCCACATTATAACCCAGAGTCTAAGTCACTTAAAAATATTCATTGTATTGATACACAATCCTGGGTATGTTCCCTGCCCAGGAATCAAACCATGACCTCCTGGTTCATAGATCAACACTCAACCACTGAGCCACCTCAGTTGGGCTTCATGAAAAGCAAATGTAAGCAAGGCCTTAGTATCAGAGAGAGACTAGAATTTCATGTTTATATCCCATGGAGACCACACTAATTCATCCGCTGCCCCTTCTAAATCACAGAACTCCTGAGGTCTAGCAGAGACCAAGGCCAAGGGCTATAACAGTCAAAGAAGCACACTGGGTACACATCAACCAACAGATTTTCATTTTTAAAAATTTCTTCTGTTTGATACAAACCTACGGTAGTTCATGAATTTATTATATGTAATCATTAACTCCTCACTTTTAAAATAAAGTATCCCGTGAATCTACTTTGTAAAGTTTTAAAGAACATCTACTTAAACATTTGGATTAGCAGTATTACTCAACCTGAGAATCAGAAAGAAAAAAAGGTGCAAACATATTTGCCTTTGGCACACACAGGACAAGTATTGGTACAGTTGGGCTCCAAAGTGCAGCTCTTAAGCAGTAATGTGATGCTTGATCTGCCTCTGCTAACTGTGATTCACATATTGCTTCCCTATCAGTCCACAAATTTGATTCTGTTTAAAAAAAAAAAAAGGCAATAAAAATGAATATATGGTCTAGTTACATATACTCTGCTGCTTCCCGAGTTTAGAACTGTGAAAACAAGCAAATAGCTCATCCCAACTGGGACACTATCATTAAGAGATTCTAATAAGATTACTCATAAAATACACTTTAACTGGGTTCAAAGAGAATTTAAAATATAGCAATCAAGGTGAGTACCAGTTGACAAGTTTCCACCCTTTCTGTGAATAGCTTTCACAGAAACTTCTACATGTTAATTTGATAGTGAAGGAGACAGTTAATTATAATTTAAAATACTTGAAGACACATTAATTCATATATTTAATTTCTATCTTATTAGTTCCTATAAAATCTCAAGTTTCTAATTAGGATTTATGGTGTAAAAAAAAAAAAAAAGGCAATTTGGTAGCTGAGTTCTTTTCATTAAAGACACAATCAACTAGCAGAGTTAAGACACCAGTTCCTCATCACCTGATACCTTTTACTACTATGTAGCCAGTGTAAGATGGTCAACCCCGCAGAGGGCAGAGGTTCGCAGCAGGATCCGAGTCCTGCCCATAAGGCTTGGGGCTCTCACTGTTCTGTGCACTTCATTACAACCCCCCCACACACACACACCGCCCCAAACCTAATGAAAGAAACTGTCGCTCTTGACCTGGGAAATATTTGGTGGTAATTTAATAAAGTATGTTATTATATACATGATTTTATATTGTAAACGTTTTAAAAACTCAGGGTTTCAGCTACAGCTTTTTTTTCTGAAATAAAAAATCTATATAATCCTTGTCTCCTCACACCATTTTCCAATAATCTCCTTTATTAGGGATGTGAAAACAAAAGTTTTGAGCAAGAAGCCATTCAAAAGCGGAACATTAAATGTTCAAGTACTGTTTTTTCTCTCTTCTATATCATTTTTTCTTTTACATTTTGCACACATCAGGTATCAAGTTTTTGTTCTAGGCTTCAACGTAGATATTCCATATTAATGGCACTTGTTTTTAAAAATGAAAGTTTTAGGCACAATAGTTATTTCTGGCTCTGCTTTGTAGAGAATGGTAGAAGGATTAAAATCTCTGCATTCCCCAGAAAATAAACTTCTGATTCTTTGTGAAGACAGGATTCTGTTTTACTGTTGGAAATTAGAAGAGACCCTTAAAAAATCCACAAGTGCAGCCTGTGTGTGTACAGACAGCCTTGGCTTTAATGCTGGGTTCTGGAATGAGCCTGGATGGGCACACAAACATGACATTCTGGTACAAAAATAACAGCGCGGTTCTCCCGCACATCTGGAGCCAGGCCACATGCATCCCCTGGATTTCAGTGCTGTCGCCAAGTCAGTAGCTGGAACCCTGGGCCAGAGCTTCCAAAGCAGCTCCCCCTTCCCGCCTGGAAGAGACACCGAGTCACTACCCTGTGGAGATACTTCCTTTTGCGATTTGGTTTATTTAAAAATCACCTCTTCTGAGTGAATTGTAAGAATGAATGATATAAAGAGCTATACAAGTACACAATGGCGGATTCTATGGAAATGCCCGGTGGTAGCCTTCAGCTTCTGGCTATTCCCCCTTCTAGACTGGTCATCCTGTCAGCTGTGACCGTACTAGCAAGTCCAGTGCGGGTTATTCAGCGGGTTCTATGTGGTGTCACGGCAGCTTTGCTGGCACTACTTCTAGCAACCTTTCCCCAATTGCATGATGCAGTTCCCCAGATTCATGAGTACATCATGGGAACAAGAGGTCTTCCAAGCCAAGATGGTAACCTAGCCCCATGGATAGTTGACAACGCTGAGGTGACTGGTGAAGGGAAGTACAAGAACATTAAAGTGGCATTGTCTTTAATGTACCATTCAGTAAGAAAGCCTCAGCAAAATCCTGTTGAGCAAATCAGAAGGAGGTTAATGCTGTTTGCTACAGTCCGGCCCGGAGTTACACCACACATTATCGGCCTGTACACCTCCTTGGACTTTGGAGAGGCAGCCTCATCGCTCTCCAGCAGAGGATGAGATGTAAGCCTGCTATGGGGCTTACTAGACATCCAAGAACATGCGAGAGTTGGACCTAGGGGAACGTGCATTTGTAGCCCAAGTAAAATTAACTGCATCATTTGAAATGACTCCCTACATCACTATTAAGTCCTTTGTCCATGAAGGCATGTCTCATGCAAGCTTCCTACTGGGAGTTGGTCATGAGATAAAGAAATTTATGGATGTCAACAATAAACTGCTCGAGAAATATGGTCCTGCCATGTTTCCTTACTTGAAGGCTCTTAGGCTTGAAGGTCTTGAACCACTTGCACCAGAATGTTTTCCGAATCTGTGCAAGGTTGCAAACACTCGCAAGAGGAAAGCTGACCCTACTTTCAGACTATAAATCCAATAAGGAACAGCTCTCACATTTACCTGAGTATGAGATGGATGCTGCATTGTCTACACCAATAAAGAAACGAAGTCTTGATAACAAAGATGCTGAAGGAATAAAAGCTGCCTACCGCATAACTGATCAAGACATTAGCACAGCAATGGAATCTTCTGAGCCTTAAACCACCATTGATGTAATTAAGCAGTTCTTGGTTGCCTTAGGTGCAAACAGCTCCCGACCTTAATTTAAAAAAAAAAAAAGCTATACAAATCAATTTTCTCTCAAATTCATAAAACTATTCATCCTTTTTTGAAACAGGGGTTAACACCAAGAGTCCATCAGAAGTCTCTACTGTTTAGAAGGAAATGGAGCAGCACCAAATGGGTCTAATTCGATGGACTGGGGCTGTTGGGCCTGAGGTGAAGTGACGCTCTGCACCACAAGTTCTGTAAAGGGCACCGCACCAAAGTCATCCATTTTCAATGCATCTGCACTATGAAAGGACCCATGGAGTGAGTTGGGTCTTGGCCACCCGGGCAGCACAGGGTTGTGGTCAGCACGGATGTCGCCCAGGCCCTGGTGGGAAGGGTGCCATGGCACGTCTGGGGGATGGAAGGGCTTGGCCCCAAACGGGTCCAACAGACTCTCCTCGGGAGGCAGGACATTCCCCCTGTCCTTCCCATCAGTCAGCGCAACGCTAATGTTCTCCTTGGAGTCTGAGATGGTTAGGAACTCGTTGCTGCTCTGAGAGTCGCGGCGGCCCACCTTTTTGTGCCTGCGGGCCCTCTCTGGAGTGCGGTAGGTAGGCTTCACCGTCTTCTTCGTGCTGGTCGGCGTGCCGTGGTGCCGCTTCCCGTTACTTTTGGATAAATCCTGCTTTGTGCGCCTTTGGCGAGAAGATAGTTTCTGTAAGCTACGCTGTTTGACTTTTTGCTGCTGACTCCCAGTTATTTCCTCAAAGGGCACGAGGCCAAAAAGGTCCTCGTGGCTGTCACTTTTGCCTGTGGACGTGGGAAAGGGCTGAAACGGAGTAGAGCCAAATATATCTACACTTTTGGGACAACCAGGGAGAGTCTGTGCTTCGGGCCCCGCGGCATGACCGTCTTGGACGGTCACCTTCTTGCTAAAGGGGGCCTTCGTGAAGACGTCAAATTCCTCGTGCTCCAGTCCCACAGGAGGAAAACAGGGCTGCTGAGGGAGGCTCTTCTCATTCTCTCCTTGCGGGGGCTGTTGAGCACGCACTGCAAAGAAGGGGACAGCGCCAAACACATCAAACTCCTGTTTGGGAGTCTCCACTGCTGCAGTAGAGGGCACTTGGGGTGAGCTGAGGAGTGCTGCATTCCGATCTTGGACTGGTCCACTGCCGGGTTTGTCTCTGTAGGCAGGGCTCCCAGCACTGTACTTGACTTTGGCCTGTTCATCATCAGAATCAGAGCTGTGTTTCTCTTCCTCTTCCTCATCCTCAGAGTCCATGAGGAGAGGCCTATGACCCAGATTTTCCGGTTCAGTATCATCATCGTTGAAATCTTGTCCTCCCTGAAGAACTTCTTCATCCTCTTGTTCTTCCTCTTCACTGCTCTTAGGAGAAGGGGGATCCGATTCAAAATCGCTTTCAGATTCGTCATTTCCCTTCTGCACCTGACCCTGTACGGATGAATTCTCTGAGGTTTTCTTCCCAGCCCGGTGGTCTTTTGACACTATACTTGTCTTTCTACTCTTCATAGGGCTTGCAGGGCTAGTTTCTTGATTCGTGGATGAATGTTCGATTTTCTTTTCAGGAGAACCTGCAGGTTCAAAGAAAAATGCTTTTAGAATTCTAATGCATTTCAAAACCATTTGCAATAAACAATATTTACTAACACAAAGCATTCCAAATCCTTCATACCAGTTCTCTTGCAGTGGTTCTCAACCTTCCTAATGCCGCGGCCCTTTAATACAGTTCCTCATGTTGTGGTGACCCCCAACCATAAAATTATTTTTGTTGCTACTTCATAACTGTAATGTTGCTACTGTTATGAATCATAGTGTAAATATCTGATATGCTATATGTGTTTTCCGATGGTCGCAACCCACAGGTTGAGAACCACTGTTAGAGTAAGATATAAGGTCAGTTAGGCTCAGGGAATGCCACTTGTCCTGACCATCCACTGACTGGATGGTCAGGTCCTTCAGAGCAGACAGACTTACTTGTCTCTGTCCCTACATGCCACCTACTCATCTCTGGCCCTCACCTACAGATAACTTTTATTTATACCTGGCATAGAACTCTGAATACAGTACACAAGCAGATCTTCTTCTCCCACTTTCAAAGTAAGATTATTCAGACAACTGCCCCTGCAATTACCTGCTTATATTTACCAACCTTTTGCTTATGTTTCATTGTTATAAAGTTTGAATGAATATAGAGATACCAACAAGCATGAATAGCTTGTCTGCTCAATTATGTGTTTCACTTTAATTTTCTTAATTGACATTCCTTTGTGTGTGTGTGTGTATGTTTGTGTGTGTGTAAACTAGTATCGTAGGAGTCGGGTTAACATGGAATGCATCCCCTTAGCCAGACCAAAGCTAAGGACCAGGCTCTGAACTGAGCTGTACCAAGGGCATCTGCCTTCTCCAGATGACACAGCTCCCTTTATCATTTCTATACTAGTAAACATCACATTAAAAGCATATGCCACCCATGAAAAAATGTTAACGGTCACTGTATGATCAGTAATAAAGTTGCACCAGAGTGCTATACAACGTCATTGTATATAATGAAGATATAGTCTATTAGTTTACATGAAAATATACTGCCATCCCAATATGCTGGTGTACTGAGCTGATTTTCCAGAGGTAGAGACGGAATTGAGTTGATCCAACCACATACCTATTCACCCTTTCCCCTCCTTTGATTAATCACATATTTTCAAAATAATTAGTGAGGGCTGGAAGTCTAATCTGCAGTCATAAAAATAATTTGCTTATGATGGAAGAATTATTGCTTTCCCGTTGGTAACATGGTGCCCCTATGGCACACGACACCTCTGAGTTATGTCCTTCTCTTTGAAAGTCAGGTCTGCTGTCTTCCCACCTCTCTAACTATTCTTTCTTGGTCATAATTGTAGAGACTTCTCCTCCAGTGGCATCTCCTTAAACATGCACGTTCCCCAGGGTCCTGTCCTTGGTTGTCCTTCTCCGTCTGCATGGCTTCCCCTGGGTCTTAACTAATGTATGTTAACTGTCACATGCACCATAATGACTGGATCTCTAATACCATGAATACCTATCTATCTTATTCATCTCACACTTATGAATATGTATCCTATTATTACTTCAAAATCAGCAATTTCAAAAGGAATCACCTTTCCTCTGAAAATGGGCTCCTCACCAGTTCCCTCTAAATGCCCTCTGCACAACATTTCCATCTACCTAGTTCTACAAACCAGCAGATATCTGGAAATAATTTTCCCTCTTCCCACCAAATCGTGTTTTTAAAATCTCTTGAACCCGTTCCCTCCTCTCCCTCTGCCATTTCATCCCCTCCTTGTCTCTCATCTAGCAGCTCTTCAGCCTCTGACCCGCCTGCCTACAGCCCCACATCCTCACTCTGCTCTTCTCCTGTCACCAGAAGCACTTTTCCGAAACTCTCATCCTGTAGCTACTGTGTAAAACCTTTCAGTGGCTCTAAAGTCCCACCCTGAGCCCACAAAGGGGCCGTTCTCTGCTTGGACCTGACTTTGGCCTCGGACCCAGATGTCTCCCATGAATTTTCTTCATTATAGCCACTCAGCCTCTCCCCACTCAAACTCAGTAACTGAACAGATTTGGGTAAAGTGGGGTTTTCTGTTTGTTTTTTAGCTGTCTTGCTATCCAACCTCATAACATTTGCTATCAAAACCTGAGGAACCAGGAGCACTCTGCTATTTTAACATCTCTCAACCATTTAATACCGTACCTCAGTATGTCCTTCTAGCATTCCCACTCCCACCTGACCTGCCTAGTGGGCCTGGCTGTATTTCAAGACCCAGCCTGTGTCATAGCCCTTTGGAGGCACCCCTTGAATAATGCCTGTTTTTGGTGTTTCTGATGACCTTAGTACAAGCCTTACTTGTAGTACCTATTGTACTGTATTACAATGATGTGTTTACTTGTCTGTCTTCCCACTTGATTATGAGCTCTCAGACACAAGCCTATTTATCATTTACCTCTACCCTACCACTGTGCTGAATCAATATTTGTTGAATGAAACAAATACTCTGAGCTCACAAATATGGACACATATATATTCGATATACTCAGAAAAAGAGAGTTACATAGACAATAAACCCTTTACATTTGGAGATGTTTTAGCTCAGAATCAGGCACTCACATTTTTTGATTCAACAAAAATGTTTTATAGGGCACTTTCTTATACATTGGTCATTAATTAGTGAATAAAATGAACATGGTCTGGTGCTCCTGGGGCAGGGGAGGCGCCAGCCTGCTCTGGATGGCTGGTGAAGGCTTCTTGAGGAGACACTGACCAGTGACCAGGGGCCAGCGTGCCATGGACAGGCAGAAAGCTGCTCCAAGTAAAAGCCACAGCATGTGTGGAGGCCAATTCAGGAAAGAGGTTGGTATGCTTAAGGGACTGAGAATAGGCCACTGTGCTGCAGCATGGAGAGCCAAGGGGATACCGTACAACATGAGGGAGGAACGGGGCAAGGAGCACACTGTACAGGTCCCTATATGCCATAAGCTCAGTTTGGTTCTAAATTGTGTAGTGAGAAGTCTTCACAGGCTTTATTTAAAATGGGCGTCATGCTCTGATTGATATTTCCAATGATAACTGAGTGAAGAGAGGGAACAAAGGGGGGGTCAGGGAAGAGGAAAGTGGGGTCCTTCAGGTTAGAGATGGTGGCTTGATGATGGTGGTGTCGGGGTAAAAAAAATGGAAGAAGAAACTGAAGAGGGGAACTCTGCATGGTAATGCCATTAGCAGGCAGTCAAGTGAGTGAAGAGGTAGCTGAGAACAGAGGCCATGATCAGGAACTGGTTTTGGACACAAGTCTTGAGGTATCTGTGAGACATTTCAGCGAGAGCAGGTGTCTGTGGCTTGAGCACGCTGGTTGGTTTTTAGTGGAGAAAAGAGATCTGGGAGTCCTCACCATGCAGAGGATACGCAGAATCACACTGACGGAAACCACCTAGGAAGACGGGACAGAAGAGGAAAAGAGGGTCCAACACTGAGCCCTCAGGGGTCAAACACTTAGAAATCGGCAGGGGAACATGCACAGCAAACTGAAAAGTGCCAAAGAAGAGGCCCCAAACCAGGTGAGTGCAGCATTACAGAGGCCAAGAGAGGCAAGCATTTCTGGGGAGGGAACAGACAGCTGAGCAGGTGCTGCCAAGAGCTCCAATGCACTGAAGACAGAAAACGGCACTGGCTCTGGTCGGATTTGCAATTGGTTGGCATCTTGAAACAAGGAGTGGGCAGGCAATCTAGTGAGGCTGCGTGAGGGGAGAGAGGACACTGAGAATTCCATCAGGTTCTACTAAAATACAAATAGGATCTTCATCCATTATTCACCTGCTAGTTCCTTAAAACCAGCCAAGAGCTACGTGCTGTTTCTTTACAAATTTATAACAGGCTTATCTTAAATCCTAACAGATTAAACCCAAATCAAATGCAGAGTCTCCAGTTTGCCTTCTCCATACATCATACTTCTGATATGAAAAACAAAGATTACTTTTAGGTGAGCCACAGAATTTATTTTCATGAATTTTTATTCAAAAGCAAAAGATGTACTGGCAAAGACATGCAATCATCCCTCACTTTGGGAAATTTCCTCTAAGATGCATTATAACTTATTACCTCCTCAGGCTACTTACCCACCCACAGGGAACCACAAGGTGCACGCCTCATGCCTGCTCATGCACACCTTCAGCAACATTCCAGTGTGTTTCCCAAAGTATATTCTGCAGAAACTGTTCCCATAACAAGAACCGAGCAGCTCTGTGGCCTCAGAGAGATGAGTTTATGAAATGCTGCTCACCTAGAAAATGCTCAGTAAAGGGCTGTTCAGTCCTACACAAGAGAATCTGTTTAATTTTATGAAACCTAAATTTCCCAGATTTGCTTCACTATACTTTTATTTACATGTAACACCTATTAACCTTTATAGACAATTTTATCAATAGCACTTTGGGAAAATGCTGCCCTACAACTTCTCTGGGAAAATTTCCATTTCTAGGGCATAGAGTTTTGTTCCCTGGGTTTTCTGGAACATTTAACATAGGACAAAATTCTTCAATTAACAGGAAAATTTCCATTTCTAGGGCACAGTTTTGTTCCTAAAGGTCTTCTGGAACATTTAACGTAGGACGAAATCCTTCAATTTGCCTGTTTCCTTTACTCAATTGGCCAACACTGCTATATATACACACACACACACATTATTGATTTTAGAGAGAGGAAGGAAGAGGGATAGAGAGATAAAAACATTGATGTGAGAGGAACATCATCAGTAAGAGAGAAACATTCAATCGGCTGCCTCCTGCACACCCCCTACTGGGGATTGAGCCCGCAACCTGGGCATATGCCCTGACCAAAATCAAACTGTGACCTTCCGGTTCATGGGCTGATGCTCAACCACTGAGCCACATGGGTCGGGCAGGCCAACACTGCTTGCCAAACACATTTGTCAGCTTCTCCTTCTGTCTGCCCTTTGTCAGGCTTTCAAAGTTGTATTAATAGAGATATACATTTTTTGGTTATAAAGTGCTAGACAGATCATTTTATTTGTCATTGAGGATATAAATTTGTGGGGTTTTTTCACTTACCATTTTCAGTGCATCTTTACAGGTAGCAATAATAGTCCATTATTAATTCTAATAGAAACATGATAAAACACTATATATACAACATGTAACTACCTGTAGAACCTCTAGGCCAGCCGTGGGCAAACTACGGCCTGTGGGCCGGATCCGGCCCGTTTGAAATGAATAAAACTAAAAAAAAAAAAAGACCGTACCCTTTTATGTAATGATGTTTACTTTGAATTTATATTAGTTCACACAAACACTCATCCATGCTTTTGTTCCGGCCCTCCGGTCCAGTTTAAGAACCCATTGTGGCCCTTGAGTCAAAAAGTTTGCCCACCCCTGCTCTAGGCTGTTTCTAATCTTTCAACATCTTAAGTAAAGTCATAAACATGCACTTTTTCCTTGAGGGGGGAAAAAATAAAACTCTGCTTTTTAAATCAATTTAACTTTATCAATTTATTGTTATTCCCTTTATGCATAATTTACAGCTAATAAAGTTAACCCAGTAACAGTCTCTGACAAGATCACAGCTGAATGCTCCCTGTTCCCTCATATGTAATGAGGGAATATATACATTACCATGTTCTGAGGGAACAATGTAATAGGTTCCACTACATAAGGCTGTTGTAAAGAAAGCACTTAAAGTAGTGGCTGACATTTAATTTAATAAACACTTGGTAAAGATAACTAGCATCGTCATTTCCAGGGGGAAGCCAAACTCAGCGATCTTATTCATTATACTCTAAACTCCTAGCAACTTTTCTGGACTCAGTAGTTGAAGATGAATCTAGATGAGAGGGAAGACTGAGGAAAAGGGAAGGAGAGTGCAATTCTTTGGCTAATTCAAGAGTAATTCAGGTCACTCTATTTTATACCTGAAACTAAAATAATATTGCATGTCAACTGTAGTTGCAAAAAATTTAAATACATTAAAAAATACACACACACACACACACACACACACACACACACAGTAGTTCTGTCCATTTTAGAATTGGCCAGAAATTTAAGTAGGCAAATAATTATATGTCCATATACCACAAGGATGCATTTTGGATCCTGGAAACTGTGTATCTGATTTTTAAATAGCTAGAGTTGAGCACACAGTATAAGAAATTATAAAGGACTGCTTTCAAGAAGAACAAGAAAAGACACACACGATGATCTAGGCCATCTTTGCGGTTGCAGATTACCTCCCTATAAAGTATGGACAACTAGGGAAATTTTCTGTTTGCATAGACAGACTAGTTTTATTTCTTTTACTGCCTCCCCTTCATAAAATTAAAGTAAGTAATTAATAATATTTATCCAAATTCCTTTTTTCTCCCATATTCTCACAACTCACTCTGACATTGTGTAAATGTCTATTTCTCCATCTTTCCACTCCGTCAATTGAAGTAGAGGCAAGAGCAGCAATGGGCCTCTGACAGCATGCTAAGAGCAACTTAAGTGTTAAGCACCATAAGCAAAACTTATAGGTGGTCTTCTCTCTCCAGTGCTTCCTGCTGAAGAAAAGGTAAGTTCCAGGCTACATATTACAACAATCCTAGATAAGGTTTTACTTTCTGTAGTAACAGCCATCTACTTAATTGTCCTTCTGCACTGTAAAACTATAGAAAAATTGAGGAAGAAATGGAATTATACAAAAATAAAAATTATTTCAATACATTCTAAGGCTTTTAGTCCTATCCCATGGCTTAAAAGACTGTCAAAATTAGTATTACAAGTTATAATGTTGTTTACCAACTATACAATGTACAATACTTTAAAATGTGACTTCATAGCTAAGAATGCTATCAACTTTTATAATCTATTTCTTTGCCTAAACATATTCCTGTAATAAAAAAATAAAAATAAAAAATAAATAAATAAAACTGCTCAGATATTACTACTATTTGCTCCTGGTTTCAAATTGCTTCTTCCAAGCTGTTATGATTTACTACAAAATTTAAATCAGGATATTTATTTCACTGGCTTGAGTTAATTTCCCACAAGGATAGCCTAAATATTGCCTTATACTTCAATATATCCTAAATCCTAATAATCCCGGTATTTGCTGAGATTTTTATTATTAACATAAAAATGGCTGTTTTTCAAGTAGGTAGAAGAGGAGATATAATATGTGGAATATACTAAGAACATGTATTTAAAGCATAAACAAATATCTAGAATGTTACCACAGTTACATCTTTTCTCTATTAATTGACTTTAAAATGGCATATATTGACCAAATTTTATATTTGATTCTATGTAGGGCTTCGTTATATTAAATAAAGTAGAATGATATTTTGATGGCTCCTAGTCAGGATATTCTTTATTTCTGTTTTGTGCCTTGAAACTATAAATTGTAAAAATTTCAGCTTTTTGAGTATTCCTCATCTTTTGCTGGAAACAGCCAAAATTCAATCAGAGCCAAACCCTAAGAATAAGGTGAGTGGCTAAGATAGATCATGCAGATTTGGGTAAATTATTAATAACAGCAATGGTGAGTTGTGAAGTCTCAAATTTTCTTGTGTGACATGGTACTATTTCTCGGGGAAATTCCTAGTTAACTATTGAAAAAAAAAAAAGAGCAATGGAAGCCACTAAAGTGTCAAGAGAACTGGTACTTATTCTCATTGCTTTCTGGCTTAATGTACCTCATGTATAGAATTTCAAGATAGTAGTTCCAAGCTAATTAAAGTAGTGCGTCAATTATTCAGTACTATTAGTAAAATAACAAACATTTACTAAATAAGTGAAATACAAAATTAATCATTTGAAAACAGTCTGTACAAAATATACATAAATATAGCAGCCATGGCTAGTGTTGCTCAGTGGCTAGAGTGCCATCCTGTGCAGCGAAGGGTCACAGGTTAGATTCCTGGTCAGGGCACATACCCAGGTTGGGGGTTTGAATCCCAGTTGGAGTGTGTGTGTGAGGCAACCTATCAATGTTTCTCTCTCTCTCTCTCTCTCTCTCTCTCTCTCTCTCTCTCTTTCTCTCTCTCTCCAGAATCAATAAAAAACATATCCTTGGGTGAGGATTTATATATGTACTAGAGGCCCGATGCACGAAATTCATGCAAGAGTAGGCCTTCCTTCCCCCGGCTGCCAGCACTGGCTTCCCTCTGGCACCCAGGACCCGGGCTTCCCTCTAGCTGCTGGCAGGCACCTGGGACCCAGGCTCCCCTCACAGCCCCGGCTTTGTCCAGATGATGTCCAGAAGGATTTTGTCCGGATGATGTCCAGAAGGATGTCCAGTCTAATTTGCATATTGTTTTTACTAGAGGCCCAGTCCATGAAATTCGTGCACAAAGGGGTGGGGAGGGACCCTCAGCCTGGCCTGCACCCTCTCCAATCTGGGACCCTTTGGGGGATAAGCGGCAGTCGGACATCCCTCTCGCAATCTAGGACCACTGGCTCCTAACCGCTCACCTGCCTGCCTGCCTAATCGCCCCTCACCCCTCTGCCTGCCTGCCTGATTGGCCCTAACTGCTCCTCTGCTGGCCTGATCACCCCTAACTGCCCTCCCCTGCCAGCCTGATCACCCCAACTTCCCTCCCCTGCCTGCCTGACCACCCCTTACTGCTCCCCACTGCTGGCCTGATCACCCCTAACTGCTCCTCCCTGCTGGCCTGACCGCCCCTAACTGCCCTCCCCTGCCAGCCTGACCACCCCTAACCGCCTCTGCCTCAGCCCCTGCCACCATGGCTTTGTCCGGGAGGCAGGCAGGACAATCAGAAGATGTCCAGTCGACCTGGTCTAATTAGCGTATTACCCTTTTATTAGTATAAATTATTATAGATATATAATACTCCCCTTCCTTCATCAGCAGAGACTAAATGAAAGTGTCCTTTGATGGGCTGTTCTCATCTGGAATCATGTACTGTGTCTCACTTTGTCTATATCTGCCCCAGAGTTGTAGCAGGGATTAAAGTGAGAAAACTGCTTATACATACACTACTTACAACAGTGCTGGCACGTTGCAGATACTCATTAAAGGGCTGTATTATTGTTATTGCTAATGTTTTATGCCATCATTTCATGATGATTTATGGAGGACCTGCTATATACTTCCATATACTTCAAATGGTACTGAGAAATGAATCATGAGAGAATAGTAAGTAATAGTGTCAAGTGCACAAATGCAGTACTGCAAGGGTTTTTCACACGTTATCTAACTCCCTACCATGAGGCTCCCACAATAACGTAAAAATGCTCTTTAAGGTTTGCTATAATCTTTCCTCTTCAATTTATCAACCACAGCTTCAAAATTGCTCCACTTGCCTTCCATGGCAGATCACTGTCATGACTTCCTACCACTGTTACCTCCCAATGCTCATTCCTTTGCTTTCTCTTTTCTCTTTCCATTTCTTTCTATTGGTGAACTTAATCCTGTTTCATAGCTTCAACTATATCTTGAAAGCAAAAAACAAGAATGGAGTTTAAGAGATATAATCCAATCTCTTTTTACACATAAAGAATTTAAAACTAGGGAAAATGACTTGCCCAAGTTTAGGGCCATCCATTAAGGCCATAGAGACTTCTCTTCTGATGCCACTAGTTTAAAACTCTCATCTGCAAATTCTACAATCAAACTATCAGTAGGATATCAGCAGCAGCAAACATTCAATATAGCATATCATTAACCACCTACAAAATACAACCACAGACTTGTCTTACGTTTCTTTAGTAACCCCTTTAAAGCCATGCCTGAAAAGTAAAAAAACAAACAAAACAAAAACAATGAATAGAATGGGCATTGTATTGTTTCTATTTCATCAAAATAGTGTTTTGTTGAACTGTACAATCAATTCCTTTTGAGTATTTTGTAGAGTTAATTCTAGAGATACTATATTCTAATATGTTACTCGTACCATTGTGTTTTTATTTAAAACGGAGCACTATACAAAAATGAAAGAATACTCAACTTTATAAAATCCATGGGAGATAAACATCTAAAAATAACCTCAGGTACTTCATCTCTACATAAGGAAAATAATGGAACTTACCTGAGAGAGCTAAACCTTAAACAATATTCATCTTATTTACTGAAAGCTTATTAAATATTAGTGTGTGTACATGTGAGAGTGAGAAAGATATTAGATTACCAGAGTATACTTTGATAATTTAGTAATTCATCACAGTATCAGATGGCATACAAAGATGAATAAGACAACTGCTGCCTACGAGAAGCTTATCATTGACCAACAGTTGTGAAACCCCATGACCTGGAAGATGACTGACCCAGGTAAACAACTGGGAGGTTCCAAGGAACAAGCTTTCCTAACCATAAATCTGCCAAATGAATATAAGAACATAAATTCATCTATTCCATGCTTGAGTTTTCATAAAAGGAAATTTATAGGTGGTCAAATTATAGTCTTACACAATCTAAAAGAAGGTTCCAAACACAAAAAAATTTGTAGTCAATTTTCACAGATTTTCATATAGTATTCTTTTAAACAAATACTTCATGAAAACAATAAGATGCTAGCTATTGCCAGTCTATTTTATTTTTTAAATTTATCTTTATTGTTCAAAATATTACAGATGACCCCCTTTTTTCCCCCTTTAACTCCCTCCACCTCACACCCAGCCACCCCAGGTCTTCACCAAACTTTTGTCTGTGTGCATGGGTTATGCATATAAGTTATTTGGTTAAAATAGTGCAGATGATGTATTCTTAAATCACACAGTAAATGAACCTTCATAAACTATACCAAAAATTTCAATATATTTAGAAAAATGTCAAAAATGTGGAGAGTGGGACATGTTTGCCTCATACTATTCATATTACCACTCTTCTAATCAGATTTCTGTCTTTTAGAGGACAGTTCATTTAGTTATAAATCAGGTGGTACAATTTTAATCATATAAGAAGCTTCCAGGTTCAAAGAAATTTTGTTTTGATGTTCCTTTGCTCAGATTATAGGGAATAAGTGGCTTGAAACTGCTATTATAATTACATGCCTTCTGTTGTCTCCTCATCTATGATATAAGGGAGGACGTGAGGCTGTAAGACTTTAAAGCTCACTTTGAATTGGCAGCATACAGCATATTAGAGGATTAGAGGATTAAGAAAAGGTTTTATCAAAATCTGCACTATTTCTCTGAAGACAGGCTGAGTGACAAGGCCAAGTATAAGACAATCATACTAGTTGTGAACAGTATTTCCTAGCCAGATTAAAAATGCTATAAAACTGACATTTCTAATATGTTACTCATATCATTGTAAATTCTTATTTAAAACAGACCACTTAATACTTTTGTTTTGCAGAACAGAGTTTAGAATTACAGAGCTAGACTCCTAGTTATTCACTATCTAACCTTAAGCAAGTCATTGACTCTGAGTCTGTTTCCACTGTATGTATACAATAGAATTCACTAAGTAGTAATCATTACTGTTAACACTCTAGAAGAATTCTTGATCTTCAAGAATTATATACTACAATCTAAAGCTATAAAACATACACCTAATTCATTATCCTCCTATATAATAAAAGCTTAATATGCTAAGTGTCCAGTCGTCCGGTCATCTGTTCAATCAATCAAAGCATAATATGCTAATAATATGCTAAGGTGACTCAACCGCTCGCTATGACATGCACTGACCACCAGGGGGCAGATGCTCCAACCAGTAGTTTAGTTTGCTGCTGGGGTCTCCAACCAATAGGGATTGAGTGAGACTGGCTGGACATGCCCTGGAGCCCTCCCACGGTCCCTCCCCAGTCCCAATTGTGGGTGGGTGGGTGGGAGGTAATCAACCAAAGACCATCCTATATAATAAAAGGCTAATATGCAAATTGACCAAACGGCAGAACAACCAGTCACTATGATATGCATTGACCACCAGGGGGCAGACACTCAATGCAGGAGCTGCCCCCTAGTGGTCAGTGCACTCCCACAGTGGGGGCGCCACTCAGCCAGAAGCCCAGCTCATGGCTGGCGAGCGCAGCCACGGTGGTGGGAGCCTCTCCCACCTCCGCGGCAGCACTAAGGATGTCCGACTGCTGGCTTAGGCATGCTAAGCTGTCAGTCGGACATCCCCTGAGGGCTCCTGGACTGCGAGAGGGTGCAGGTCGAGCTGAGGGACCCCCCGAATGTATGAATTTTGTGCACTAGGCCGCTAGTGGCTTATAAAATGACACAGCACTTGGACTCACAATTGATAATAGTTTATGTTACAACAAATATTTTCTACAAGCCCAGTGCATGACATTCGTGCACTATGGGGGCGGGGGGGTTCCCCAGCTCAGCCTGCAGCCTCTCACACTCCGGGACCCCTTGGGGGATGTCCACCAAGAGGTCCTTAGCGCTGCCGTGGAGGTAGAGGCAGGAGAGGCTCCTGCCACCGCCACTGCACTCACCAGCCGTGAGCCTGGCTTCTGGCTGAGTGGTGCTCCCCCTGTGGGAGCGCACTGACTACCAGGGGGTAGCTCCTGCATTGAGCATCTGCCCCCTGGTGGTCAGTGCATGTCATAGCAACCGGTCATTCTGACATTCGGTAGATTTGCATATTAGGGTTTTATTACATAGGATATATGATGGAACTTTTTGCAGCCCTAAACTCAATTTAACTTCCTATTAGATAATGAAACCTATGAAGTGGGTCTAGGGTTTGGGAGAGTAGTTAAAAATGAAATGCAATGTAAGAAATCTAAAACTTTAGTGACATAATTCATATGGTCTATATGGCAACAAAATTCTTTATATACTACTAGAGGCCCAGTACATGAATTCGTGCACCTTGAAAGAAACTGTGGGCTGAAAGGCTGCAGTAGGAACAGGGGCAGGTCTCGGCCCATTCTCCACGCCCCTGCCCATCCCTCCCGCCACAGCCCCTGGTCACCTGTCTGCCAGCAGCCCTGCTCCCATCACCGTCGCTCCCATGTGCTATTGGCACTGACCACGCTCGCACCCATTGACAGCGCGGAGCACTTGGGGCCAGTGTCAGCAGCAGGCGGAAGAGCGAGGCAGGACTGTGGTACGCAGGAGCAAAGAATTTTCAGAAACCACCAGAGGCTCACTCTGCTGACAGTGACTGGCGCCCCGCCTTGGTCTGGCACCCCTGCTCACCTGCCCCATCATCCCGCCACAGCCAACACCTGCCATGTTCCGCATATGCCCCCAGGTGATCAGCACACGCAATAGCTACCAGCTGTCCGGTTGTTCCATTAGGTCTAGCCTATTTGCATATTAACCTTTTATTATATAGGAGATATACATACATATATATATATATATATATAATTAGAGGCCCTGTGCATGAGATTTGTGCACTGGGTGGGGAGTCCCTCAGCCCGGACTGCACCCTCTCACAGTCTGGGACCCCTTGGGGGATGTCTGTCTGCCAGCTTATGCCTGACCCCTCTCGCAGTCCGGGGCTCTCGCAGTCTGGGACCCCTCACTCCTTACCACCCACCTGCAGTGGAGGGGGCAGAGGCTCCCTCCACCGCTGCTGGGCTCACCAGTCGTAAGCCTGGCTTCTGGCTGAGTGGTGCTCTCCCTGTGGCAGCACACAGACCACCAGGGGGAAGCTCCTGTGTTGGGCGTCTGCCCCTTAGTGGTCAGTGTGGTTGGTCATTCCACTGTTGGTTGATTTGCATTTGCATATTATGCTTTTATTATATAGGATTTTTCAGAAGGTGTGTTTATTAAAATGAGGTAGTCCAAATTATAGAATAATTCACAAAGCCATAGACCCTATGTTTGTAACTAACTGTAAAACAATACTTTGGGGAGAAGGAAAGATGTATGGGCTTCAGGATGGGATGAATACTATGCTTTTAATTATTTTTATGTGAATAATGATAGTTATTACTTTAATAAAAATAGAAATGGCAGTATTAAAATAGTCCTTGGTAGTGCAGAGCTTCTCAGATTAAGGTTTAAAGGTTTTATTTAGTAGTTGAGAATACTAGCTCATTATTACTAGAACTTTGTACTACTACTAACTGCATAGCATCTGCAAAACTTATTTAACACTAAGATTTTGGAATTTAGTAGTAAGTAATAAAAATATTATTTAAAAAACACTACCAACAACAGCCACATTAGGAACAAAAACTGAGGACATGTATGGTTTGTATAACATACCCTTGTTTAATCCTTTCAATAATCTCATGAAGTAGTTAATATCTCCATTTTAAGATAAAGAACCCCTCCCCCCAAGAAATTAGGCAACCCCCAATATCACATCGTTAATTTGTGGTAGAACTAAGATTTATACTCAGGGCTTTACATCTTCAAAGTCAATGTTCTTTATGATGTTCCAACCTAACATCAGTTTACTAGTAGTAGCCTGACATAACAGGTAAACATAATTCATGTTAGTTACAATATCAACTAATGGGATAAGTTGTTACTTTCACATACAGCACCACACAGAATCTTGCTATAATTGAACTTTGCATAAATGAATAATTTTAATTTTGCCCATAAAGAAATGTTTAAAAAGCAGAAGAAAAGCTAGATTTGATTCATTTTTTAAGACATGGTCTACCAAAACATTATCTTCAGTGAATCTTCCTAAAAGTCTGAAAGTAGAATCATAAGCTAAGGCACCAAAAAAAATCAGAAAGTTGAGTCTTTGTGAACCAACCTGTGTAACTACAGGCCAGCTGTCTACCTATAGTGGACCTGGAGTACACAAAGTGTCAGAGGGTATGGAATCCAGGATTAGGGCCATAGGGAGCAGCCATTCCCCTAGTTGAGGCTTTCCCCTAGTATAGGTATTTTTTTGTTTTGCTTTTTGTTTTTTTAGCTCAAATACAATGAAGCAGTGCCTCAAAAATTCACGATAAAAATGACCAACACAGAATTATCAAGCACCAGTTTAGGGAGGAAAAAAAGATATTTTTAGGCAGCAAAGTTTAAATATTTTCCTCCCACACATACATTCTCAAGAAATCAGTAGAGGAGTTCTTCTATTAACAAACCAACAAAGAAAAACAGGAGAACCAGAAATTTCCAAGACTCCTGGTGTAGAAAAGAAAATACTAGCATGATAAATGTGTGGCAGGCACTGAAAGCAACCAATTCGGACTGCAGAACTCTATGAAATATGTAACCAGGTACAAGAGAAAATGACAGCCACCTTTAATTGGGAAGAATTTTACAATGCTAAATAAAAATGAGTTGATGATAGGATACATAAAAAACAAGGGAACAACAGTGCTCGGTAGAGTATATTTTCATTGGACAGAAAATTTCTTTTTCTTTTCCCAATTTCTAAAAGCTTATGAAGAATTCATTTTGTTTCAGTAGATTCAGTTATTTCACTATTAGAGGAAAATGAACGCTCCACTTTTTTTTTAACTCAAAAAGTATATATAACAAAGTATTTCTATGCTTGATAATGCATAGATTATATTTTGTGTGGGTGGAGTTCAATTTTTAGGTTATTTTTAGATTTTTAATTTTGTATTCTGGATCCGATGAATATAAATTAACAATGCTAGCATAACCAAGTGATTGCCTTTTCTTCTCTCTCTGGCAGCACATTTCTCCTATGACCATTCCCTCCTTATTTCCAGTCTATCTACTCAATTTTTCATAACCAAACTACTGCAATGTTCATTAATCCTAAATCTGAAAAGATATTTTGGAAGGGTAGCATTTATATTAAAGGGCATTTTTCAAGGGCACTGTCCTAACACTAAAGGGTACAAATTTTAGGGATAGTCATAATTTTTTCATACATCCAGTAAATATTACTAGGTGGTTACTGGACAGGCTACTACCCAGGATTCAAAGACAGACAATTCATATATCCAAGCCTCAACAAGCTTAAAATCTAATAGAGACTTTAAATACTCACAGTAAAAAGAGAACACAAAATAAAACGCAGCAATCAAGCTCAAACACAGAAATATGCTCAAAAATCAGTGAGCATATTTCTAGTTACAAAAATCCTAGGCCAACTCCAAAATAAGGGTGTCCAGGGGAAAGGCAAATCATTGAGACTCACACTAGCTCCTGATTCTACTAGTTATTTTTCCCAGAGTTCTTCAGAAGCTCTTAAAAAACATAGAAGTTGCATAGACATGTGAAAACCTGAAATCCATTATACATCTTCTTCTAGAGCAGTGGTTCCCAACATGGGGCACACACCCCACAGGAGAGGGGCAATTTGATTTTTAAGGGGGGTAATTCAAGAATGAGTTATTAGCAGTGAATTTTCTGCATTTCTTATGGTTCTAGGGGCCTCATATAGAGTATATAAATATAAATTGACATATTTATGCATTTCAGTTCTCTAGTATGTTTTGAAACTTTATTTGCTATTTTTCATATCACTTCATATTATTATTATTTCAATAATTTCTTAGTGATTTCTTCCTCAGTACTTCAACTGTTCTTTCGTTCCTTTATTTTTCTCTTTTATGGATGCCATGTTCTTTGGAAGCTTGTTTAGACCAAGTTAATGGGCCTTTTAGGCTTCTTCCACATGACGAGGAGTTCACTTTTTGAATAATAAGAATTATATGTCACGGGGTCATCAGGATTTTAGAGGTGCTTAGGAAGGGCATGGCCAAAAATAAGGTTGGGAACCACTGTTCTAGAGTATGAAAATAAAGCTAATGCTGAAATGACTTTCTGCCACAAATAGATCAATATCTCAAGTCACTGAGTACTATGTCTGAGAACTTAGAGAGACCATTTTGAGATACCATAATTTTTTTTTTAAAGCAGTAACATTTGTTTAGCCTACTGAGAATGTGAGGGAGCACATCAATGCAGATTAATTAAATAGACACAGTAAATTGTCTTTCCCAATTAATAATGTCAGTTCACTCATGAAAAAGATAATTAGAAAACAAGCAGAAAATGACAAGAATATAGACTCTTGTCAATAAATGGTAAAATGTACACTATGGACCATGACAGTTACTATGCTATAGTTTCTGGATAACCAAATCTCAACGTTGAAAAGGTGTAACACTGCCTTGATGTGTCCACCAAAAATCCTGAACACCTATTTCTTTCTTTAAAAAAACAAACAAAACAAAAACCTAGGGCACAAGGGGTCTCCCAGTCTCCCATCCAAGTAGTAACCAGGACCGACACTGCTTAGCTTTGGAGATAAGGCGCCTTCAGAATGGCATAGCCTAACACCCAGGTATCGGTTCACCTAGTTCTTAGCTAGGCTTTACATTCATCAGTGTTTCTTTTGTTGTTGTTCACTCTTGTTTGTATTTTTTTAAATGGTAGTGATGATTAGTACACATGTAACTTGTTTGAGAAATAAAAGAAACAGAACCAAAGAACATGGCTGACAGTTACCTTGAATATACAGGAGTAAAAAGTAGTTTTACAGTTGCGAGTACATTAAACAATAAATCTATTGTAATTATCATAACCTGCATGTTTTTTTCCCATATGAACAACTATAAACCTACTTTTACCTACTTCTGTATTAAACAAAATCTTTACCTTCTACTATAGTATGATTTCTCCCAATACATTTCCCTTTTCCAAGATTAAACTCATTTTTTCCATTATAACCAAACCCACAAAAATCCACTTATGCCAAAGTGAGATCCTACTCTATCTTAATGTCCTCAACACTGTTAACTGGGTAATTACTTTGAAAATGTTAAACAACCCAATCAAAAAATGGGCAACGGACCTAAATAGATACTTTTCTAAAGAGGACATAAGGAAGGCCAAGAGACATATGAAAACATGCTCAAAGTCACTAATCATCTAAGAGATGCTAATCAAAACGACAATGTGGTACCATCTCACACCTGTCAGAATGGCTATCATCAACAAATCAACAAATGGCAAGTGCTGGCGAGGATGTGGAGAAAAAGAAACCCTCAGTGCACTGCGGGTGGGAATGCAGACTGGTGCAGCCACTGTGGAGAACAGTATGGAGTTTCCTCAAAAAACTAAAAATGGAACTCCCATTTGACCCAGTGATCCCACTTCTAGGAATATATCCCAAGAACCTGGAAACACCAATCAGAAAGGATATATGCACCCTATGTTCATAGCAGCACAATTCTCCATAGCTAAGATCTGGAAACAGCCTAAGTGCCCATCAGCAGATGAGTGGATTAAAAAACCATGGTACAGCTACACAATAGAATACTATGCTTCGGTAAAAAAGAAGGAATTCTTACCATTTGCAACAGCATGGATGGAACTGGAGACCATTATGCTAAGCAAAATAAACCAGTCCGAGAAAGATATCATATGATCTCACTCATTTGTGGAATATAATGAACAACATAAATTGATGAACAAAAACAGAGACAGAGAAGCAATGATCAGACCGTCAAATCTCAGAGGGAAGGTAGGGGAGGGTGGGGGTCAGGGGGAGAGATCAACCAAAGAATTTGTATGCATGCATATAAGCCTAACCAATGGACACAGACACCGGGGGGGGGGGGGGGGGGGGGGGGGGGAGTGAGGGCATGAGTGGGCGGGAGGAAATGGGGGGTAAGGACACATATGTAATACCTTAATCAATAAAGAAAAAAAATTAAAAAGAAAAAAAGAAAATGTTACTACCAATATTTTTAAATGGTGAATAATAATATTTAAATTCTGGATTGAAATCAAAGCAAAAATGTAAAAACAAAGTAGTAGATCATTAGTGACAAATACAAAATATTTTTAAAATGCAGCTGTAAGCACATGTATAAACTAGGAAAACATAGGAATTTTAAGCAAAAGCTAAGCATAAAAATACCTTTTTATGTGTTTTCAATATATAAACGAGAGATATTTTCATGCCTGGATTTTTTTCAACAGTATCCAATAACAAAGGAGAAAGGAAACAGTTATAGTTCTATTATGTAAATCCACATTTTTCTATGTTGACAAAAGCACAAGTGAATCACCCAATGGAAAGAATGACATCAGGAAGACCAGGATGGCTGAAGGTTAAAATAATTTTCTATTTTCTGTAACTAACACCTGATTCTTACTTTGGCTTTATATCAATACAGTGTTTTGTTCTCAATCTTGTTCTTGTGTATATTCTTTTTAATGAAAGTGATGATGTTACACATGTAACTTGCCTGAGTGAGAAATGAAAGGAACAGAACCAAAAGGATCTTCTGGAGGATGGTTATGTGGAGCAGAAAGTGGTTCTACATTCTTATCTGAGGATGCTCTCTCCTCGAGCCTATCTGCAAAAATAAAATGAAACAAAACAAAAAATAAAATAAAATAAAAAACGGTCTTTAAAAAAATTTTAAGTGGTTTACAGTGTAAATAAAAGTGAAAATTAAACAAAAAAATAACGTTTTGAAAAATATTACATTCAGAGTTCATTTTTAAAACTATTAGGGGTAATCCTGAGTTTAATACATTATTTGTTGCTACAAAAGCAAGCTTAACAATGTAATCACAGAGCTAGATTTCACTAAATGCAATTAACCTAGTAATTTGGTTTGGTTTATTTAAATACCAGTTGTCTTCAACTTGTAACATACTGGACCTGCACTTAAACCCAGCGTACTAAACAGAGACATATTTGGCAGACTTTCTCCATAAATACATATGGAAAAAATATTGCAAATGGTCTCTCATTCATTAAATAAGTAAATCCTATTTCTCAACAGCAATAAAAGTAACACTATATTTTATAGTTCATTTCTCATATTGTTTATAGTTATTAAATCATTCACATACACACAGGTACAAAAATATAGGTACCTATTAAATTAAACATCTTATTGACATACCTTATTTATTCACCCAGCAAATACTTCTGTATTGTTTAGATACAGGCACTGTTTTAGGCAATGGGCATGCAACACCAAATTAAACAAAAATGCAATAAGCAAATGAGAAATATACACGTAGCATGTTAAAAACAAATAAACCTACAGACCAGGGCTGGGGAACTTATAAGGCCCATGAAATTATTTGGTCTGGCCCTGCCCAAGGCATTAAGAGTGAGTTAATTAAATGTTAGACCAAATTTTTTAAGTTGATAATTTTGTATGGCCGGTGAATGACGTGATACTCAAATGGCTCTTGGCAGAAAAAGGTTACCAGCTCTGCTAGAGAGAAAAATGTAGTGCCGGGTAAAAACGTTTAATGGAGATACTGACTGGATGGTTCGGGGACAGGGTCCTGAGATTCTGTACTTCAACAGGCTCCCAAGTGAAGAAATAGTACTGGTCAAGGAAGCATATTCTTCAGAAGGCAAAAGCCTAGAGCCTACATTATCCTGAATATACTCAATTACTGCTATGAACAACTAATTCTTTAAATATCTTTATGATAATGGATACAATGACTAACTTTTATGGCTAAAACTAACTCTGCAAAGTCCACATGAAACTTCAGGTTGCTTAAATCTGTACTTAAATTTTTTTTGAAGCACTAATATTTTGTTAAGAAAACACATCTGACAATTGACCTACACACAAACAAAACTTCCAAAACTTAAGAGCTGTTTTTCAAATCCAATACTGCAAGGGATAACAGTAAAATTTTATTTTAGGTTTTCTTTTTCAAGATATTAACTGTATACTTGATTCAGGAAATCAGTAACAAATGCTGATTGAACTATGGGGAAAAAAGCTTTTTTAAAAATATTTTGTCGTTCAACACCTCTGTATATTTGTGTGTGCCCACCACCCAAAGTCAATGCAATATTCAGATCACATATCATGGAATCTACACTTGAAACCTATATAATCTTTAAACAACATCACCCCAATAAATTTAATTTTAAAATGATTTTTTAAAAATTTTGAACATTAAAAAAAAGAGAGAGAGGTTAGTCTCATAGCATATTTCTAAAAAAATAAGACTGGAGAATACTTTATGTAACCAAGGGTCTTCAATTTATTGTCATGGAAAGCCATAAATCAAACCTAAGAGCGGCCTAAGAATCAGTGAATCATAGGGTACCTGTGGTTACCCATGTTTTCAGGCCCTGATTGCATTTATAGAATATCTGTAAAACCAGAGATTGTGCTTTGTATCACAGTCCTAGACTCCCCCATCCGTTCTTCATTTCCCAAACTCTGGTATACAAAAAGTGAGGACAAAGGAAAAGGGATGGGAAGGACAAATGGAGAGACTGTCTCAGAATGATAGCCACAGCATATCATTATCCAAGATCCCTAATTCTTGAAAATCAAGGCAGAGTTCATAGGAACTTAGGTCTAAATCAGGACCAAACTTCCTTCCTAAACCATCTGCATCAATCACTGCCTGGATTCCTGTGTAAAATGTAGTTACCTGAGACCTACCATAGACCTAATGAGCCAGAATATCTAGGTAGGGAGTCTATATTTTAACATAATCTACAGGTTTATAAACTACTAAACCAGTAGTTACAGAATATAAAAATGCAAAGTTACCACTAAGATTCTTTAAATCCTCACACACTGGTGGGTGAATTCATGATAAATGTTCAAATAACACCATATAGTAATGATAAGAGTAGAAACATTACCATGTAGGAGTAAACTAATATTTTTTATATAGAGGGTTCTCATAATTAAAAATATGAAGACATTGTTCAATGCAAACATTATCCAATTATTTCAAAACAGGTATCGAGATAGATTCAATATAAAATGAATCATGTTCTCATTGTTCCACAAAACATAGAATCAATTTTTCCACGAAAGAGTTTTTAAGTAATTTAGATTTTCAAAGTTCACATGATAATCTGGGTCCCAGGACACAAAATAGAAAATAAAAACATATACTGCATTAATTATTTTAAATGATCGATTGTTTCATAAATAAAAACTAATGAAGTGGTATGTAGAGTTACTTTTCAACTATATACTCACCCTAAAATGTATTTGAAGTTCTATTTCAAATAATTGGTTTTAACAATTAATAAATTATAATGATCTGATTATCCCCTGTGTCTCCCTGCCAATACCCCAAAAGAAAAACTTTTTTTCCATTTTTTAAATCTTGCTTTGGGGTCACTCAACATAAATTGTAGGAGACATGTCAAACAAAAAGTTATGATGAAAACAAAAATTTTAATAAAAATATGTAAGATTGGTTTTACCAAAGTTAACAAACTTTTAATAGAGCAAAGCTTTTGTTTTATTTGTCCAATATAAGAAACTTACCTCTTCCAGCCTTTCTAACAGAACTATTGGTGAATAAAGGCAGTATCTTTTCAAAAATTTTAATTGCTACAGATGGCAAAAACACAGGAATTAAAAATCCTAGAACCAAACTATATTCCATAATATCTATCATCAGAAAAAATTAACTACTCTAAATTGTTCAAGCCATTATCTTATTTATTAACCTTTAGTCTGTTCAAGCCAATGGTTAATAAATAAGATTTAAAAGTGCAGTCTTCATCTGATACTTGTGAAACTGTTTTAGTATACGTGAAAATTTCTGTTATTCTGCTCTCAAGGAACCATAATATATAAATTATATATTATATATAATTAGCTTAAAATGATGAGTTAATGTTTTACAACAAACTAATTATATAAGCAGATGTTTATATATATTTTATTCTGTGGCTTCATAGAAAACAAAACAAAACACACATTCAGTAGATTTTGCAAATTAGCCAGTCTTTAGTTTCTTCTATTCTTCCTTTTAGTTTTGATGTAATTTTAAACAAACAAACAAAAACAAACAAACAATAAATTCACCATCGACAAAAAAATATTCCATTCTATTAAGTATTATTTTTAATTAACATGTAGAGCTACACAGCTATTTGAACAAATGCAAGTTAAACATTTTCCCAAAGCAAACACCTGTATTCTAATTAGCATTTAATGTGTTAAATATTATGACAATTAGATTACCAAAGTTTACATACTAATCTAGATATTTTGGTACAACAGACAATGAAAAATATACTTAAATTTTTTAAAATATCACTGAGGCCAGCTGTATTAATAATTCTTCATTTTAATTTAATGTTTTGGTTTTAATTAGGAACAGGTAAAAAATTCTGAAGCATAAATGATATTCAGTTACACTAAAAGCAAAAGTAAGAAGAATCTGGTTTATTTCACATGTTAAATCCCTTTCTAACTATTTTCTTAAGGATCACTAAAAAAGAGCTCTTGTAATAATTTTAGTATCTCAAAATATATGATTTTAACATTATCTTCTGGATAATAGACATAAGTATTTCCTAAACACCAAATGCTTTTTATTTTTTTCTTTTAATAAATAACCATGTATCATTTTAAAAATAAAATGTGAAATAAGAATGTATTAGTATGAGCAATCATTACATGGTCAATGGTTATACCTTTAAGAAAGTATCTCATAAACCAAATCTAAATTATTTTATAAAGGACTTTGAAAATTGGTGAAAAATAACTGCCTGAGGAAAAAAAAGATGAATTTGGTACTTCAAATAAATCAATAATTTATTTATTCATTTTTGTAAAGTTGTTAAGAGACAGAGGAACCAAGCAATAATGACCAGACAATCAACTTTCATGACACTAGCTTTTACCAAAACTCTTTAAGTTTCTGGAAGAGGTCTTTTGCCCATCGGTGTAATTTAAACCTGATCTATCAACTAGATCAAATATTAGATACATTTCTGCTGGTGAGTGAAAGAGGTGCTAGAGATGACTGAATAGTACAGCTCAGTGAAACTTCAGGAGGAAGACTTTCTAAATTATATTCTATATTCTTAATTTCTTTGTAAACTTTACTAAAACATTTCACCTTTCTTGAACCCAATTTTTATGACTATCAATTACTAAGAGAAAAAAAGACATGTTTCTGTATCTCCTTCATTGCTGTTACCTGTCACTCTTGCTGTTGTGTTTGCTCACAAAATCCCTTCTAATTTGGTGTTTTGATTGCCAGCTGAGAAACCTGATAATTTAAATATAATTTTCAAATTCTGGTTAAAAGGCACTAACCTCATAAGTTGGCACCTAAAGACTTACACAGAAGGTGAAAAAAGGGAAAGTGGCATTTTATTGAGTGCCCAGATTCTTTAAAGACATTTCACTTAATTTTGAGAACACTCTTAGTTAAAGCATCATTATACTCAGCTTTTAAGTGAGGAAGTGAGACAGCAGGTAAGTGACTTCATTGAGATTACAACCTAGTTAAATGGCACGTCAGGGCTCAGAGTTCCTATTTTCTGGTGTTACATGCCAACTGAAGTGCATCAGTCTCTGACAAGGATTCCCGTAACTCAGGGACTATCCAGGCAATTTGCCAAATGGATGAGTTACTCCAAGTATGACCTTCACATAAAGTTCCTCCTATACTTTTACTTGGAACTTAACACCTTTCCATAATTAACAGTGTAATGAAGTCTGAACTCTCTTTGGCATATGTACATGTGCACAACTACATATATAAAGTACACACATTATCCGACCTTCAAGTTTGAAAGCAAATAGCTGGTTAAGAGTTTTACATGCTAACTGCCCAGCTGGCATGGCTCAGTGGCTGAGTGTTGTCAACCTATGAACCAGGAGGTCGAGGCATATGCCCCCAGTGTGGGGAATGCAGGAGGCAGCCGATCAGTGATTCTCGCTCATCACTGATGTTTCTCTCCCCGCACCACCGCCCCCGCCCCCTGCTTCCTTCCTCTCTGAAATCAACTTTAAAAAATTCTTTTTAAAGAATTTTACATGCTAAACCAATTTTTATGAAATTCTGTACACATGAATATTTATATGCCATTCTTGCCTATATGAAGTAAATTAAACTTGGATGTCATTACAAATCTTTACAAGGTCAAAATTATGTGAACAGTTTACCCATTCCATAAATTAGTTTTTTAAAAAAAGGAGTTTTTTACCAAAGGAATAAAAAATACTGATTTAACAAACCCTTGGTTACACTCACAATAAGAACACATTAAAATAAGTATTTTAATTGTTCCTATTGCTTTAAAAATAATTCTGTAAATTATAGTGATCTGGTTATCCCTGTGCCTCCCTGCCATTCTCCCCCCACCCCCAATTACTTTGTTTCCTTTTTTAAAACCTTGCTTTGAGGTCACTCAACATAAACTGTAGGGGAAATGTCAAACAAAAAAGTTGTGGTAAAAAAACAATTTTTAATAAAAAGATGTAGGATTGGTTTTACCAAAGTTAACAAACTTTTATTAAAGGCTCAGAACTCATTTTATATCTGCATTTAATCATCAATTTAATTTTTGATAATCATATGACCAATATGTAAAATACAAATTCAAATCCCAAACAACTATTCTTACATTAACTCAGGGCATTTAAAATTTTACATAAAATATATACTAATGTGCAACAAATCATTTCATCTAGTAAATGTTCTCATGAGGCCAATTACCTAAAATAAACTAGAAACTATAGGGACAAGTAAGATCTTTTTTTCACATGCAAAAATGGGTAAACACACTTGAATGCCCCCCCCACACACACACACACACACACACGCCTGAGAAACCTGAAAATGACATGCACCAGAAGTAAGTGTTTTGCTCCAATTTGGCAACCTCCTAATACATTCCACAGATCCCTTTTCCAAAAAAGGACCTCTTCTAAAATATGTATGGTGAGGCTTGAGATATATATATATATATATTAGGTAGTTTAAGAAAAGGCAAAAAGAAAAGGCAATGATTCCAAGTAAAAACATTGAGATATCTGATTTAAAATGGAAAAGAATTTATTTAACTTTTGCCACATCAGGACAACAAAGCAGCCCTTTCATGTTATCACTCATTAAAAGGGCATTACAAAACATTAACATAATGTAGTAGCCCATATTTTCTTTCAGGCACTTTCAAAGGGCATCTCAGACCCACAATATCTTCTTTTGAATATGCAAAAATCACAAAGCTTCAAAATGATTACTAGTAAGGCAAGATACTAATGTCTCCTTTTTTATTTGAACATTAATGTTCCATGTTTTGGAGATATTCTGAACTTAACATTCAATAATACACAATATATTTTAAGCATTAGGAATCAGTGTATTATCAGTAATCTTGGGTTTAATAGCTACTATCAAGCAACTGAGTTCTAATGCACGCAACATAGTTTGATAGTTCTGTATGTGTTAGAGAAGATGGCCTGATTTTTGCCCTCAAATGCGCAAAAAGAATTTTCTATTTACCCCCTTAAAGCAGTCTTTGGCCTTGCTGAATAATTATAGAGCTGTTATTTTACTCTGAAGCAAAATAAGCCTTCAAGTGTCCCTTACTTGATCTTAGAAGGTCAAATTCTCTGTCCAACAGTTCTTCTTCTGTTAACTTGGAGAAATTATCCTCTCCAAAAGGATTCCACCCTGACATATCAGGTGGGTTACTGAAGTTCTTCTGATTTGTAATATTTGCAACTGCCTCTTTTTCAGCAACTGACCTAGAGTAATAATTAAAAGAAGAAAAAAAATTAAAATTGAAATTTTTAAATGCTCTACTTTAAACATGCTTAGGAAAGCAGATGGCTGTATTGTTATGGAGATGACAGATAAGGGCATTGATTGAGAGAAAGACCAACTGGGATTTTAACAGCTCTTTAAGGTCACTAGCTGTGTACCCTTGGGTAGGTAGGTACCTTAACCTCTCTATGTCTCAGCATCCTTATCTATAAAACAGGAGTAACAGAATATACCTCACAGGAATACTGAGAAGATTAAATGATTTAATACACATAAAGTAAAGAGAACAGTGTCTCGTAAAAAAATAATAGTGAGCATTCAATAAATATTAACTATTATCATAGTAAACAAGCCTTAAAATGAAAATCGGTAGCCATATCAAAGTCATCATTCTAAAATCACTACTAAGGTGATCTTATGTCCTTACTGTGAGAAGTCACAATAACTTTCCTTTTAACAGAGGCATTTTCTAAGTAGCTACCAACAAATTATTAACTGCTGGAGTTGCTTTATAAATTAGCTAAAACTAGATGAGGGTTATTTTCTATATAATAAATCTTTCATGGTGTTAAAGTATCTATAGTCTGGAGTCTGGGACCAATAGTTCTATGAAAGTTATCTAATAGGCCTCTTAGCTTTTAAGAGAAGATTAACCTAAGAATCCCTGGGCACCTCCCTTCAATCCAGCCTGCAAATACAGCATAGGAATGAGGCAACATAAAAAAGCTGTCAAGGTAATTCCTAATTCAGATCCGGATGTTCTAACACTGGTAATGGAGGAACAATCTCTATGTGCTTCTTTTTGTTTTTAATCCTCATCCAAGGATATGTTCATTTGATTTTAAAGAGAGGGGGATGAGGAGGAGGGGACGCTACAGAAAGATGGGCTCTAAACTAATTCAGGAACCGCTTAAGGACTCCAATCCACAATTACACCTACTTCCATAAGAATTTCCTTAGCATTCACTGGAAAAATACTTGCCTATTGGCACTATAAGAGGAGTCCATTATGGTTCCAACCTGAGCTGGAAGAGATGAAGTATAGGAAACTAAGGCCGGTGAGAACTCTTGAGGGGAGGTAAGATACTCAGGTGACGCCTGTGGTTGAGACTGCTGATGTTGAGCTAGCATTTGCTGCTGCAAGAAAGCCTGCTGATACCGCTGCACCTGAAACAAGAAATGCCATTATACAAAACAATGCTCGAGTTCACTAATGCACTGTCACCCCACACCTGTTCACTATGTTCCTTCTTTTCACATTGGCAATAAAAGCAGAAAATTAAAAATAATTTATATCTGCAGGAGCAATTCGCTACTAGAAAAATACAGCAAAATGAAATAAATCTAGTTTAGAAATTATGAATGTGGAAGGATTCAAAAATTATCCTTTAAATATTTTAAGATAATAGAGTAGGTTAGTCCTTATAATACGGTGGTTGCCGTAAAAAAGATCAAACTATTCTCTGAAACAAACATAATTTTCCTTTGGATTTTCTTCAACTGATATTTGCCAAGTGAAAGAGACATAGGACAAAAAGATCATGGGTAACAGACCCATTTTCCTTATACTATGAGATAAACAAAAAATACTATCAGTTAGTTAAAAAGTGCCAAATTCAGGTGCTATAGTTCATCCCACTTTAAAGCTGCTTTAGAATACATGACTGACTTTGCGTGAGAGAAAGACAAGAATCACACGATCTCACTTATATGTGGTATCTAAAGAATAAAATAAATTGATGATAAACTAAACTAAACTAAAATAAAATAGGACCAGAGGCATGGGTAAATGAAACAAACTGACAGATCTCAGAGGGGAGGAAGAAAGGAGAGGATGGAAAGAGATCAACCAAAGGATACATATATACATATATACATATATACACAGTCCATGGACACAGACAATAATGTGGTAAAGGCCTGGGGAGGAGGGGAGGGACAGGGGCCGGGTGGAGGGAGGCAAAGGTTGGGAGTGGGCAGGGAAATGGGTAACATCCCTAAAAGAGTCAATAATAATAATAATAATAATAATAATAATAAAGTAGAATAGCTTTTACCAGGGGCTGAGGGGGAGGGGAGAAAGAGCAGCATCTGTTTAATGGATACAGAATTTCAATTTGGGATGACAGGAAAGTTCCCGAGATAGAGAGCACAATAATGTGAATGTACTTAAATGCCATTGAACTGTACACTCAAAAGGGGATAAAATGGTAAATGTGATGTTAAATATATTTACCACAATAAAAAACAAAAGCTATCACAGTTGTCCTGCTTTAAAAAAAAAAAAAAAAAGAATATATGACTGCTTTGATAAAATATGAGTAATTAGCCCAGCTGGTGTGCTCAGTGTTTGAGTGCTGACCCAGAAACCAAGAGGTCATGGTTTGATTCCCAGTCAGGTCACATGCCTGGGTTTTGGGCTTGATCCCCAAACCCAGGCATGGGGGAGCGTGCAGGAGGCAGCCAATCGATGATGCTTCTCTCTCATCAATGTTTCTATCTCTCTCTTTCTCTTATTTCCTCTCTCTCTAAAAATCAATTCTATATAGATGTATATAGAGATATATAAAAACACTAGAGGCCCGGTGCACAAATTCGTGCACCAGTGGGGTCCCTTGGCCTGGCCTGCGGGATCGGGCTGAAACCGGCTCTCCAACATCCCCCGAGGGGTCCCAGATTACAAGAGGGTGCAGGCCAGGCAGAGGGACCCCACCAGTGCATAATCGGGGCCGGGGAGGGACACAGGAGGTTGGCCATCCTGGAGGAACTGCAGGAGGGCTCCAAGGGTATGTCCGGCCCATCTCGCTCAGTCCCAATCAGCCAGACCCCAGCAGCGAGCTAACCTACCAGTTGGAGCACCTGCCCCCTGGTGGTGAGTGCACGTCATAGCAACTGGACGACCGGTTGACTGTCTGCCCTCTGGTGGTCAGTGCATGTCATAGCGAACAGTTGAGCAGCCTTAGCATATCATTAGCATATTATGCTTTAATTGGTTGAATGGCCGACCGGACACTTAGCATATTAGGCTTTTACTATATAGAATGTATAATTAACTAACTTGAATTGATTTTGAAATAATTAAATTCTGAAAAATGCCACTCACACTGTGAATTTCAACAGCATATTCAGAGAGAAATCTCCAGGCATTATGTAACACTTACCATTGCAGGATACTGTGGTGCAGAAGGCTGTGGCTGATATACTGAGTGCATTAAGAACTGTTGCTGCAGTATCTGTTGCTGCTGCATTGCATGTTGATACTACAAGGAGAAAAGTAAACAAGTTCATCAATATTACTCATGCCTTTTTTGTGCCACAGTCTTTCTTTTTACATGCTGATCTTACCGTAACAATGACTGGGATACTCAGAGGCCCAAACACCAATGTAAAATAGCTATAGTAATTACAACTTATATATGTTTATTGGAAATGGCTTCAGAATTATCAATGAAACATAATGGATTCGACCAAAATCATTTCTAGCACAGTTTAAGGATGCTGGGATGAAACCTAAACACATTTACCAGTTGATGGAGACCCTGAAGTTACTTGTATCCAGAACTCATTACATTCAATTCCCAAGCTCCTCTTCTCTCCCCTTCAATTATGTCTTCTAGCCATCACCTGCTTAACTACCCTCCACTCTGGATCTATCAGTCAAGACGAGAGAAGGGAGCAACCCTGAGAGGTGCCATTCATATAACTGGCTCAAAAATATTTCGGGAAATGATGAAAGGATAATGGTGACAGTCATTAAATTTAAAATAGTTTAGTGAAACTAGAACTTTGCAGGTTCTGATGAGGCAAAGCACAGAACAGAACTCAAGGTGATTTTTAATTCTCTAAATGCCTCCTCCCTCCACCATCCATAAACACACCAAGCAAAAATACAAAAACAAAACCTTATGACAATGTTACTTCTCTAAGCTTAATATCATCTTTCCAGCAATAACGTAATTATAGTTTACGTATCTGAACTCAAAATATAACTAAAAAAATATTTATCATAGACTGCAGTGTTTATTCATAATGCCAAATGACTAGATATTCTTTGCCTTATAAAGCCATGATGCAACTATTTCAACAGAGTATTCTTAAGTAGTTCATGAATGCAAATAAAATACATATTCCTTAGTAGTCAAAAAATTAAGCAAAATGTTTACCTGGATCTAGAGTTCAAGGTGCCCATGATAAGAAAAGGAATTCACTGATATTCAAAGCTGCATGCATTTCCCAACACTACTTTCACGTCTAAAGTAACAAAGGAACTACCTGCTGCATATAAGCATCCTGCTGCTGCTGCTGAGGATGGCGGGGCTGTAAATGAAGTTGCTGCAATCTCCAGTCTCCCTGCTGCAGTTGCTGAAGGACTCTGTTTTGCTGCGGAGGCTGCTGAGGAGGCCCCTGACCCAGTGAAATCTCAGGGCTGACTCCAGGTCTCAGTGCTGCTAAAAGGAGTTTCCAGAAACTTACATTAACATACTCATGAATTTAAAAAAAAATGGGTGTATTTCAAAACACTAATTCAATAATCCTTTAACCAATGCATTTATATCCTTATTTTATAATATAGAAACGTCCATAAGCACATAGTCTCAAGGGATTATTTACTCTAAATCTAAGTACCCACGAAAGTTAATTCTGTCAGCTGCAACGCTGAACAAGTCAACATCTTAGAAGCACTTCATCTTTCATATTTCATCTCTCCGTGAACAAAGCAGCCATGTCAGTTTCTTCTGTATTACTCAACTCTGCCATGCACTGATATAAGCCTGTGTCTTTGCCAAAATGATTCTTTCCACCTAAAATGTCACTTTCCACCTCCCACAATTCTTATCCTTAAACTTTTTTAACTCAAATCTCTCTTCCTTGTTCCTTCATCTAACACTTCTACTCAGTTTATAACGTTTCATGCCTTGCACATATTAACTGTTTAATGGCTATGTCCTAACTAGGGCTGCAGAGGGATGAGGTGATGACTTATTTATCTCTTAGCACCCAAAGAACCTTTTACACAACAGATCAATAAATGCTACTGTAATGAATGTATTAACACTGTCTCCTAAATGGATATTTATTTATAAGCTTCATAAATTTTACTCTAGGAATATCCTATGAATAAACTTTTAAAATTAAGAAAAAAGATACACACAACACCAGAAAAAAAATGAAATACACTATAATTTCTATATTCTCTGCCAATGAGTTACCATAAATTCAAATGCAACTCTTTAATCCTAAGGGGAAAAAGGAGAAACAGTTAAAGGAGAGAAAGAAGGGTCCTTTTCCATCAACATTAATATCTTTGAACCTCTCTAGGCCTGAAGTATGACACTTCTGTGACAATAGCTTTTTCTAATTCTTCCAAGTATAAGAAACTGCTTGTTCATTTTAATTACTCCTGAAAATATTATAAAATAAGAAAATTAAAACCATAATTGCACCACAGACATAACCACCATTATTAGCCTTTAAGTATATTTGTTTCTAGTTGGAAGAGTATTAAAAAGTTAAGCTCCTCAGGTATACATTCTTCTTGTAGCACCCTGATGTCTAGGGGAAGAATAGTCGTGGCTGGGTTTGGTAAAACCCAGTCACAAACCAATGATGATCATGCGATAATTCATGAGGTTCACCTCTTATGTCACAAACTGTGACCTTTATTTAGTGTCATCAAGCTAAATAGAGCTCCTTGGTTCTCAAGACAAGGGCACGGAGCACCAGAGAACTCCCAAACAACATCGCAACAAGCCCACAAGAAAACAATGCTTTCAAGTACATCATTAAATACTCCTGCCATATTCCCCATCTTGCAAATGATGAAACTAAGGCTCAAAGAAATTAAGTGAATTAACAAGTGAAGTTAAAGACAAATGATAAATTAGAAGAAAATATTTATAATACCTTTGACAAAAAGCTAATATTCAAAATACATAAAAATAAAACCTTCAGAGCAATAAAAATAAAGACAATCTTCTTTCAAAACTGCAAAAATAATTCATAGAAGAAAAATGGCCAGTAAACACATGAAAGAGTACTATTAATCAGGAATATCCATACTAATAAAAGGGCAATATGCTAATTAGACCAGACGTATTCCGGATGTCCATCCTGATAAATCGGGGGCCTCGCCAGGCTGCAAATGGCCATCAGCCCCTCACCCAGGCTCGCCCAGGCTCGTCTAGGCCTGCCCCGCCCCCAGAGAGGATCCTTACCCTGATCAGGGGTGTGGCCAGCCTGCAAACCACCCCAGCCCCTCGCCCAGGCCGGCACCGCCCCCAGCAGGGACCCCCACCCTGATGGGGACGTGGCCGGCCTGCAAACCCCTGGCAGACCCTCGCCCAGGCTGGCCCTGCACCCCAGCGGGGACCCCCCCTACCCCAATTGGAGGTGTGGCTGGCCTGCCCCCCAAGGAGATGCCCAACCTGATCCGGGACCCCCTTCAGGACAGACCAGCCAGCCCCCACCCATGCACCAGGTCTCTATCTATACTAATAAAAGGTAATATGCTAATTAGACCAGAGGTCCTTCCAGATAAAGCCATGGTGGCGGGGCCAAGGCAGAGGCGGTTAGGGGTTATCAGGTGGGAGGGGAGAGCAGGTAGGGGGATCTGGCCAGCAGAGGATCGCACAGTTAGGGCGATCAGGCCAGCAGGGGAAGGTAGTTAGGGTGATCAGGCTGGCAGGGGAGAGCAGTTAGGGGGATCAGGCCAGCAGGGAAGAGCAGTTAGGGCGATCAGGCCAGCAGGGGAAGGCAGTTAGGGTGATCAGGTGGCAGGGGAGAGCAGGTAGGGGGATCAGGCCGGCAGGGGAGAGCAGTTAGGGAGATCAGGCAGGCAGGGGAGAGCAATTAGGGATCAGGCTGGCAGGGGAGAGCAGTTAGGGAGATCAGGCCAGCAGGGGAGAGCAGTTAGGGTGACCAGGCAGGCAGGGGAGAGCAGTTAGGGATCAGGCCGGCAGGCAAGTAGTTAGGAGCCAGCGGTCCTGGATTGCAAGAGGGATGTCCCAGATTGGAGAGGGTGCAGGCCGGGCTGAGGGACACCCCCTCCCGTGCACGAATTTCGTGTACCGTGCCTCTAGGTTAAATATAACCAAAAAAAGTTTCACCTATCAATGGGGAAACATCTTTAAAAACCGATACTACCAACTGTTGACAAGAATAGTAATGAAAGGACATTCACACTGTTGACAGTAGTGTAAATTTTTGAAGTCTTTTCAGATAGCAACTTGGCATTATCTAACAAATTTTAATTAAGCACACTTTTTAACATCTTCCTCAGAAAAGTGTTCTGACATGTAAATCAAAAGTCTGCTATAAGAATATTCATCCCAATACTCATAAGAGCAAATGCGGGCTACACACTGGACTGCTACAAGTTTATTCCAAGAAGAAAAAGAATGGAGACTTTTTACATTTTTCTCTGATTATTGCTGTACTGTCTCAATATTGTAAAAGAATAGATTTGTCTGTTACTTTTGGCACACATGGGGAAAACAGTATTATTTTTCCAGCTTAGGCTAGAAGCACATGGGATAAACGCTGCCCTACATGGAAGGCAGCAGGCCTGGCACTCACAGCGAGATCTTGTTTCCCAGATGAACATAAGCAATTTCACTCAACACCAACACCAGACAAAGCCCTCTGTGACCATGGTGGATCAGGACAACAAGACCACTCCATGATCATGTCTCAGCACTGACAAAATCAGGAACTCTGCCCATACCACAGGAGTGACCGAACCCTCCCTATCCTGCCCAACATGATGAGGGCTGCTTCTTCAACTGAGGCTTTGGCCGCCCTCCTCCTATTTATGAAGGCACCTAATGATATCATGCACCCCCTTCCTAACTCCTTCCATTCAGAGCAAAGCCCCACTTCCTTATAGCCTCCCCAAAACTACCTAACACAAGCCTAAATCCTTTAATAAGGCTTTTCAAATACCATTTTACTGAGGCACTCCCACAGATCCCCATGGCATGTGAGTAATAAACCCATTTGTCCAACTACAAGTGTGATGCTGGTAGTCTTCGCCTGAAGGGCATTAATATATAACTGACTAATAGGATCTCCAACCCAAAAAAGTAAAAAGAGAAAAATTAACACACTGAATGTTTACTATGAAACATAATTTTCCTAGATATCATTCATACACCTTTGTTATTTACTCCTTATGACAGGAAAAAGTTGTGATTCCCATTTTATAAAAGAGAACAGTGAGATTAAGAAATGGTAAAATGAGAATTGGACACAAAGGGTTTCAAATTCCCCTATTTTTCCCTCCCCTCTTCCATAAAGTACTCTATCTGGTATACGTGATCACCACAGAGATATGCAGCAATATGTCAGGTAACATAAAATTACCTTCCCTAAGCATTTATTTTACTTCATAATAATAGCAGTAGTTAATAGTTAACATTTATTAAGGACATATTATGTGACAGGCATTATATTAAAGAGTCATTTAATCCTCACAACAATCCTATGAGAAATATTAGCATTTTACTAACATATATTACTAAAAAATGGGGGGTGGGGGGGGGGGGGGCTCAGATCCAGGTTCATGAGCTTTAAAATATGGGATCTTAACCATTAGAGTAATCTAACTTAGAACATCTGAACATTAAAAAAAAAACATGTATCATGAAATAAAGTGCCAGAGAGGGTTTCCTTGAGATGGGCCTTCAAGTTATATCCCCAAACCTTTGACAGAACAAGTTTATTCTCTAATATTAAGGATATTTCCTTGGGGGAGGGGGAGATATTTATTTTTAAATCCTGTACTGATTCATAATGCTTAGAGGATATTTTATATTAGAAAAACAATTTTTCTCAAAACCAGATGACATGACAAATTTCTATGCTGTACTGTCCACACAGCCCAAGACAGACTCTGTGGCTAAGGCTCTAGATCAGTGCAAAGACATAGAACTTTCTGAGGCTAGAGTTCCAACTTCCTCCTTCCCAATACAATACAGAATTTTTATATTCCTGAACTTTATCATCAACCTCAAACCCTACTAGTTGATGACACTAAGGATAAACAAATTGTGGGCTTTGTATACCATACTTTTGTATGTCCTACAACTTTAGGAAAATAATTAGTTGAGTTTATTAGACATCAGTAGAAAGTTTCTTAAAGCATTATGTTATCTGCTTCACAACAGTAAGTTTGAAGTAATTTATACGCCTAGGAAATCAACGGTGTGTTTACATTAACTATAAATTAATTCTTAAGTTGGCAGGGCTATATTACCTTTTGATCTGTGGTTACTGAATTCCCCAAGCAAAGGGACTTTAACAGGTGTTGCTGAACTCTGAATGGTCAGCACACTGGGGGTGGCAGTAGTAGAGTTGGCCTTTGGTCTTTGTCTTGGTGCAATTGAGGTTTCTGTTGGTCCAATGGAGTCTGTTATTCTACAAGAGAAGAATACATTTCATTCCAAATATTGGGATTATTTCTAATTCACTCTCTGTTCTATAAAGCATCTATTTCAACAGATGCACTTTAATTATTATTACAATCATGTTAGAGTTCTTGGCTCCTTCCTAAGTCTCACTCACAAGTTTTAAATGTTTACTGTGCTATGCTGGTGTGGCTCAGTGGTTGAGCATTGACCTATGAACCAGGAGGTCACGGTTCAATTCCTGGTAAGGGCGTACCCCCTGGTTGCAGGCTCAATCCCCAGTGGGGGACTGCAGGAGGCAGCGGATCAATGATTCTCCCTCATCATTGATATTTCTATCTCTCTTTCCCTCTCCTTTCCTCTCTGAAATCAATAAAAATATACTTTAAAAAATAAATAAATGTTTACTGAAGATAGGAAAGTAAGATAAGCCTAACCATTTCCTTTAAACCAGTATGCAACCATTCACAGTCTGCCTCTGAAACTGGCAGGAAAAGAATATAAGATTGCTCTTAAGGAGATAAAATAAAGGAAATACACAAACCTTGTCCTAAGGTTTTAGACAAAATTGAGAGCCCCCTCTCTGAACCAACCAGAGAAATACAAATAAGAAACAACAAGTAACAGTCGTCCTTAGCTTGGACTCTAGGCCTAAGAAAGAAGAGACTGCACCCTAGGACACATAGTAACAAAAGAAGCCAAAACTTTTAACAAATGGAGCTACCTGCTCACATTTAACTTCTTGAATCTTAAACTTTGCTTTTCTTAAAACACTGAATGGAAATTACATAAAACTTTCCCACTAGGACTCAGGTTAGACCACAGACATGGGCAGTCAAGTAGCAATCATAATTTTAAAAGCAAAAGACAATAAATATAATTTAAGAAAACACAGGTATTTGCTCTTCTCTTTCAGAAAACCCCAGGAAAAATCTTTAACTTACATACTTACTAACTTTGCTTTCTATAAATTCAGTACAAAAATTCAATTTTTAATAGTTCACTCTTCAACAAGATTGGAATAAAATCTCTTTACCAAGTTTCATGAGCATATTTTCGAATGATTTAACACTTCACATTGTGCATATACATGATTTATGAAGTGCACATCTGCTGCCGTGGATCCAGTCCTCTGCCAGAACTGCACAGATCCAATTCTCTCTTATGAGCCACAAGAGGGAGCCATGGGCACAACTATCTTTCTAAGGAGGTTCAAGTATTTTAGAAAATCGCAGAAAGACATTGTATGTATGCCGTTTCCTAATAGAATATTTATGTTTTAGACGAGATGGGGATGGTCAAAGTCATATGAAAACTGAACTAAAAAGCAATAAAAGGTCATGTATACATATAACCAACTAGATCTTATTTTATAATAAATCAAATATTTATTAAGTTCAAATGATGGATGTGGCACTAAAACCAATATTGGACTCCCTACACTCAAGTAATTTAGAGAACATATTATATACACTCTTTCTGTTTATCCATTCTTTATTAACAGACCTCATCGCCTTGTTCCTACTCTAACTCTCTTTCTAAAGTTCTGAAGACTTTGTTTAGCGCTTCCTCATTTATTTTACCAATGTACCAATATCTAATATACAATTACTGATATCCAGCAAACACGGCATACTACCCTGTCTTCAAAGAATCCATAGTATACCTAGGGAGATACAGCATATGTTCATAAAAATATACTAAAATATAACAGCAAACATCATCACTGCCACACTAGTACTGTCAACAGTTTCATGGAGGAGTAATTAATTCTAACTTTAACCTAAATTGGCCTGAGAAGGCTTCAAGTAGGAAATGGAGATTAAATAAATAAATAAATAAATAAAACAAATCATAATAAATATATATATATATATATATATATATATATATATATATATATATATATATATGTATTAGGCAGGGAAAAGAAGCAAAGCATTGTGTGTGAGGAAATGAGAAGAAAAACCTAGACAGCCAGGCAAAGTGAAGACACACACACACCTGCCTGAAATGAAAGACTGAGTCACTACTGGTAGCAAAGCTGCTGCACCGCTTCATCTGCATAATGCAATAGACACAGAACTGTTCCCCGTGCTTTCCTTCTTATCCTTCCTCTTATCATCTGAATAATCCTAAAACATAGTTTCTCTCCTCTTAAAATCCTTCAGTGTTCTTGCTAGCACAAGAGATTCTCAGACTCTTAATCTTTAAGGTGTCACATAAGTTTCCAAGAGGAGATGCAGGGGGCTTTTAAGGAGTAAAGCAGAGTGCCAGAGATTGAAGCAGGGCAGATGTATAATATTCATAAAAGTTTAAAACCTGTAATTAGTGATACTAGCTGTTTAAAGATTTCTCCACCCCACCTCACCCCCACAAATATGCCTTTTACATAGAAAAAAGACTAACATTTTTATGACCAGATTAATACACATTTAGTTTTTTTTCAAGCTCTGAAACTATCATTATAAAGTAAATTTACAAATAAACTTTTTTTTAATATACATAATGAATAGTTTTAACATATTATGAATAGCACTGTTAATTTAGCAGTTAACTATTTCATTTGCTTATAATAGTACTAGAGGCCCGGTGCACAGAATTCGTGCACTGGTGGAGGGCATGGCCTGTGGGGATCGTCTGCTGTGGGAGCAGCTGCTTATCCCAGTCAGCCAAGCAGCTGTGGACTCGCCCTCTGAGCGGCTGCTCCCACTGGGGGAGCACAGCTTATCCCGGTCAGCCGAGCGGCGCTCCCACTGTGGGAGCGCACTGACCACCGGGGGAAGCTCCTGCGTTGAGCGTCTGCCCCCTGGTGGTCAGTGCGCATCATAGCAATTGGTGGACTGGTCGATCTGGTTGTTCCGCCATTTGGTCACTGGGCTTTTATTATATAGGATAGCTATAACTTGTGTCCTAGTGAAGATATTCAAAGCATCATTCTTATTCAGTTGACTCATGCTTTTTAAAGCTATATCTACTTCCTTAAATATTTAATAATTAACCAAATAACTATTTAAAAAACATAAGTAACAATAAAATTCAATGGACAAAATTCATAATTCCCATTTGACTATAACAGCTGCTAACTACAGCTATGTCACAGACAGAACACACTGTTGGTCACGCTGAATTCCTATGGGTTAGATGTAATTTTACTCCTTCATCTCTTCCTGAAGAGTATTTTAAAATTCAAGTAAATGAAGATATTTTTGAGTGATGCCGTATTTTTTTAAAAACTAAGTCATTCCCAAATGACACTTTAACAATTTATAAATAATAGATTATTCAGAACACATCTCACAACCAAGTCCCAAACAGAACTGACTGCAAGGTTTAAAATTCACTGTTCTAAACGCCAAAGGCCAAATTTCTCAGCAAGACATATAAATAAAGTTGCTCCTGACTGACATTTACCTAGCTCTTCAGCTTCATTCCCACCACTCCTGTATCCATCCCCCATACTCCAGAATACACTTCCCACCCGTATCCATCCCCCATACTCCAGTATACACTTCCCACCCATACGCGTCCCCTATATTCCAGCCTTACAGTCTCACAAAGGCCACTCTTCTTGCCTGAAGTACCTATTATATCAGGTGATGGACTATATTATTCATCCTTTGAGCAGCAGCTCAGCAACCACCCACCCCCGCCCCCCGCCCAGAGAAAGGACTGGGTTCTTTCTGTGCTCCTCTTTTCTCTGCTCCCCGTCTTTCCCTTCCTCCACGCACAAAGTTGCCTGATATCTATCAGGATGGAATTGTTCACTTGTCTATCTTCATTAGAATGTGAACTCTTTGAAAATAAACACTGCTTCTTTTTCTTTGTGTTTCTAGTATCTACATCTTGCATATAATAGGTACATGATAAATATATTTTATGTCAAATAAAATACTTTGTATCAGTAAAAATACAACATAAAAAAGCTGTGACTAAGAAATCTCAAAGGTAACATTATCTAAACTCTATACCATATGTAAGAAGGAACACAACATTTTTATGTAGGTTTAGATGATATTTAATTAATTACATTTGCTAGGATTAAAAATGAGAAATATTCCCCTTTTCAAAAAGCCTTTGCAAATGTCAGCACAACTTCGCTTACCTCGCTTTTATTTGGCTTTTCCTAGAAGCTGCTTCACTAGCAGTCATGGGTTCAGGAAGAGCTGAAGGAATAGAAGAATTCTGGGAAGAAAAATAAAACTTGTCATTTTAGTTTTCATTTTAATTGCAGAAAGCTTTACTTAAAGGCTATCGATATATTCTTAAATTTTAAATGTACTGTCTGGAAGATACTATTATTTTCACCCCAGATAGCTACAAATTGTTCACATACATTTGCCAGATCTAACCTGCAAACATCAGCATGTTACACAAATGTCATTTTCATGTTCATGTGCCACAGAAACTCTTCAAAAGTAAACAGAACAATATCACTGTATCCACTTTATAAGTGGGCAAATCTTGGCTAAAAAGAAGAATTACATTATACTTGTAAATCAATGACTATTTTACACTTTGGGGGAAAAAACACCAAGCATATGGAAAAGTGTTGTTTCTACATAGAGGAAAAACTTTCAAGACACTGCATGTAAACTCTAAAACACAAGAGCATTTGTTTAAGTTCTATATATGTTTAGCTTATTACAGGTACTCAAATGTTTATTGAATGAAAAGCTTTCCTTAGTGGAGTAGATTAAGTCATACATAAAGGAAGATAGACAAGAAAATGAGGCCAAAATGATTGTTACAAAGCTGAGAATGGCTTAAAATCAGAGATGATTCTGGGCCTTTATCAAAGATATCAGAAACCTGCCATATACAGTTAATCTGACATGGTTAAGTACAGTGTGCAGACACACAATATACCTCAAAGCCTTTCCATGATATTAGCTATTACTAACTCAGCACCTTCCATGGACTAGGCACTGAGTTTACATTTATTATTTGTAATCCTCATAACTACCACCCCTGTTTTACAGAAAAGGAAAAAACATTAAGTAACTTCAAGTAACTTCCCAAAATACAGTTGGCCTTCCATATCCATGGGTCCCACATCTGCAGATTCAACAAACTTTGAATCAAAAACACTACTCAGGAAAAAAAAAAAGTTACATTGCTGACATGTAATATGTAGGTAGGCCTATGATGGCTGTATCTCTACTAACATGTACAGGCATTTTTTTCTTGTCATTATTCCCCAAACAATACAGTATAATAACTATTTACATATCGCTTACCTTAGGTATTATTGGTATCTAGAGATGATTTAAAATACATGGGGGTGGGGAATGGGGGAGAGAGGGGATGGGAGTAGGTTATATATGCAAATACTACACCATCTATAATAATAAAAGGGTAAAATGCTAATTAGACTAGACGCCCTTCCAGACAAAAACTGGGGCCGGAGTGAAGCCCAGGTCCCAGGTGCTTACAGGCAGCCAGAGGGAAGCAGCCCAGGTCCCGGATGCTAGAGTGAAGCTGGTGCCAGCAGACGGGGGAAGGCCTACTCCTGCACGAATTTTCATGCATCGGGCCTCTAGTTCTATCTAATAAAGAGGGAATATGCTAAGTGACCCTCACACTGTCGCAAAGATGGTGGCACCCACAGCCAATAAGGAGGGAAATATGCTAAATGACTGTCCCGCCCTCAAAGATGGCAGTGACCACAGCCAATAAAGAGGAAATATGCTAATTGACTGTTCCACCCTCAAAGATGGCGGTGCCCAGAGCCACAAGATGGCCGGCAGGGGAGGGCAGTTGTGAGCGATGAGGCCAAAAGGGGAGGGCAGTTAGAGGCAATCAGGCCAGCAGGAGAGGGCAGTTAGGGGCAACCAGGCTGGCAGGGGAGCAGTTAGGCATCGATCAAGCTGGCAGGGGAGTGGTTAGGGGATGATCAGGCTGGCAGGCAGAGGCAGTTAGGGGCAATCAGGCAGGCGAGTGACTGGGAGCCAGCAGTCCTGGATTGTGAGAGGGATGTCCGACTGCCCCCAAGGGGTCCTAGATTGGAGTGGGTACAGGCTGGGCTGAGGGACAAACACACCCCAGTGCACAAATTTTGTGCACCGGGCCTCTAGTCTATAATAAGAAAAGCGTAATATGGTAATTAGACCAGACGTCCTTCTGGACAACTGTCCAGGTAAAGCTGGGGCTGTGAGGGAAGCCAGGGTCCTGGGTGCCAGAGGGAAGCCGGTTCTGGCAGCCAGGGGAAGGAAGGCCTACTTTTACACGAATTTCGTGCATCGGGCCTCTAGTTTTATATAAGGGACTTGAGCACCGCAGATTTTGGTACCTGGGGGAGTCCTGGAAGCAATCCCCTGTGGATACTGAGGGATGACTATACAAAATCAGTCACTGAAAGAGACAGGTCTCTCCATTTACAATGTCTATCCTCTCTGCACCAAACTTTCTGAGTGTATAGAGTGCTTAGTTTCTCAGTAATTTTTCATAACACTCCTAATTCCCCACACCCCCCCCCCCCCCAAAAAAAATCTAACAGTCCTGTTTTTTTAATAGTTTGGCCAAAACAACTTAATTGTTGTTTGTGCTGTGTCAGACAGATGTCACTATGTTTCTCTCAAAACTGCAAAATATCATGCAGTGCCTTCAAGTACACTATAGCTTCCTAGAGCACTTCAATACCCAATTTGGCAACTGTGGTTTTGTAACAAAAATACTGATCACAAACACTATTAGATTACTGGTCACAAAACAAAGAACTCTGAAAGTGTGTATGTGTATATACATAAACACACACACACACACACACACACACACATGCACATAATAAATGGATTTTAAATTCATATCCCATTTAAAAAATTACTTACATTGATATTGGAGATGGGACAGTCCTTTTTGGCAAATTTAAATGCAAAATAGGACACTTGAAATATATCAGGTCTACACTCTGGATCTGGTTCAAGCATGAATCCTGCAAGAATAGGTTAAAATGTTAAGAAGTTTCACTGAACACAGAAAGTAGATAGGAGTACATTAAAAGGAATATGTGTGTGTGTGTGTGTGTGTGTGTGTGTGTGTAGATAGACAGATACCTTTTTTTTCATTCTAAGGTTAGTGATGAATCAAGCAAATATTAACATTTATAGAAAATATAAAAATTATTATTAATATATGAACTTAAAGCAGTATCACAAGCTAAAGACAACTCAGTCATAAAACAGGTCTGTACCAGAAGCATAATTAACAAATATAAATATTCTTTTGAGAAAATTAAACAAAAGTGAGTTTAGTGAACACTGGGAAATTATTCATGAAAATTCTAGGGCCATAGTATTTTACTTATATAAAATACCTCTACTAAATTTTAAGTAATCCCAAATCACTGAGAAAAGACTAAATTGTGTGCATTAAAAAGTAGTACAGGGTTGACAGTATAGTTTTCCAAAAACATGCTTTCTTCCCATACTCATAATAAGAGTATTTACCACAGTTCTGTATCTCAACATATTCTACACATAATGTTCACTCTATTATAAAGAGATTTCACACCAACCTTACAGCATTGCTTGAAATACCTGACCTTTTTCTAACCAAAATGACCATACCATTTATCTGTTAATTTACAATTTCACAAGAAAGCTGACATTTATACTCAACTCACTTCTTTAACTGAGAAATTCATATTTTGTTAAAACTCTCCATGTTCTAACCCTGATTTATTAACGAATTATAAGTTCTTAAAATGTTTAAATCATTTTAAATCTATTTGAAATGTAAGATTTATAATATTAATTAGATAATATTCTGAAATTTGATAAGATTATATTCAGAGGTTATAGTATATAAATAGCTAAATTAAAATTATAAATCAAAATTAATTTTTCTTTCACATTTAAGTAATTTTTAAACAAATTTTTCTACATCTCTCACAGCATGATAAACTTATTTTGATTAAAAAACACACTTGTTTGGCAAGTAATAGCATAAATTTAGCAGAAATTTATTTGGGAAATTATGAACTCAGTTTTAAAATATTCTACATGTGCCCAGCCGGGTGTGGCTCAGTGATTGAGCGTTGACCCAGGAACCAAGAGGTCACTGGTTCAATTCCAGGTCAGGGCATATGCCCGGATTGCAGGCTTGATCCCCAGTGTGGGGCATGCAGGAGGCTGCCAATCAATGATTCTCTCATTACTTATGTTTCTATCTCTCTCTTCCTCTCCTTTCCTCTCTGAAATCAATAAAAATATATATTAAAAAAAAATCTACACGTAACTTGATTTTATGTACTGGAAAACACTAACATGTATAACTTATAGAATTTATTTTTTATTATATTATAACCACTGTTAGATGGAAATAACTAAAAACATTTAATTCTAATATTAATTGGACTATATTCAACCTCATTCCTGAAAAGATTTTAAGAATCTACAAGGTTTATTTTATCCTTCAAAATCATATTTTATCATGATACCAACAGATATTAAATGTTTTAAAAGTAGCAACAGTGCGTGACATAGGAATACATTTAAAAAGACTTCTAACGATAAATGTTTATTCAAATAATTTTTTAAAACAAGTCACAATAAACTTATCAAGTTCACAAACTTAAGATTCTACTTTTCTAACAATTAAGTTTATTTAACTTTTAAAATCTAATTTTAAATATTTATTCCTATAAAGGACTTGAAGTGGCATACAACCTCTAAATAGTTTAAAATATATGGAAATTAGGACTAAGGGAAAAGTAATGGCTGAGAGACCCAAAATATCAACAACAAAAAACAACAAATGCACCAGGATGATGATGGCCATAAAGAAATTGATATGATTTGATCTTATAAATATAGGCCACAAATTCAGCTCTCTACCTTCTAGCTGTCAACACAAATAGGGCAACATGATCCATTCCATAAATCAGTGTCTTTAACATAAAAATATACCAGGAGCTAAGAAAAAGCACTATTGCTGATACCAAAAGCAAACAATAAATGCTCCTTTGGGTCTTTCTAAAGCTGGCTCCCACTGAGTGAACACTGCCCTTAAAGAACTGCAGTGAGTGACACTGGGTAATGTCTTATACGCTCCTTCCATGTGGGCCAGTGACAAAAACATCTACATGCTGTTAGGTACAAACAAAATTCTATAGGGGTAGAGAACAGTACAGTATGAGAATATACTTCTCTGCCTATCCGGATCTGGAGAAAGCTTTTTAAGTATCTAGGGAGAAATAAAATGTTGTGTTAGGCAATCCTACATATTTTTTTCTTTCATAGTAAGTGAGAAGCCCTGAAGGGAAATAAATAAATTTGAGATTTTAGGTTCTCTAACAAATCCTATATAATAAAAGTCTAATATGCAAATTGACCAAACAGTGGAACGACCAGTAGCTACGACACGCACTGACCACCAGGGGGCAGATGCTCAACACAGGAGCTGCCCCCTGGTGGTCAGTGCGGGAGCGCCGCTCAGCCAGAAGCCGGGCTCATGGCTGGCAAGCACAGCGGTGATGGTGGGATCCTCTCCTGCCTCCGCAGCACCACTAAGGAACAGTGAGCTGAGTTGTAAGGAGCAAGGGGTTCCAGACTGCGAGAGGGCACAGGCCAGGCTAAGGGACCCCCCTCCCTCCCATGCATGAATTTCGTGCACCGGACCTCTTGTATTTGTATAAGTAATTGTATATCTCAAGTTAAGCATAGCACAACATCCTCTAATGTTCAGATAGCTAGGCTGTGGGTAGAAATGACATCATCTTATAAGCAAAGAAAAGGACCAGTTAAGTCCCTGGCTCATGTTTTCACGTAGGAATACATCTCTGTGGGAGCCAGTTTAGTCTGTCTAACTGTACCCATCCCATTTCTGTGATATAAAATCAGTTTAAAAGGTAATGACTAGCATTTATTTTAATAAAGTAGAAAATATTAAGTACACTAGTTTGGTATAAGCAATGTTTCATGAAACTTATTCCACGTGTATGTGTGCCAGGTCATAACTAAAATGTATTTATTACTGTGGATCACAAACTCCTTGAAAACCACTATGCTAGTGAACACTCCCTATATAACTCATTCCTCTCTAAGGGAGAGCAATTTGTGCTAAGAAAAAGTGGGGGGAGGGAGGGAAAGCACATGCCCATATCTGCTGCTCTTTCAGAACAGTTCACTCTCAGGACATATATATTCTATGCAAACCCATGTTTTGCAAGTGGCCTGCTTCTGTGGAAGAAGTCTAAGGTTTCCAGCATTGCCTATGACTGGTTATGAGTAAACCTGGGGCCTGAATACAAATGAAGAGGCCCATTTGGCATCAGGTCTAAATTTCATTTTGCAATCTACTTTATTTACTGATATTGACAGTTTTATCTGATGAGCTCCTGTATCCCATCTCTGATTTGGTTCTAAATTCAAAGCATGATGACACTGAAAAGCACAAATACAATATTTGTATTTGCATGTGGCCCGCAGGCCGTAGTTTGAGGACCCCTGGAATAATATAATCTGAAGTTGCATAGTATCTACAGAGAAATAAAACCATCCATCAGGCCATCCTATATATATTTCATAGATCAGCTCTACTCCAGCTAAACACTGAGGCATATCTGCCAAGAAAGACAACTTCAGTTTAATTTTAAGTATAGTTGGTCCAAAGCCATTTGCTCTCACAATAATGAAACCTCAATTCTAGTATTTTTATTAACTCCCACTTCATGACAATTAAACTGTATCGTTTACAAAAACATGCTCTTGAGGGGAAGGAGTGAATTAAGGAATCCATGTGTCCAATTCATCTAAGAAATTAAGTTTTAAAGAGAAAAAGGGGCAGAGAAGCTAAAATACAGCCTTGTTTATTCAATTAAAATGATCATGTGAACCATCATGAGAACACTCCCAGTGCCCCTGATTCCACTGCAAATGTAAGAGTGACTTCTAAAAAGGTATCTGCATAGACGTGAAAGGCTTTTTCTCTGCTCCTTTTAATTGGGTGGATCTTTCTATTGACACAAACCCCATTAATACAACCTCAGAACACAATATAGTCTCAGCATAAAAGGCAGTGTATGATTAAACCATCACAATATTTCCAAGTGATGTATAAGACATATCTGATTAAATAACACTTACCTGAGGCAGCTGAATTATGTTTGTATTTATTTTGCATTGGGAAGTACAACCACCATGCATATTCCAACAAAAAGCAGCAAAAGGAGCTGCTGCTGCTGTAGCAGTGGTGAAGTTAAATTATGGTTTAATTAAAGGCTCAAGCCAAAATTAAATAAAGGCGTTCTAATTCAAGTTACACAAAACCATGGCTCCAACCCTGCCTATGTCAAAGTTACTAGTATAACAGCATTTTTAATATAACAGCACATTTAATAGGAAAAGACTTTGGATACAAGTATCAAAAGAATGTTCCTACTTAAAATTAAATTTTTTTCCTTCCAAAAAGACACTTTTTCTTTGCCACAGACTGCCACTTATTATGGTAATTTACCTGAAAAGAGAAATACCCACTCTAATTTTGCAACCAAAAGTACTTCAAGCATTAACTTGTTGTTTTTATCTGTTAACCTATGGAGATTGTTATAGAAACTTACATGTTGGGCATATGTGTCCTACATACCAAATTCTGTGGACTAGTGAAGTGAAACCTATTTTAACAGCCATAATAAATGTGTTCAATCATAATTAAAACATTAAATGGCACCATAAATATGTAAGCACAGTATCGTTGGGATAGTCCTGGTAGCTGTCCCTAAAAGTTATTATCAGAGCCCTCTTTTTACATCTCCCCAGGTGGGAACCCGGAGCCACTGATTGAAAACCTCCAAGGAAATCCTATCTTAATCTTTGGTTTCTTTTCAAAGATACATTAAAATTTCTGACATTTAAAAAAAAAGAAAGAAGAAAAGAGTAGGTAAGGGCGCATATAAAACAAGATTAGCCATGAGTGGGTACCCATAAAAGCATCACTGTACTGTGCTGCCTCTATTTTTTAAATTTTCATAATAAATTTTAAGTATATTATAAGAAGCCAGTTAGTTCCTGGTTTCCCACAGAAAGTATTAAAATAAATTTATTTATTCTCAAAAAGATAAAAAAATAACAAGTGTTGGTGAGAATGTGGGAAAAAAGGAAATCCTTGTGCACTTGGATGGAAATGTAAATTGGCACAGGAAATGTATATTGGAAAACAGTATAAAGGCCCCTCAAAAACTTAAAAATAGAACTATCATGTAATCCTTCAATGCTACTTCCAGATATGCATTGGAAGAAACACAACACTAACTAGAAAAGATATCTGCACCCCCATGTTATTGCAGCATTATTTACAATAGCCACAACATGGAAGCAACCTAAGCGTCCATTGATGGATAAATGGGTAAAGAAAATGTTATACACACACACACACAGAGGAATATTATTCAGCCATAAAAAGAAAGTAAATTGTGCCATTTGAGACACCAGGGGGGGAACACAAGGGCATTCATTATACAGGGTAAAAGAAGTCAGACAGAGGAAAGACAAATACCTATGATCTCACTTGTACGTGGGATTTTTAAAAAAACAAACAAACTCATAGATACAGAGAACAGATTGATGGTTGTGAGACGTGGGGGCTGGGGTATGCATGAGGGTACAAACTTCTAGTTATAATATAAATAAGTCCCAGGGATGCAATGTACAGTATGCTGACTATAGTTAACAACACTACTGTATTTTAAAAGTTGCCAAGAGAGATGTTAAAAAGTCTCAGAATAAGGGACAAAACAATGTGTAACTATGTGAAGTGATAGGTGTTAACTAGAATTATTGTGGTAATCATTTCACACTATACAGGTTGTCCCCCAAAAATATATACACACTTTGAACAATTATAAAGGTAGTGTTTATTAAATACATTTCCTTTTCAATATGTAATAGAATCAGCTGTTAAAGTGTGTATACATATTTTTGGGACACCTGTATATATATACCAAATCATTATGTATATACCTAGACCTAATACATTATATGTCAATTATTTCAATTTAAAAAAATAAATTTAAACCTAATAGATAAGCTGCTAAGAGCTAAGATCCAGAACCATAAAGCAACAATATGTTAGCAAACCCAAAAGCAATTAAAAAAAAAAGCGTTCCTTGATGTTCATTATGATTCATTACATTATTGCATAAAATAAGAGGTAAGAAAAGTAATTAGTTATATTCTGGAATATATGATAATTTATGGTAGGCCTTTGATAGATCCACCATTAACCTGCAAAACCAACTTCTGCTTCAAAGCATCCAAAGAAATCTCTGCGAGAAAAGGACACACTATTGAGTATCTGACAGCAGATGCCCTGATCCTTACCCAGAAAATCAGAAATTAGGTTAGCTCAGGAAGATTTACATAGGTTTCAGAGTACTGGTAGTGGTAGTTAACACAGCTGCAGTGATGTATTAAAAAAGCCATCTCTTACTGAGTACTTACACATACCAAGAAGCACTTTTCATAATTCAATTTTCACAATAAACCTAAGAAATAAGTACTTTTAATATGCTCATTTTAGAAATGAGATAGAGATAAACAGAGTTGCCCAATATCCTATACTAAATAAGTGACAGCAGATGCAGCCCAGGCCTTCTGGCTCTTATTCTTAATCTCCACGTGTATTTCCCTAACCACCTTAGTAGAAGCTAAAAGAAAGGTGAGGCAGCCAGCATTCTGTCCATGCATCACAACTACTCAGTCATTCTGTTACAGTTTTGCTTTTCACTCTCCTCTAAATATTATCTAAGTACTTTTTAACTCTTAGATCCATAAATAGAAAATGCTTCTCTCCTCATCCCCAATCCACCTCCTCTACTTGTCTATTGGAAAAGTTAATAGAAGCTAAGAAAAAAATTGTAAATAACTGACTCTGCTACTTAAGAAGTCTGCAGAAAAGTATATAAAATTGTTAAACAGAGTTTTATGGATAGTATCTATATATATAAAAAGGCAGTGACTGTGACGACAGAAATGACCGTTCGACCAGTCACCATGCAGTACTAACATAGATGCATAGACACAGGTAAAGTCTATGAGTGAACTAAGAATGAACAAGGCAAATGCTTGCCTTCATGGAGCTCACACTGTAAGAAGGTTAGGTCAGGGATGAGAATTCAAAATTGCCACCAGCACAAACCTGAGGTGCCACTTCTCAGAGCATCCAGAGATATACCCGGTAGCGAACTGGGGGCATGACTGAAGGGCTGGTGCCAACATGAAGGTGGGGCCATTCTGGATTCCCCCAGAGGAGCCAATGGCTGCCTAGGACGGACCTTTTGATGCTGACTGGCATAGAAACCGACCAATCAGAACCAAATCTGGGTGAACAACGAGGAGCCAATGGCTGCCTAGGAGGGGGAGCTTTTGACGCTGACGGCATAGAAACCGACCAATCAGAACCTAATCTGGGTGAACTGCAAAGGCAGAACCTAAGGTGGGGGCTGAGGAGGGGTTTTAAGAGCAACAGCTGTTTGGTGTAAGGTGTAAGAAAGTGGTTCAATTTGTTAATAACCAGTTTGGCAGTATAGTGCATATGGCTGGCTATCAGCCCAGATATGGGATTATGTATTTTTGTCCGCCAAGAGCATCTCCTCCTGCTGAAAAAGGCTTCCCCGCCCCCCGTTTAAGCAATCCTATCCTATATAATCTATCTATACTAATAAAAGAGTAATATGCTAATTAGACCGGGTCGACCGGCCATCTTCTGGACATCTGACTTCCTTCCAGACAAAGCCATGGTGGTGGGGTCGATGCAGAGGCAGTTAGGGGTGATCAGACTGGCAGGGGAGAGCAGTTAGGGTCGAGATCAGGCTGAGAGGGGATTAAGGGCAATCAGGCCAGCAGGGGAGGGCAGTTGGGAGCAACCAGGCCAGAAGGGGAGGGCAGTTGGGGGCGACCAGGCCAGCAGGGGAGGGCAGTTGGGGGCGACCAGGCCGGCAGGAGAGGGCAGTTGGGGGCAACCAGGCCGGGAGGGGAGGGCAGTTGGAGGCATTAGGCAGACAGGCAGGTGAGTGGTTAGGAGCCAGTGGTCCTGGATTGCGAGAGGGATGTCTGACTGCCGATTTAGGCCCGGTCCCACAGGGATCTCCTGCCGACAGGAGAGGGCAGTTGGGGGCAACCAGGCCGGGAGGGGAGGGCAGTTGGAGGCATTAGGCAGACAGGCAGGTGAGTGGTTAAGAGCCAGTGGTCCTGGATTGCGAGAGGGATGTCCGACTGCCAGTTTAGGCCCGGTCCCTGAGGGGTCCCGGATTGGAAAGGGCGCAGGCCGGGCTGAGGGACATGCCCCCCTTACGAATTTCTTGCATCGGGCCTCTAGTCTACACTAATAAAAGAGAAAGATGCAAAATGACCATACCTTTTTGATGCCCACCAGCCAATCAGGAGTAAGTATGCAAATTAACCTCATCGCCTCCATGGAGACAGACATCAGGGACGAGGCAGCTCCTAGCACAGCACAGCCTGCTTGGCTGACCCAGGAGCAAGCAAGCATGACCCATGGCGACCCGGGAGCAGGGAAGCACAGTCTGCAGGCAGCTCTCAGCACAGCAGGCCATCGCTGCTGCAACGAGGGAGCAGGCAAGCCCGGCTGGTAGGCAGCTCCCAGCACGGCCTGTGGCAACCCAGGAGCAGGGAAACACAGCCTGCAGGCAGCTCCAAGCATGGCCTGCTTGGCCGTCGCCACAGTGACCTGGAAGCAGGCAAGCGCCGCTTGCAGGCAGCACCCAGCATGGCCTGCTTGGCCATTGCCTCGGCGACCAGGGAGCAGGCAAGTGTAGCCCACAGGCAGCACCCAACACGGCCTGCTTGGCAGTTGCTGCGGTGTAGAGCAGGCAGGCCCCACAGAGAGCAGAGAACCACGGGGAGCAGGCCTAAGCCAGCAGTAGGACATCCCCTGAGGGCTCCCAGATTGGAGAGGGTGCAGGTCAGGCTGAGGGACATACACACACACACACACACACACACACACACCCCGTGCACGAATTTCGTGCACCGGGCCTCTAGTATAATACTAATTATCCTGGACCAAATAGTGATAATCAAAAGTATATTCAAATACACTTATATAACCACAAACCATACAGTTTTAACAAAGGTTAGGCATGACTATTTCATTTTCAAATATCCTCATTACATAAAATTGATGCAAGCAGAATTAGTAATTCTATTAATACTAAAAAGATATATGTTTTTACTGCTTTATCTTATAATAATGTGAAATCAAATATACTGCATAAATAGACAACTGGCAATAAAAAGTTACACTTTCAAAAACTATGTGCACAGCTAGGCATTTCCTGGTTTTCTGAATGCAGGATTTATTTGAAAGAAATATAAATCACTAATTACAAAGCATAAAAGTAGACAGAGAAATCTAAATAGGATCGTGGGAAACAGGCAAGGTCACATGCGAAAAAAGTAAAGGGGGAAAAAAGAATACAATTACAAAGAGTCTAAATGTTTTCTGAAAACATTACATTATAGGTAAGTATGTTCTGGTTCCAAAAAATATCTACTCTGTTAAGCTTTACCACTAAGACAATATTTAAAAAGTAAAGTCCATAAAAATCCTTTGACAGGAGACAAAATACCAAGATTACTTGAATACTTTTATTTTATTCAATCTTTTTTAAATTTCTGCCTACCTCTCAGAAAAAAGTTCAAAAACATTAATACATGGTCGAATTTATACAAACACTGATAAAAATGAAAATCTATGCATTTAGTGACAAGTAAAAGAAGCATACGTTTCATCAATTAACTAGGATCAATTAAATCCTAAAATTATCAATAGTGGTTAGTTTTCAATCTTGCCATTACAAACACAGTCACACATACATACACACAGAGAAGGGAAAAAGATCAAACCTAACACAAGAAAATAAGATCTTCTTGCTATTTTAGTCAAATGAAATCACAAATCAGGGCATGTACTGTCCAGTCTGCCATACAATATTGTCCAATGAGAATATTCAGAATTCCTAAGACATTGCAAATAAAAAAATAAGTTTAACTTCTTCAATAAAAAGTTAAACTTCAATTAGCCAAAATAAATTCCTTCATCTATTCTTTGAGAATTCCAATTAATTGGGGTTCTTACATGCTCTTGATGCCCTAATTTTTGTACAATGAAGGAGGAAACTGACTAGATAAGATAGAGTGGGTTATGGATCTAATGCTTATTCAAATACACTTTAATGGTATGTTTGCTTTTAAAATTTTTCACATTCTGCAAAATGTCAGGCTAAAATTAACAGGGCTAAGGGGAAAATAGATTTGGAACAAACCATTGGAAAACTACAACTCTGTCACCAGAGCAGTGACAAAAACATTAATTGGTACCTAGGAAGATAACCTGGAACGCCCAGACAGGTCGATTAACTTGGCTGGAGGCTGCCACAAGGATAAAAAAAAACACATCAAAACAAGGCTAGGAGATACTCAACCAATAAAAGTGGAACCTGACCCAGAGGGGCTGCTCTTCGGGGGGCCACCATTAGTAGGGAGCCACACAAAACTGACAGGTAAATCTCAGGTAAGAAAACTCCAGGTACAAGCACTCATATTTATTATTCTCCAATCAGAGCTACAAGTGTTTCTGCGGGAAGTATGGCAGCCAAGCTTAGGGCTATTTCCTTTCACCTGTAAGTTATAACACCATCTCCCCAACCCTATTACTGGTTCCCCTTGCCTAGGAAAACATCCCACATTCAGCAATGTAATTTTTGTGTTCAACTGGTATAATTCTCTAATTTCTAACATATGTGAGCAAAACCACATTATAGAAATAAAAAGACTGTGCTTTAAATATGTTTGCAAAGCAAGGCTAGCTATCCTTTTAACACTTTCTTTTGACCATTTTTCTTTTGGGTACTTCCTCTTTTTTACTTACGTGAGTTCTCATAAATTACAAGATTTAGTCATCTGTCAAATGTGTAACAAATTGTTTTTCCAACTGATCACTTGATTTTATGCTGAGGTTCATGAGTTTGGGAAGATTTTTTAATGGTTTAATTGTATATATTAATGGCTTCATCTTTTCTCATTCCTGAGATTTAATGCCTCACTTTTAGATCACCCATTCCAGTGTTATAAGTAGATTCACACCTGTTTTCTTCAAATACATTTTTTACATTTGTCTTTAACTTATCTGAAATTTTAGCATAAAGTTTAAGGCAGAAATTCAGTCTGATTTTTTAATCTACAAATTGCTATTAACTCTGTATTTCCATCTATTTTCCCCCGCTGAGTTGAATTGCCATTTTTTATCATACAAAGTATCCAATATGTTTAGATTGACCCTCTTTTCTTATTTTTCTTTTTTTTATCTTTAATTTCTTTATTGGTTAAGGTATCACAAATGTGTCCTCATCCCCCCTTTCTCTGTGTGGTTAGAGGCTAGGACAGGAAATATTTAACAGGCAGAAAACAGAGTAGAAATGCTTGACACACTTTAATTCACAGTATTGAGAGGTAGTTTAAATACTGCAGCTTCCTGATGATCCCCTCCCTCTCCAAATCATCATTTTTTCAGAAATTTTACCAAGTATGTATGTAAGAAATTAAATTAGAGTACCTATCAAAAGTGGGGGGGGGGGGGGGAATGTCAGAGTAGGCTAGAAGGAAAAGTGAAGCACTCTTTTGAATTCAAAGTCCCATAGGACTATACTTCTGATGCACTTAGTTTGCTTCTGATAACCACTTTATAATCATAAAGAACAGATGATAACAAGGGTGGCCAAGTAAGCTACATCTAAGATTAGCAATACTTTGATCCAAAAAAAGCAACAGATCTGGATATTTGGATCAAAAGAACAAAGACCAAATAATTAAATGTTATGCTTAAGTTTTTCCAGAAATTCCAGTTTCCTTAATTACATAATCTCTGTGTTCTACAAAAGCTTATCTAGGGGCTTAATGTACTAGTTAGTAATTAGGCTGTTTTCATTCCATAAAAGTCTATAAACATCGTTTTTAATGTTTTTCTTTACTATAGCATCATAAAATTATAATAAATGAAATTAAAAGTCTAGATTTAGGCTAAGGGATGTAATAGCAGGCCCTATGTAGAGTATCTCATAATTGTGTCATAAATTTTTCCAAATACTCACTTATTAAGCAATGGATGTTATGGGAGTAACGTGAATTGTCTGGGATGGTGAAGCTGCTATCACAGATAGCAACCTGACTCTCACCAAAAGGAAGAGTGAAGAAACAAAGTTTATAAAGTAAACATCCCAGTGCCTGTAAAATAAAGAAGCATGAATATCATCAGAATTCAAATAAACAACTTAACCACAAGACATAAAAATAGCATTAAACAAAAACTAAATTTGTTATTTTAAAGAAGACTAATGTTTTTATACTGAATTAATCTTTTCACAAATTACTTGCTTAAACTAATTAATGAGCTTATTTGTTGAGAAGACATTTAACTATATCATTTCCATGTTTTTCTATCACATCTGTGGATAGCTGGCTAAATTAATACTAACATAGAACTCTAAATCATAAATAATATAACTAAAATTAGAAGTGGTTGGTCCCTTTGAGGAAAAAAATTATACTTTTATTTCTTTCACAAGGAAAATATATATTTAGTACATAACTAGCATATAACCAACTAGTTAAGCACAATACTCCTTCTAGCAGCATTTTTTAAAAATTCACTATAAAACATGTTTTAAAATCCTGGATTCCAAACGAGTTAGCCAGCACAGTTAAATTTATTAGACACTAAGCATGTGTCATTTCATACTATAAAAATTAGTCTCTATTTTTCTGTATAACCCTATGTATGATCTTTATTCTATAATTTACTAATCATATTTGTACCTGGATAATCTATATTAAAATTCAAAAAGGCAGGGCTCTGTCTGCTTCACAGACATCACAGCATCAATAAATCTACTTGCTGACAACAAAAAACAAAATACCCTAAAAACAAAATTGTAGCTAAGCTGCTAACACAGCTCAAACCAGAAAACCAGTAATGAAATGCAATTTTCAGGTCAAGAAATCATTATATTGTCACAAGATGTGTTATCTACAAGCCTTAACTGTGTAAGGGGTATTTCTAACTCTAAACAGATTGTACAAACTTATCCAATAGTTAGTACACAATTTTATCAACAATACTAAAATTTGTCCTTACCATCTAAAAATCAGCTTTGTTGAATTTTCTCCACATACCAACTTAGCAAATGCAACTAACAAATACTCTAAGCTTTATAACTATTTTGAAGATCACAATATACAGAAACACCTGTATTAAATAATATTAATTTACTAACCATTACTTTCAACATTTTAACAGTGTTCTAAGGAAAAATTTAAAGGCTTTAGAAATTTCAATATATCTATTCAAAGACATTATAGGGTTATTTATTATATGATTAACAAAACTGTGAAGATTCTGCCCAGCCAGTGTGGCTCAGTGGTTGAGCATCGACCCAGGAATCAAGAGGTCATGGTTAGATTCCTGGTCAGGGCACATGTCCGGGGTTTCGGGCTCGATCCCCATTGGCTGGTGTGCAGGAAGCAGCCAATTGATGGTATTACTCTCTCATAGATGTCTCTATCTCTCTATCCCTCCCCCTCCTCTCTCAAAAAAAAAATCAAAACATTTATGTAAACTGAAGATTCTGAATAGAAAAATCCAGTAAAATGTGGCTTTAAAAATTTTATGATGCTTTGTTTTATAAGTAAGATATCTTCAGCATGTATGCAGTAAACTGAGGATAAGGCTCCCTTAACAATAATAAAAAATACTATTAATGGTGTAATATCTGCATTAAATTACACTTTCTCCTACCCAGATGACAATCTCTGGTAGTCGGCAAACTCATTAGTCAACAGAGCCAAATATCAACAGTACAACGATTGAAATTTCTTTTGAGAGCCAAATTTTTTAAACTTAAACTATATAGGTAGGTGCATTGTTTATTAACTTAATTAGGGTACTCCTAAGGCTTAGGAAGAGCCACACTCAAGGGGCCAAAGAGCCGCATGTGGCTCGCGAGCCGCAGTTTGCCGACCACGGGTCTAGGCAAATGGGATCTCCATTTTAGCCATTTTTATCTCGTCAATCAGACCTTTAGTAATGTGTCATGTGTTACAGTAAATGTTGTGGGAGTACCCAGTTAACAGTTTTAGACAGCAATGTCAGTATACTTAAAAACATAAATCTAAAATACTCTGCTTCATGTTGTTTGAACACAATGAGGTGTCCTAGTTTCTTCATACCAAAGGCATTTCCCTCTTTATCCATTTTTTTTATATTATGAGACTTGTTCAAAAAACGAGAACAAATGACATGATTTTAAAAGCTATCACCATCCTCCATTTTCTTCATGAAAAGGTAACATGAAGCATCTCCCATCTAAAATGTGGTAGCTTACTTACGTTTCACCTGAGCTAAGACAAGCATAAAAAAACACCATGCAAATTAAAGTTCTATCCCTGTCAAGCATATAAACACAGCTTCTGTTTTCTGATTATTTTTCTTGCTTCTTTTTTTTTATCTTTGAGTATGTACAATCCCATAGTTATACCAAGTTAGCTGTTAGAGAAATACTACTCCATATACTAATCTATAAATGGCATAAATTTTAAACTCATCACTGACAACTTAGTATGTTGCGTGGCATGCACACTAAGTCTGGTGAAAAATAAACAACAACAAAAGATTCCCTCTCCTTTCTGTTAAGATACTGGGTAACCCTTGATGATTTCAAAACAGTATTGAGCTATGATGTCTGTTGTTTCTTCTGCTGTTGAAATAGATTTTTAGGTAATCCAGATTTCATCAGCCAGTCACAAAATTAGGTCAGTAAATGCTTGCATAGTCACCTCTTCTAATAGTTTCATTTTATCAATTCAGATCCAATTGAATTTGCTTTCTACATTATACTACAAACCATTTAATGAGTCAAATGTTAATGTTGAGAAAAGCAAATTAAATTTGAGTTATACAAGCTGGTGATCTAAAAGCAGTATCAAATTAAACCAAACTTATTCATGGTGTGATTCAATTATGTGTATTGTTAAAAATGCAACTACCACAAGATTTAAGAAACACCATTTGGTGAAAAAGTATATATTATGTGGAAAGATAAAAATATATCAAAGCTATTCTTTTTTTATTACCTTGCAGGAATATTTGGGTATCCCGACCACAAGAGGAAGAGTCCAGGAGAAGAGAACCAAGGAGATATTCATTTTATTTCACACATTACTTTCAACTACTTTCTGAACACTATGTTTTAAAAACAAAATAAACATGACTTTTCTAATAAACTCTAGAACTATTTCCAAAGGATTTTTTCCCCTCCATCCCTAACATGGTCACTAGTGACAGATATAGCTAAATACTAGCTGAAGTTAAATGAATTTACATTTAAAGTACCTCCCTGCTAGTTTATTAAATACTAGAGGCCCGGCGCACGAAATACGTGCATGGGTAGGGTCCCTGGGCCTGGCTGGTGATCAGGGCCGATCAGGTTTCCTCGCCTCCCCGCCTCCTCCTTCCCTCGCTCCCTCAGCACCCTGCTGCCACTGGTCACCCGTCATGTTCTGCGCTGCTCCCTGGTGGTCAGCATACGTCATAGGGAGCGACTGAACTCCCAGTCTTCTGGTCGAACTCCAGAGGGGACAATTTGCATATTAGCCTTTTATTATATAGGATTACTAAAATATAGTTTGCTTATGAAATAAGTAAAAGAGAAGTACTGGCATCTATATATATAAAAGGCTAATATGCTAAGTGTCCGACTGTTCACTATGATGCGTACTGACCACCAGTGGACAGACGCTCAATGCACAGGCATGGAAACATGGAACAGACTGATGAATATCAGAGGGAAGGGGGAAGAAGCAAGGGTGGGAGGAGATTAACCAAAGATCTTATATGCATACTAGAGGCCCAGTGCATGGATTCATGTACTGGTGGGGGTCCCTCAGCCTGGCCTGCGCCCTCTTGCAATCTGGGACCCCTCAGGGGATGTCGGACTGCTGATTTCAGCCCAATCCCCACAGTCAAGTCCTAATATAAAGTTCAACTTTATAGAAACACAATCTATCTTAATAATTCAATCCAGATATATATGATATGCTAAATAATAAAAAACTTGATATATATTTTAGTCAATGACATGTTTATAATTAGAAAAAGTTTTATGCATGTTAATTTCCTAAAATATTCTAGAAAGTTATCAGTGTAATTTCCAGCTTTTCCATAAGGTGACCAACCAAAATTCCACTCAATCAAAAAAAATGTTAACACTCATATATAATCTAAACACTAAAAAATATCATGATAAAAAGTTCTATTATATGGAAGCCCATTGTTTGCTTTTTTATACAATGGGCTTTCCTTCTCAGGATTAAGAACACAAAATGTTCTATTTTCATCACCTGAATAAGAATATCTACTATACAACACTTTTCTGCTTATTAGGAAATACCTTTTGGGAACAGGGGGCAAATAATCAATTGAACTCAAATTTTTAAAATTTGGTTAGAGAAAACGTCAACCTTTCTTGGCCTTACCCAGATATCAGCCTTGGTGGTAATGGGTTTCCCTCCATAAAGGTTGATCATTTCAGGGGCTCTGTATGACAGAGTTGTATACCTGGCAGTAAATAAGTAAAATAGAGTGGAGGTATAAAAATAAAATAAAAAGACAGATACTACATTGTTTCTACATAAAATGCTACAAAAAATTTCTCTGTTCAATAACATTAGATAAAAATAATACTACTTTTAAAAGGCATTAAAGTCTATCAAGGATTAAACAATACAAAACATGTATGCACACACATTTTTATTCAACAAGCACAATAGCATCTCTAATGATAAAAACTTAATTCTCTTTAATACAAAAATTTTAAATAAAGACAATGTATTGGAAACATAGTTTTCCTTGAGTTCTTTATTTGAAATAATATAACTCAAAATATCCTTATCAAAATATTTTAATCAATTTAAAAATAAAACTTCTTTCAAAATATTAGTTTATATGTTCACTTAAGGAGTTTGTTTTCATGGACTCTAACGTACTTCCTTGCACACGGCAGTAAATCTCCTTTAAGTTTGTTTTTATAATTGTAGTTTTAAAAAAATGTAGGTGCCATAATTTTAACTACACTAATTAAGTACAATTCTAATACTGCCATCATGAGCTATTTGGAATTATAAGACACTGAATATTAACCAATATAAAAACCCCAAATACATTATGAACAGAATATTTTAATGAAGTAGTGCTCGATTTCATGGCAGAAATTACAAAAATATGGAAGAACTTCCTGTATCATGGCATAACTTAAAATTCATTTTGACTGTTTATAGGTTTTATTTTACACAAAGTGTTCTTAAAGGTGAGCATTCTAGCCGAAACCGATTTGGCTCAGTGGATAGAGCGTCGGCCTGCAGACTGAAAGGTCCCAGGTTCGATTCCGGTCAAGGGCATGTACCTGGGTTGCAGGCACATCCCCAGTGCGAGATGTGCAGGAGGCAGCTGATCGATGTCTCTCTCATCAATGTTTCTAACTCTCTATCTCTCTTCCTTCCTCTCTGTAAAAATCAATAAAATATATTAAAAAAAAAAAAAAAAAAAAAAAGGTGAGCATTCTACAATGTTACTGATTTCAATGACCCTGATTGGTGGGACATTCTGAATGATACAGAGAAGCAACCCAAGAAACCACAATATGAAATGCATGCAGGCAGGACTTTTGTTCACTGCTAGCCTGCAGCACCCCCTTACTGCTATCCTTCAGTGTCCACTACATTGCAGGCCCTAAATAAATACCTATTAATTAAGTAAATGGTTGGGCCATTAACTCTTCAACTGAGCCACAAAGCACACCCTCATAAGTTTACATTCATCATTAATGCAAAATTCTATTAAACCTTAACTATACTTCAGATCTCAACAATAAGAAATAAAACCTAGCAAGTTAGAGGTGCTTGAGCAGAACCAAAGCAGCCATTATATATCACAATACAATCTTTTTTTTTTAAATTGCATTCGCAAGAAGTCAATTCTATAATTTATTGTTCTTGAATTCTTTAGGACATTTATATGTTTACTAAGGAGTTTGTTTTTATGGAATCTAATATAATCACCATAAGCTAAGTTCTCTGGATAGAAATACATAGTCTAGAAATCCATAGTGCTATACAACTAAGCCAGGGTAATATCAGCTCTACTTGAGCTATTTTAAAATATAAGTTACAGTTGAAATAACAACTCCTAGACAGTTTAAAACAACTGAGAATTTGTGAAGAAGAGGGCAACTCAGGAAAGGCAACTACTTATAAATTCCTATTCTGACAGATCTTTCTGCAGTCTGTATCATTTTATTAAGGTAATCTAAGACTTACAAACAGTTCCATTTTCTAAAACAGAAAAGTCTTAACAAGTAATCTAGCAACCATGAAAAGTACAAGAATAAGGAAACATAAAGCAGATATGACTTATTTTTCTACCAGAAAGCTTTCCAGTACACTATTACTAAGTAACACATTTTCAACATAGTTTTCAATACATACAGAAAAGTCAACTTGTTAATACAACTTGTTAATACATTGTTAATATTAAATATGAAGTAAGTTCAAATGTTTTCAAATAATTTAACTTTTCCTAACAAAAACAGTACTACTAAAAATAAAGATGCTTAATTGAATTCAACAATCGGTGAAAACTGCCTTTAATGGTTCCACTCATTACTACAGCTTATTTAACAACTTTCTTGATAAATGTGTTTAAAAGGTAGATGAAAAACTTGTTTCCATGGTAAAATGTATTTTCTATTGAGCTAGATCAGACATAAATTAATCAATGTCTATGATATAAAGGTATTTTGAAGAAATATGAATGGAATATCTAAAATATGTATCAGCAGAGCTGATCACAGACCCAAGTTAACTAAAATTCCCTTAAGACAAATGCAATAAAGATAAACACTTACTTTTTAATTTCTTCTTCTACTATATTCACTCCATCTTTTTGAGGATTAAGAAATTTATTAGTGGCACTGCCAAAGTCACAAAGTACATAGTTTCCACCATCATTCAACAAAATATTTTCTACCTTAAGAGAAAAAAAATCAATAATTAGTACTATTTTCAAAATTAAGATTATCTTTTTACAACCATGACCTTACACAAACATTGACGAGTTTGTGATATATACATATACATATACATACACACACACACACACACACACACACACACACACACACACTCTATATACCCCTGTATATGATACCTCAAATTATGAGGAAAGACAAATGAATCAGACAAAAAATATACTCTACTATGTCTATTGCTTCTCTTACTAAAAACAGAGAAGTGCTTCTCCCATCTCAGGATGATTTTTGCAGGGGACAAGAAACCCCAAATAAATCCTCTCTAAAAGTGCTTCAGTGAAAGAGAGGAACTTGTAGCAGTCACAGTTTATACTATAACTCCATTTCTCTCCATTTCTGACACTTTACCTTATCTATAGACAAGCAATAACAAAAAAGCATTAAAATTCTAACTCTGACTTTTCATACCATTTTTATATAAAATACTATACTGAGCCCTGGCCATTTTTGCTCAGTGGTTAGAGTGTCAACCCAGGTACTGAAGGATCTCGGGTTCAAGTCCCAGTCAAGGGGACGTACCTCGGTAGCAGGTTCGTTTTCCTGGTCAGCACATGCAGGAAGCAACCAATCGATGTGTCTCACATCCATGTTTCTCTCTCTTTCTCTCTACCCTCCTCCTCCCTCCCTTCCACTCTGTCTAAAAAAATCAATGGAAAAATCCTCAGGTGAGGATTTTAAAAAAAAAAAAAATACTATACTGAAAAACAAGACTTGACTTTATGCCTTAACTTGGAGATTAGAGTTGTAGTAATTTAAGTGAACAAATTACATGCACAGTTTCTAGAACAGGATAGTGTGGATTCACAGCCCAACTTTGCTCCTTCACTAACATGCATACCCTTGGACAATTTGCTTTACCACTCTGTGCATTAGTTTCCATCTCTATAAAATGGGGGAGATAGTATCTATTATTATAAAAAGTAAATTAATTAAAATATGTAGATTGCTTAGAACAGTGGCTGGAATACTCAACCACTGTAAGGTAAGTACTCAACAAGTGATGCCATTTTATTACATTTTTCCACAATATTTTTTATTATTTTTTTAACATATATTTTTATTGATTTCAGAGAGAAAGGGAGAGGGAGAGAAACATCAATGATGAGAAAGAATCATTGATCAGCTGCTTCCTGCACGCCCCCACCAGGGATTGAGCCCACAACCCAAGCATGTGACCTTGACTGGAATTGAACCCGGGATCCTTCAGTCCATAGGCTGACGCTCCATCCACTGAGCCAAACCAGCTAGGGCAGCGGTTCTCAACCTGTGGGTCATGACCCCTTTGGTGGTCGAACGACCCTTTCACAGGGGTCGCCTAAGACCATCCTGTATATCAGATATTTACCTTACGATTCATAACAGTAGCAACATTACAGTTATGAAGTAGCAACGAAAATAATTTTATGGTTGGGTCACAACATGAGGAACTGTATTTAAAAGGCCAGAAGGTTGAGAACCACTGAGCTAGGGCAATATATGTTTTTTTATTTTTATGACATGGTCTTGGAGAGCAATTCAATTTCTCTCAATCCTATCAAAATACATTACTGTTTCCTTATAGTTTTTCTTCTAGATTTCATTTTAGTCTACTTTTTAAAAGATTTGCACACAATAAATATCTGTATAAAAAATCTACTTAAAATACATAAGTTTGCTTAAATTTACACATGTAAAAAAAACTAAACATATGAAATATGGTCTATACTAAATTGTGCAGTAAGACAATTCCAGTTTTAAATCAGTAAGACTCAGATAAAGTATCTACATGAAAAAAGTTAACTTTTAGTAATTTTAAATAATCTAAAAAAAATCGTACAAATTATTAGGGAAATGTAAAAGTTGTATATTCAAAAGAACTGAAATAAACTATACTGGTTACCCAAATTAAGGGACATAGTCATGCGTTTCAACCTTGACTTAACTTGTATCCTTTTACCACAGGGTTCCCTCGATGATGTTTTCGTGGAGCACACTATGTACCAGGCACTGTTCTAAAAGCTTGGATCCATTAATACAAAAGAGAAAAATCCTTGTCCATATGGAGCTTATATTTTAGTGGGAGAAGACAGAAAATAAACAATAGCATAATACATAAGCAAATTATATAGTATCTTAGAAGGTGAGAAGTGATAATAAAAAGGAGAGCAGGTAGAAAACAGGAATGTTAGGTTGTAATGGTAACTGAGGCAGTGTAAGACAGAACTTCGGTGAGAAGGTGAACTTGAGCAAACTTGAAGAGTGAAAGGTTAGCCATGGGATATCTGTGCATAAAGAATTTCAGGAAGAGGAATTTTTGGAATCTTAATGTTGGTGGGTACCAAAGAAGACACCTATAGTTTTACAAGGTATGTGCACTGGCATCTCTAGTAATATGATACCAGAAATGTTCGATTCACTTTGGGGACTTTTTCCAATGTAATAAGGGTATCAGATACAAGAGGTCTGAGTGCACAAAAAGGTTAAAATATAGTATGACTTTAAAGATAATCACCACCCAAGCTACAGTCAGTCTTTAGATGACCTCAGGAAATGCAGCAGGGGACAGAGGCCAAGCTCAGTTCTAATAGGAAAACTGATTTAGATGAAGATAGCCCAAGAACATTTTAACTTGAAAGTTAAAAATGCATCAATACATGAGGATTCTAAATTTTGTACCTTCAGATCCCGGTGAATTATTGGAGTCTTACACTGATGCAACCTTGCGACAGCTTCACAGGTATCACAGAATATCTGTAACACTTCTGGTTCCGTAAAACCTGTCTGCAGCTTCTTATTCATCTGATTCACTACCTGCCCAGCTAACCAAAAAAGTAATTTTGAGAGGACATATTTGTATACATGCAGTCTATCACAAAGCAATTAAGAAATTCAATTATGGTCTCAGGTACTAGGGAATTGGCTTTTTCATAATTCTCCTGTAAGGATGCTTATTACACCATGAAGTACTGATTCAATGAAATACATTTTATCATATTTTACATCTCTAACGTGAGAACATCTTACATAGATGATGTCCTGCTAATGCAATTGCCATGTTTTAACATTTTAACATATCTGAAATCAGGGTGTAACTTATAATTGACAGCATTTTTTAAAAGTTTATTTCACACTATGCTAATTATTGGGTAAACAATGGTAAACAAAAATAAAGTTGCTATTATCATATAATTTATAGTGTAAAGGCAGAAGTAAACATTAAAAAGTCACACAAACACGTCATAATTATGTACAATCCTATATAACAAAAGCCTAATATGCTAAGTGTCTGGTCATCCAGTCGTCAGTTCAGTCAATCAAAGCGTAATATGCTAATGATTTGCTAAGGCCCCTCAACCGCTCACTATGACATGCATTGACCACCAGGGGGCAGACAGTCAACTGGTCGACCAGTCACTATGACGTGCACTGATCACCGGGGGGCAGTCGCTTCGACTGGTAGGTTAGTTTGCTGCTGAGGTCCGGACGATCAGGACTGAGTGAGACGGGCGGACATGCCCTGGAGCCTTCCCACAGTCCCTCCCTGGCTGGCCAACTTCCTGTGTCCCTCCCTGGCCCCGATCATGCACCGGTGGAGTCCCTCGGCCTGGCCTGAACGGTCTCACAATCTGGGACCTCTCAGGGGACGTCAGAGAGCCGGTTTCAACCCAATCCCACAGGCCAGGACAAGGGACCCCCCCCCCAGTGCTGCACGAATCCGTGCACTGGGCCTCTAGTAAGAATAATAAGAGAGAAATCTATGTTTAAATTGGTGAAGGAGGATGAGGAAGAAAGAGTGCCAGATAAGGCCAACTTAAGGAAGTGATATTTATGTTTACAATGAAGGGTAGGTAGGAATTAACCAGGAAGAGATCTGGAACAAGAGCAGATTAAGGATAGCGAGTGGCAATTACAAAGGCCTCCAGTTTGGGAAAGAGCTTAATGACTTTAAGTAGCTTAAAGAAAGCCAATGTGGACATGGTCTAGGAAGCAAAGAAGAGGGTAAGGTGAGAAGAGACGGATGAGGCAGAAAGCAATCAGAAATACTTACATTTAATTTAAGAACCAAAGAAACTTCCTTATCTGAGTTTTTAAAAGATTTCCTTGACTGAGGGATAAGGGAATCAGAAGAGTGGAAATGGATAAGAGGCTAATACTCTAAACTAGGTAAGGGATAATGGGCAGAGTAACTTACTAAAATTAAATAGCCACACATGAGTCCTGAGTGAATATATAATAATAATATACAATATACCACAATAACTGCAGTCTAATAATGACAATTCTTAATTATTAAGAAATTAACTATCATTATATTTTAAGAGCAAAAGTAAATATGTGATTCATTCAGAAGCTAGTCTGATAAAAATCATGTTTGGGGATTTTAAAAAGGCAAGTTTATGTTAACTTGAAACTTTCTTTTAACAAGCTTGAATAAATGAATGCTTGCTACTTTGAAATCTTTAAGAAGGTGCACATATAGCTGTTCCTTTTATTATTACTGTCTCAACAGCATTTTCTTGTGTTTGCTGAAATGGTTGTTTCTTTTCTTAGACTTTTAAAGCAAAAAGAACATGAACATTTACCTATCAACCTCCAACTTTCTGAAAACACAAACCCATTTCGCTGTAATTTGTTCAGAGTATCAAATAAGAGTGAGGTGCCTGACCAGGCAACAATTTCCTTCACCCTCTTGTCAGACACACTAACTCATTTTGACCCAAAATTAAACAGGATAAAAATTGTTTTCTAGGTATTCATTCATATTCTTGAAATATCATTTCACAGCTAAAGAAATCAAAATCTTAAACTCATTTCACCTCTTCTAAAGGTTCAATGTTGTAATGAATAGAATGAATTTTAAATAAATGTTAATCCTCTTTCTTCCATTGAGAGATATTTGAGCTAATAACCTTGAATGACAAGATTCAGCCCCCCCCCCCCAAAAAAAAACAACCTAAAAGCTATATTTGAGCTGCATTTCTAATGGAGACACAAAAAATATTTTATTATTCAAAATCAAACTCTTCTGAAAATTATGTTAAAGTGAGGTTATTGTAATGAAAAGTAAGATTTAAATATATATATACTGAATGTCTTTTAAAACAAGATGCAGAGAGCTCTCAAATCTTTCCATATTTTCCAAACGGGTATCGTCTCCTAAGCAAAATCTTATATACTCTTGCCAATTTCAGCACTAAAATAAAAAAGTCAACATTTCCCTAACCTCTCAAAGTAAGCAGTCAACCCTTCCTATCTGATTATACAACAGAATAAGGCAGAAGTGGCAGTGTGCCAGTCCCAAGTCTAGGCCTTAGGAGCCCTCACATCCTCTACCTGCCCTCTTATGTTTCTACCATGTCCATGGAAAAGTATCCCCAGGATAGCTTGTCAATGCCAGGAAGATGAGAAATATGTAAAACCAGTCCCAGCAAACCCACTGGCATATGAGCAAGCCCAGTCAAAATGAGTGGTGTCACCCCACCAAGTTCAACATAGAACTGCTGGCCCATTGATACACAAGCAATAATAAATAACTGTTGTTTTATGCTATTGAGTTTTGTAATGTTTTGTTACTAAGCAAAAGCTAACAGATTATCCATAGGAATTTCTGTAAAACATCCCCCGTCCCCCGCCCAAAAAAGAAGCTCTTTTCATAAAATAATAAGAATATATTCAAAATACTAACTCTGATTTCTGAAAGTTTGGTAACCAAAGCACATAAAACCTCTCTTAAGCACATTAGCAAATTAAGCAGTGTCACATCATGAACCTGCAGAGATCTAATTCTGGAGAAAAGATGATTGTAAACATTTGATACTTGAAACCATAGTGGGGTATATAAGCTATTTAACATCTACTTTCTATACAGTTTTCTCTCTACATAATGCAAAACACAGTGTACCTGAACTATATATACAACACTGACTCCCTCACTAAAATACCTTCATTCTTAAACAATTTTATGTAAGACAATTTGCTTTTATGGAGAAAGTAAAGGGAGAGCATTTTTGCTCACCCATTCTCTACCCCTCCAATCCACTGGGAATTTCTCATTTATTCATCTGAGAAAAGGAACTGAGCATACTCTATTCAGATTCTCTAACTTTGCAGGTAAAATATTTAAAGAAAACTTGTAACATAATGGAGAAAGCATATTAACAAACAGGGGAAAAAATGCCAGGAACAAAAAAAAAAAAAATATTTTAAAGCTATAATATCTGTAAAAAAACAAAATATCTGCACCTAAAACAAGAGCAAGGTATGTTTTAACAAAGAACAACAATATTGAGAGAACAAAAAAGAGTTCTTAGAAATTAAATATAACATGGCAGAAATACAAAATTCTATAGAGGAGCTCAAAGATAAATGGAAGGAATGCTCCCAACACAAGCAAAATAAAAAATAAAAGAGAAGAAAAATCAAAGAAAGAAAATCAGAGAATTGATCAATCCGTGGCAGGATAGTGAGAAGCTGGGAAAATTCCTGGACAAGTAGAACGGGGAAACTGAGACAAGAAAGTTAAACAAGGCCGAACAGTTTGGGCAGCTTCCAGCCAGCTTATGAACCACAAGACCTTATCCTCCCCAATCAAGGACACTTGAGAACAAATGGTTTATACAAAGAACCAATTAATGCCATTTGTGACAGCTAAACCCAAGGACAGATAAAGACTAGGGCACAAACAACAAAACCCCAAAAGCATTTGGATGGTGTCACTTGGGGGATGTTAGGCAGGAAAGATAATTGTTACAGCAGAGAGAGGAAAAAGGGAAAAGAAAAAGGGAAGTTTGTCTCACCCAGTGAACAAAGAAGTCAGTAGTCTTGGGACTTGCCAAGATAAAAATCAACAGATGTTCTCACAAATTCTGGGAAAAGTTGCAACAATGTAAAAGGAGGACTCTGAAATCTAGTCTATCCTGCAGAGGAACTTTGAAACCTATAGGCAGGGCAAGTATAAAACCCTTCAACCCCCACAAGGCAATGCACTCAGACTGGCTGAGTTGCCCACTTGTGCTGTATGCCAAATATATTCTAAATAAATTGGCTTGTTTTACTTCAACACTGCTGTCACTTGTCTGCTTTATCGCAAGTATGACAAGAGCCAAGGAGGAGAGAGTCAAGCTCCCTTCAACTTGACCAGCTCTCCAGTAATAAATCTAGGAAGACTAATACCCTAAAAATTAAAAGTCCAAAAGAAGAGAACAGAGAAAATGAAAGAGAAAAAAACTGAGCGCCCAGCAAAAAAAGTACCACCAAAATGATCCATAACCAAGGCACATATATCTTGAAATATTAGAATGCTAAGGATAAAGATTTAAAAAATATGCAAGGAAAAAAATAGGTCACATTAAAAAATTGAGAAAGCATAATGCATCCAACTGCTCAATAGTAACAGTAGGAAAAAAGTTAATACCTTTAAAATTACAGATCAAATTATACCTAAACTACAACTCTTTATCCAGCCAAATTAACAAATATGGATGTAGAATAAAAATATTTTTACATATGCAAGGTTTCAAAAATGTTTTCTTCCAGTCCTGGTCAGGTAGCTCAGTTGGTTGGAGCATTGTCCTGATTTGCCAAGGTTGAGTGTTCAATCCCTAGTCAGGGCCCATACAAGAGTCAACCAATGAATGAATAAGTGGAACAATATATGGATATTCATATTCTCCCTCTCTCTCTCTCTCTCTCTCTCTCTCTCTCTCCCCCTCCCTCTCTCTCTCTATTTGAAAAAAATATTTTCTTCCATAAATCTATTATCAGAAAACTAATGAAAATGTAATCTACCAAAGACAGTAATAAAAATAAATGGGGCCCTAGGTGGCATGGCTCAGTGGATAGAGCGTCGGCCTTCAGACTGAAGGATCACAGGTTCTATTCTGGTCAAGGGCATATGCCTGGGTTGCAGGCTCAATCCTCAGTAGGGGGCATGCAGAGGCAGCCAATCAATGATTCTCTTTCATCACTGATGTTTCTATCTCTCTCTCTCCCTCTCCCTTCCTCTCTGAAATCAATAAAAACATACTTTAAAAAAAAATAAAAATAAGTGGGAGGCATGAGCAGCAGAGAGTCTAAAATAGGAGGAAGGCAAAGGGAATTCGAAAAATGACAGCTAAATGCTGTTCAAAATTAAACAGAACTAAGTCTACCAAAAGGATGTTTCACAGGAAAGAAAAAATGAAATTGACACAAATATTAAAATGTTTACATGTAGTGTGTAAAGATTTACACTTTCATTGGGAAATGTGGGGCTAAAATACTAATATGTATAAAGAAAACACAGCAAATGAAAATTGGCATAATTATAAACTCCAGGAAAAATAATAAGTATAAGAAAAAAATGCAATTACAGGCTATTACATGTCACAATTTAATGGCAGACAAAAAAATTTAAACACTAATTATTAATTCAATCCAAAAGTTGAGACTACACTACACTGACAAGTAATATCCTCATCTTTCCTTGAAGATACGATCTAAAACAGAAAATCAGCACTAACAAACTTTCTAGAGCCCAGAATCACATACTTCGTACCCTGATTTTCTAAGTTGCTTTCTTCTCTTTCATACTTTAAGAATCTCACTAACACTACCAATTCTTTTCTACAAAATGCATTATAGAAATATAGAAATAAACATGAGAAGAAACATCTCAAATATTTTAAAGAGCATGTCTTGGAAGAGAGGGATGGGGCTCCTAGGAAGATGTTGATTTAGCCACAGCTTAACAGATATATTTGACTTTTTAAAATATATACATGAATAACTTTGATCAAAATAAAAATGTCATGTAAGAAAAAAAGCTTGTTGATTCAAACCAGATTTTTTAAACTATTAATTTTTAAAAGCAAAAGAATTCCTTCCTCAAAACAATTTGTCCCCTAAATATTGGAAGTTCCTTTGGTCCCCCTTTTAAAATGTCTTCTGATGACAATTATTTAAATTCATCTAGGGTTATGATTATGCCCAATTCAATTATCTTTAAAAAGTTAGGGCTACTGGTCAACTATAATCCAGCTAAGAATTAGAACTGATAATGCTAGATTCAAGAAAGTGAGATAGAGAAAATCAATATCTTCTCCTTAAAGAGATCAAAATGCTTTACATTAGAGAACATGAGAAATGAATAAGAGAAAACAATCAGGAAAACATTTAACTTCTTATATTATAAATGAAAATAAGTTGAAAATACATCACAATAGATATTATAATATTAATTCATTTTATTTCCCTCTGTCCTCCCTCCTCAGGAGACTGAATGAGACCATATTTTCTACATCACCACTACATCATCCTTCTCCTACAACCTTAAGGAAATGACAAGAGTTTCTGGTACCATAATTAATAATCATAACTGTCTTAAGACAATCTATACAATGAAAGCCTAAGCGACCATTATGGCAGAACGACCAGGTCGGGTCACTATGATGCCCAATGACCACCACGGGGCAGATGCTCAATGCAGGAGCTGCCCCCTGGTGGTCAGTGCACTCCCACAGGGAGAGCGCTGCTCAGCCAAAAGCCGGGCTCACGACTGGTGAGCATAGCAGTGGCGGAAGCCTTTCCTGCCTCTGCAGCAGCGCTAAGGAGCAGTGAGCCAAGTGGTAAGAAGCATCGAGCAAGTGGGCGGTAAGGAGCGAGGGATCCTGGACTGCGAGAGGGTACAAGCCGGGCTGAGGGACTCTCCCCGCTCTGCCCAGTGTATGAATTTCGTGCACCGGGCCTCTAGTCTAAATATAAACCAGGACTCCCTAGAGCCCAAATTGCCAGATACAGTCTGATTTTTTTTTTCTAAGTTTGCAGGAAATAGATTAATTGCCCTTTCATGCATAAAGTAAAAAAAAATTTCAAGGATTTTTTTAAAGTTATCTTATTATTCTTAAGGCATACTATACAAGTAATTATTATTTTTAAATATCACATTAGGTCCAAAAAAATATGGTTTTCTACCTTCTAATATCTTACAAAAGAACCCCAAAATGCCAAATAATACAAGTTTATAAAAATTATAGATCAAAATAATCCTCTGAATGTATTACATTTAATATGTTGAAAGACAACATGGTAGAGTGCTGGAAGAAATCTTATAACATAATGTAATATTGATACATTATGCTCTTCTTGGCTAGATTATAAAAGAACTGTATAGAAAGCATGAAATGTAACTGCTCTTTACCTGCTTAGATTTCCTATTTTAAACCCAATAGCATTTCCTTTGTCCATTTATCTGCTCATATCATCATTGCAGCAACTATAACTTAGGTTTTAAATATTTTTAACTGCATTCCTTAGACAGGTGATTAAAGCTAAGATTGCAGTAAGTGTCTAGAATAAAGTTGACAGCTGTCCTGGGAGAGACCAAGACACTTATTAACCTATTTTAAGGCCTTTTTTAAATTTAAAACAAATGCAGAAAAACACTTACCTCGACAATATTCCATTAAGATAAGTACTTCCCATACATTATCGCTAATTGAATTAATGGCACAATCCAAATAACCCACAATATTTTTGTGACCAGATAGCTCTTTCTGTAAAAAAGAAATAAAATTTCAAGAATTGAAAAATATACATTTTAAAGCTCTATCATTGCCAATGGTTTGAAGTCTTAATTAATGTACTTAGAGAATTTCATAAAGTAAGACAGGCATAAGTATGGAATCTGACATATTTCAAAAAAGTTCCTATAGTTCTGATGGAAAGTATTTACATGTGACTGTCATTTACTGACAGGCAAATATTCAGTGAATACTTATCTTAAAATTCAATCAAGAAGAAAGATGGTTCACTCTAAAGTAATAGTCTCCAAAAGTGAGTGTACAAGATAGTCCTTAGAGATTCAAGAATAAAATATCAGAATTTTTACTTATATTTATTTTTATCTAGAAAAATAATAAGCTCTAATACAGAGATGCACAAGGTAGGTTTACAGTTATGAGTACAAAAAACAGAGTTTATTTTGTATTTTCCTTACAAATAACTGTAAATCTACTTTTGCCCATCCCTATATTTATGAATTAACAATTATATTCTTAGTTGCATGTTTTGCATGCAACATTGCAATTAATGTGTAAAGTAAACAAAGTGGCCTAAAATACTTCTGTAAAGAAACCATAATAATGGTACTTATAATACAAGTACAAGGATATAATAAGAAAATGGCAAATCTGACACTTTCAGCTTCTAGTATAAGTTAATCATCAGCATATACTGAGGTTTATAGTAATCATGATCCAAACACATCTATCTGGAAATTAAAAAACAATTATCAAGAATATTATTTTAACTGAATTTACATCCACTATCACTAATAATAAACCTAGTTTTAATTGTGTAATGAAATCTGACAATTGGCTAATGGCAGCTGAACATGTCACTAATTCATAAATAAGTATATGTAATAAAGATGGATCATCAAAAACAGTTGGAAGACCACTGCGCTACAGAGCTAATATCCCTAAAATATCTTGTTCAAAAGCCTAAGACTTGAGTGTCGCTAATGTTGATGATGATTATATTTTTGTCTCTAAATTATACACATTCTACTAAAAGTACCATATCTAGGTACTTATCTAAGCTCCAGTTAGTTAGAGAACTTGGGCTAAGATTCTCCCATTATCTTGGTGTAAATCATTTTATTCTTTTGGCTTATAGCCTTACCTTTAAAAAAAGCAAGTCTCAAAGTAAGAAATAGGAACAACAAAAGCAGGACTGAGATAAGTCAGACTGTATAAATGTGCCTATCTTCAAACTAAAGGGATCAAAATAGGTGTGCTGATAAACATGTTGACAAAAAATAAGAAATCTCCCTCTTAGTAGCTGGATAAGTAGGACTGACATAAATAACAAGTATGGAAAAACAAGAATGCAGAAAAACTGAACATTCATATATAAATGTCTAACCATCAGGCTGTACACCTGAAACTAATATAATATAGAATGTCAATTGTACTTAAAAATTAATTTTTAAAAATATTGGAACAGTCATCCATTGCTGGAAGATTATAATGTGGTTCAGCTACTGAGGAAAACAGTTTAGTGGTTCCTTAAAAAGTTAAACACAGAATTACCATATGACTCAGCAACTCCATTCCCAGATATATAAAGAACTGAAAACAGGTACTCAAACAAATACACATTATACACATATTCATAGCAGCACTATACACATAGCCAAAAGGCAAAAACAGCCCAAATATTCACTGATTTTTTTTAATGTCCAACAACAGATGAACAGATAAACAAATTGTGATGTATGTATATAAAACGGAATATTATTCAGCCATAAAAAAGAATGAAATAAAATACATGCTACAATGTGCGTAAACCTCATTAAGTGAAAGAAGCCAGATACAAAAGGTCACATTTATCTCTTCTGATTATTTCATATAAGTGGAATTCATATGAAATAATCAGAATAGATAAATCCACAGGGACATAATGTAGACAGGGAGTTGTCAGCAGCTAAATCAAGTAATGGAATGCAACTGCTTAATGGACAAGAGGATTTCCTTTTGGAGTGATAAAAAGGTTTTAGAACTAGATCAAGGTAGTGGCTGTACAAACACTGTGAATGTACTAAATGTCATTCATTGAATTATTCATCTTAAAATGGTCAATTTTATATTATGTGAATTGTACCTCAATTAAAAAATTATAAATATATATATACTAGAGGCCCGTTGCATGAAGAGATTCATGCAATAGGCCTTCCTTCCCGTGGCTGCCGGCACCAGTTTTCCTCTGGCACCCGGGACCCAGGCCTTTGCTCCAGCCACAGCGGAGAAGCCAAGCCTCTTCAGTCTTCAGTCTTCAGTCTTCCCTAGGGCCAGAGCCTTCAGTCTTCGCTCCATGCCTGCATATGCAAATTAACCACCATCTTTGTTGGGTTAATTTGCATACTCATCCTGATTGGCTGGTGGGTGTAGCGGAGTGACATCAATTTGCATGTTTCTCTTTTATTTTACATACTAGAGGCCCGGTGCACAAAAATTTGTGCACTCGGGGGGGGGGGGGTGGTCCCGCAGCCCGGCCTGTGCCCTCTTGCAGTCTTGGACCCCTCGGGAGATAACGACCTGCTGGCTTAGGCCTGCTTCCGGTGGCAGAGGGCAGGCCCAATCCCTAGGTGCAGCCCCTGGTCAGGCTCAGAGCAGGGCCAATTGGGGAGTTGGGGCGCTGCCCCGTCATGCACAGAGCAGGGCGGATTGGGAGGTTGCAATGCCACCCTCAGTCACGCTCAGGGTAGGGCCGATTGGGGGGTTGGGGCACCGCCCCCTGTCACATTCAAGGCAGGGTCCATGGGGAGGTTGCGGCGCCACCCCCTGTCACTCACAGAGCAGGGCCAATAAGGGGGTTGGGGCGCTGCCCCCAGTCACGTACAGAGCAGGGCCCATCAAGGGTGTTGGGGCTCCGTACCCTGTCACGCACAGAGCAGGGCCGATCAGGGGGTTGAGGAGCTCCCCGCTGTCACTCACAGAGTAGGGCCAATAGGGGAGTTGGGGCACAGCCAGATGCTGGGGTCCAACCCCAGCAGGTCCAGGGGTCCCCAAAGGTGTGGACGGAGTCAGCGAAGAAGGAATGACTCGGAGACAGCCTTCAGTTGATCAGCAGCCTAGTCAGGACCTCTAGCCAAGATCTCCAGCCAAAGTTCTGGTCGGAAGCTCCAGCGAAGTTCTGGCCAGGACCTCCAGCGAAGTTCTGGCTCTAGGTTCTCTTGCCATTTCTCCAGCCAGGTTCTAGCCCTGATCTTCAGTCAGGTTCTGTAGCCAGGTTCTGGTCAGGTTCTCTTGCCATGTTCTCTTGCTAGGTTCTCTCTCTAGGTTCTGTGTCTAGGTCCTTCAGCCAGGTTCTCTCGCTAGGTTCTGTGTCTAGGTCCTTCAGCCAGGTTCTCTCGCTAGGTTCTGTGTCTAGGATCTCCAGCCAAGTCCTGTCTCTAGGTTCTGTCTAGGATCTCCAGCCAAGTCCTATCTCTAGGTTCTGTTCAGGAGCAGGGCAGATAAGGGGGTTGGGGCGCTGCACCCTGTCACACTCAGGGCAGGGCCAATGGGGAGATTATGGCTCTACCCTGTCACACACAGAGCAAGGCCCGTGGAGGGGGGTTGGGGTGCCACCCTCTATCACCCACAGAGCAGGGCCGATCAGGGGGTTGGGACGCCACCACTGTCACACTCGGGGCAGGGCCGATGGAGAGGTTATGGCTCTACCCTGTCACACACAGAGCAGGGCCGATCAGGGGGTTGGTACGCTGCACCCTGTCAAACACAGAGCCGCAGGGCGATCAGGGGGTTGGGGAGCTCCCCCCTATCAGGCACAGAGCAGGGCTGATCAGGAGGTTGGGGCGCCTTCCCCTGTCACGAACACAGCAGGACGGATAGGGAGGTTGTGGCCCTGCCCCCTGTCACACACAGAGCCGCAGGGCGATCAGGGGGTTTGGGCGCTGCCCCCAGTCACACTGATCCCGGTGCCGGGAGCCTCACTGCTCCGCTGATCCCGGTGCTGGGAGGCATATTACCCTTTTACTATATAGGATAGAGGCCTGGTGCACGGGTGGGAGCCGGCTGGTTTGCCCTGAAGGGTGTCCTGGATCAGGGTGGGGGTCCCCACTGGGGTGCCTGGCCAGTCTGGGTGAGGGGCTGAGGGCTGTTTTCCGGAAGCGAGTGACTGAAGCTTCCAACCGCTCCTTGTTTTCTTTTTTTTTTTTTTTATTCTAGGCCAGCTTTAGCTCTGAGGCCTTGCTGCTGAAAACATCGATACAATGTTGCTAAAGCCCGGCTGAATGAAAGCCGTTTTCTGGGGTTTTGTTTATCTTCTTATTTGCAACATAGTACATAGTTGCTTAGAGTTGTAGCTCAGAGGCCGGCAAGTGAGGCGGGGTACGTTGGAGTCCTCCTTCACTGCAGCAAGCAAGCCTCATGTTCGCTTCCAGCTGCCTGGCTGCCGGCCGCCATCTTGGCTGACAGTTAATTTGCATATACTCACTGATTAGCCAATGAAAAGGGTAGCGGTCGTACGCTAATTACCATGTTTCTCTTTTATTAGTGTAGATTAGCACTTGATAAACAGTAGATGATAAGGAAAAAGGGAAGGAGGTGGGAGCATACAAGAACAGTAAGCAGCAGCCATCCAGAACACTGAGAATGTTAGAAAACAGGGAAATTGCTATCTTGTAATTTTTTTTACTGCTTACTGAATTTTTATTTAATGGCCTATTAAAATACTTTTTAGCCCCAGCCTAATGGCTCAATTAGTTAGAGCGTTGTCCTGTACACCAAAAAGTTGCAGGTTCAATTCTGGGTCAGGGCACATTACTAGGTTGCCCATTAGATCCCAGGTTAGGAAGCAACAAATTGATGTTTCTCCCTCCCTCCCTCACCCTCTCCTTCTCCCTTTCTCCCTTTCTCTTTCCCTAAAATTAATAAACGTATCCTCGGGTGAGGATTTTTAAAAAGAAAAATGTTTTTTAAAAAGTAATACTTTTTACTTTTCCTAATATTTAAAAAGAATTGTTCTCTTGCTATAGGATATCTTAGATATTGCAGAGTACACCAAAAAAAACTGAACAATTTATGGCATGATTTTAAAAATAAAAAGTAAAACTAATCACTGTCTGTGAATACAAACACATACAATTAATATATGAACACCTCTGTGAATGGTAAACACCAAACTCAGGACAGTGGTTACTTTCCAGATGGGAACAGTACAGAGATATGTTTGGAGTGGAATACACAAAAAACTTCAACTGTATGTAAGGTTCTAATTAGTAACCTGGGTAGTGAGTAAATTGGTGTTTATTATATAATTCTTTACATTTTTCTATCCTCAAAATTATCAATAGTTAATTTTAAAAAAGAAAGCAGAATAACATGCCCACTGAACAACAGTAAAGAAGAAAAGAAAGAGGACAGGAAAGAGTTGGCTGTATTTAGCCCTAAGTGTGGCTACAAAGAATATACTTCAAACTCCCATATAATTTTCCAAGTTAATTTAATGAGGTTCAAAGGTTTTCTAGATGTGCATAAACCAACAAGCAGTTTGCCTAAAAGCTGGTTAAAGTTATAGTACAAAACCAAAAGAATATACCAATTTTTTAAATGGAATTACTCTTACACTTACCATAATTTTAATTTCCCTTTTACAAATGTTGAGGTCAGGCAAGTTATTGACATACATTCGCTTCAATGCATAGCGGTTTCCACCATGAGTCCGCACCAGGAAAACTGTGGAGAATCCACCTAGAAGAACAAGTACCAATTAGTTAAAAAGAATCAGAAATTACTTGCAAAATCATGTAATATTGAGGAACTTAATCTCATAGGGAAATAAACTGACTCTACCCAAGACAAAAGTAAGAACAGTAAGCAATTAATAAATTAGATTGAAACACTGACTTCTTATGACAATCATGAAGTGGCACTTAAGAGGACAACATGAAAATGAATATGCATTATAAGATTAACCAATGGACACAAGACATGGGGCGGGGGGGGGGGCGGGGGTAGGGGCCGGGGGAATGTCAAGGGGGGGAAAAAAGGAGACATATGTAATACTCTTTGTAATACTTTAAGAAATAAAAATTATTAAAATATTAAAAAAAAAAAAAAGAAAATGAATATGCATTTGTTTTGAAGATTAAAATACCATAATTTCATTTTGCATGTGAATACCTTTTATGTGGTATGTGGAAATTGTCACATATAAATTAATATTATAGTTGGCATATACTAGTGATTGCCTACCCATCAGCCTCTGCCTCCTCTGTGATGACCAAACACTGATGTTATTTAAGACGAGGAGAATATGCCTTACCAATAATTTAAAAACTTTAAATCGAACCACAATTCAGAATGTACTAGTATTTGCAAAGATCAAAAAGGGCCTGGAAGTAAGCAACAGATATATTGGAGACATGCAATACTGCATTAATGAGTAGTTAATAAATATTTATTTGTTCATATAATTAGACATCCTTACAGCTTGCAGAGCACTTCTTTAAAACTCTGATAGGTAAACACATGTACTTCCTGCCTCCCACAACCATATAAAAATACAACTAAAGCCCTAACCGGTTTGGCTCAGTGAATAGAGCGTCGGCCTGCGGACTCAAGGGTCCCAGATTCGATTCCGGTCAAGGGCATGTATGTACCTTGGTTGCAGGCACATCCCCAGTAAGGAGTGTGCAGGAGGCAGCTGATCGATGTTTCTCTCTCATCGATGTTTCTAACTCTCTATCCCTCTCCCTTCCTCTCTGTAAAAAAAAAAGAAAAATCAATAAAATATATTTTTAAAAAATACAACTAAAATACAGAACAGCTATTATCCAGAACTGCGGGAAAGCTGTCTAAGTGGAAGTACTACAACTAAAGAGGTAAAGAAGAAAGCACATTGAGACTGGTGGGAGGGTGCAGGTGTGGAGGCACAGAACAGGATGGCACCCGGGTGTGCTGCTTTTTTAATCAGGAGGAAGATACAAGCTCCCACTTGCTCTGAACTCCAGTGCTGGGCGAGACTCGGGGGGACCCAGAAACATACGGGCAGAAACTGAACTGTCTGGCATCGGGGCAGGAATGCAGAGGTGGCTTTCTTCCAGACAGAGGTGCTCGCAACTGTCATAGTTCCTGGGCTGGGACCTCCCTGGTGCAGGGCTGACTGGCAGCCATGGCTGTTTGCTCCACCCTGGAAATCCCCTGAGACCGCACCCCATCCAATTTACAACCTCACCCAAGCTGAGCACAGCGGCTTTTGCATATGAATGGCCGGTCTTTTCTCAGCCTAAAACCTGTCAAACTGCAGCTGGGTTAGGGAGCCCCAAAGCTATCAAAAGAAGGCAAAGGTCAGCACCACAGCAGCCTGCTTTGCTTCACAGCTGGGCCTCATCTGGGTACTTCCAAACCCCATACAAAGAGGAAGAATCTGCAGATCTCTCTGTAGCTCCTGCGGGGTGGCCCCAGGCAGTGGCTGACTTTGCACCTCCTTGGAGATCCAAGAGCCAGTGTACCCAGTGATCAATGTGAGACCATACCAGATTAAAACTCTTCACATCCATAAGTGACACACTCAAGGGGCAGACTCAGAGAAGCACTAAAGCCCCACTGAAGCAAGTCCTGCTCCATAAGGGTGTCTCCTGCACAGCAGCTCTTCCATTGTAGACACAGCTGGTCCTCACAGCCAATATGCCAGGAGGTCAATTCCTAAACTAAGCCTAATCTGTAGTGACACCAACAGCAATCAAGGCTCAACTACAACAAGACTGTGCACACAGCCCACAAAGGGGTGCACCAAGAGTGTCCACCTCAGGTGACTGAGGAGGCTGAGCCACTGGGCCCTATAGAACACCTACTATACAAGACCACTCTACCAACTCAAGGAGACTTAGCAGCTACACAATACATAGAAACAAACACAGGGAAACAGCCAAAATGCGGAGATAAAGAAACATGCACAAATGAAAGTAATGGAAAAAAGCAAACTACAGGATATAGAGTTCAAAACCACAGTTATAAGAATCTTCTAGAAACCTTCGAGGAACTCAGTGAGACTTTCAAGGATCTTAGTGAGAATGCCAAAAAAATGGAAAAGGACCAGTCAAAAATTAAGCATACACTGACTGAAATAAAGAATAATATACAGAAATTCAACAGTAGAGTAGAGGATCCCAAGAATCAAGTCAAAGATTTGAAATACCAGGAAGCAAAAAACACCCAGCCGGAAGAGCAAAAAGAAAAAAAAATCCAAAAATATGAAGATAGTGTAAAGGGCCTCGGGGACAACTTCAAGCATACCAACATCCAAATTATGGGGGTGCCGGAAGAAGAGAGAGAGCAAGATATTGAAAACCTATTTGAAGAAATAGTGACAGGAAATTTCCCCTATCTGGTAAAAGAAATAGACTTGTAAGTCCAGGAAGCTCAGAGAACCCCAAACAAGAGGAATCCAAAGAGGACCACACCAAGACACATCATAATTAAAATGCCAAGGGCAAAAGACAAAGAGAGAATCTTAAAAGCAGCAAGAGAAAAACAGTTAGTTACCTATAAGGGAGTACCCATACGACTATCAGCTGATTTCTCAACAGAAACTATGCAGGCCAGAAGGGAGTGGCAAAAAATATTCAGAGTGATGAATACCAAGGACCTACAACCAAGATTACTCTACCCAGCAAAGCTATCATTTAGAATTGAAGGTCAGATAAAGAACTTCACAGACAAGAAAAAGCTAAAGGAGTTCATCACCACCAAACCAGTATTATATGAAATGCTGAAGGGTATTCATTAAGAAGAGGAAGAAGAAGAAAAAGGTAAAGATAAAAAATTATGAACAACAAAGTGACAACAAATACATACCTATCAACAAATGAATCTAAAAATCAAATGAATAAAAAATCTGATGAACAGAATAAACTGGTGAATGTAATAAAATCGGGGGCATGGAAATGGCGCAGACTGATAATTCCCAGGGGGAAGGAGAGTGTGGGGGGGGGGGGGGTGTGGGAGGAGATGGGACAAAGATCTTATATGTCAGTACCTATGGATGCAGACAGTGGGGTGGCGAGGGCCTGGGGTGGGGTGGGAACCAGGTGGAGGGGAGCTATGGGGGGAAAAAAGAGGGACATCTGTAATAATTTGAATAAAGATTTTTTAAAAAAATGATTAGTAATGTAAAACTAAGCCTAATCTGAGAAGCCCTACTGGTTTTATTTTACTACTCTGCCATTTGGCTTCTGCTACTGTAAAGAAATACCTAGAACATGTCAATAAACTTTTGAGTTGGCATTAAAAAAAAAACACCTCTCATAGCTTCCTGTACATACCATAGCATACCTGGATCCTATCTGTTGATCAACCTGTCTCTTCACTAGATGCTAAGCAACCTGACAAAGGGCCTCATTGTAAATACAAAATGAATAATCATTTACTCATTGTAAATGCAAAATGAATAATCAATGTGTTTAGAGCATAATTATTAAAACACTTTTGAATTAACCAAATGGCTCCAATTTTTATTTTTTTTTGAAAGAGGTATTTTTAAATGCCTTACTAAAACTAGCATACACTAGTTTCTTTGACATAACCTGACTACAAGTAAAACAGTTTCTTAGCCAAGAAATTAATTTCTTCAGGCATAACGTGCAATCAATAAATGATTCTCGGCTCCTAATCAGTACTTTCTTTCCAAAGAACTGAAAATCCAGCTTGAAATAAGTCAATAAAATTACATACCATTAAATGTTTTCTATAATCCTGATTTTCAACCCATTATCTTAGCCAACACTTTGAAGGACACTATTCACTCCCCAAAATGGTAAAGACTGTCAACAGAATTGGGAGAAAAAGATATCAAAACTGAGAAGTACGTTATTAAAACACTGATTCAGCCCTAACTGGTTTGGCTCAGTGGATAGAGCATCGGCCTGCGGACTGAACAGTCCCAGGTTCAATTCCGGGCAAGGTCATGTACCTTGGTTGCAGGCACATCCCCAGTAGGAGGTGTGTAGGAGGCAGCTGATCGATGTTACTCTTTCATCGATGTTTCTAACTCTCTCTCTCCCTTCCTCTCTGTAAAAAATCAATAAAATATATTTAAAAAAAAAACAAAAACACTGATTCAGCAAGAATCCTCAATGTACACCAAAATCCTTGATGAAAGGTTGATGAGAAATAGAATAGTCACGTGATGCCAAATTGTCAAAAGGCAAAACATTCCTTTACAAGGAAGAAATCTTGGCATCACTAACACTGGCATTAATATAGACCAGTGGTTCTCAACCTTCTGGCCCTTTAAATACAGTTCCTCATGTTTTGACCCAACCATACAATTATTTTCGTTGCTACCTCATAACTGTAATGTTGCTACTGTTATGAATCGTAATGTAAATATCTGATATGCAGGATGGTCTTAGGCAACCCCTGTGAAAGGGTCGTTCGACCCCCAACAGGGTCGCGACCCACAGGTTGAGAACCGCTGATATAGACATTATGTGCTTCCTGATGTGATAGAATATGAAGTAAACAGCATTACCTATGCAGTGCCTTTGCCAAAATCTTTAACCTAATAAGTCTTAAGGCATAACTTCCAGTTAAGAAACAAAAAGAAACAAACCTACAAAGTCCAAGATACTCTTTGGCTAATTGTATTGAACAGTGTTCCACATGTAAAGTAAAAAAAAATGAGGGGGCAGGGTTATTCTAGATTGTAAAAGACATTACAATAAAATGCCATACATAATCCTTGATTAAATCCAATCTTGAAAGTAAACTGTTTTTTATTGGTGAACAATTTGAAAGTCAGCTGTAGGTTTCATGTCATTTTACTCATTAATACTTAAAGGATACTGGGTAAAAGAAGTGAAGGGATTAAAAAGTACAAACTGGTAGTTATAAAATAGTCACAGGATTGTAAAGTACAATTATAAGGAACACAGTCAATAATATTGCTGTAATTGTGTATGGTGCCAGGTGGGTACTGGAAATATCAGGGCAAAACCTTGTGAAGTATATGATTGTCTAACCACTACACTGTACACCTGAAACTAACACAAATTAATATTGAATGTAAACTGTAATTGAAAAATAAAAATAAATAAATAATGCTTAACGGTTAAACACACATACATTCTTAATATGGGTATATTGTCCTAACTAACCATAATACCTTTCTGTGCCACCTAAGTAAATGAACAATAATTATTCTAGTACATACATCAACCTTATTCAGAATTATCCATGTGCTTTTTCAAAAATGTATAGAGGAAAGATTAGTAGTTATATCTACATCATGGGTATATGGTTATTCACTATAGTGCTCTTTCAATATTTCATAATAAAATTGAAAAAAACAACAACAACAAGAAATACAGGATTTTTTTCCCCAGGTAATTTTTTTCTCCCTTGCCATCTACCAAAACCTTACCACCACCATTGAGAATTATTATTTTACAAGAAAGACACTGCTACTTGTTATTCAGACACAACTTCCCCAAAGGCACCATAAGTCTCTTGCCACTGAAATGTTTATGGTATCCTAGATACCTACAGCTCCAACATCCCAACACACACAAGCACATGTTTATGAAAGACTGGGTTTTAGCAGTGTTTACTCCTATCAAGTTCGTTTCCCTAGGAATGAAAGAAGAGAGATGGAAGGAAAAGATAAAATTATATGTGGTCTTTCTGTATTGTGTTTATCTTCAGACATCATGCAAATCAACGAGAGAGAAAATACCAAGCTATCAGCAACTTCTGGTTTCAACCACTGCCAAAGAAAACAATGTTATTTGAAAGCTGTCTTCAAGATAAGTGGAACAGGCATTTATTTGGTTGTGGGATTTTAGCCAAAGATCTGCCTACCCAATAACCTCTGGCCTGTGGTACATCAAACTTTCATAACATTAGGTTAAGGCAATGACTCTAGGAGTTTCTTTTAAAACTGAAAATATCCCTAAAGAGGATTAGTAACTTTAAAATTGCCCAAGTTATTGTATCAGTAGGTGCTATCTAGAACAATGCAATAAAAGAATGAGTCAGGTACAATTGAATGGCTGGGGAATAGGAGGAAGAGGAGTTGAAAAGAAAAGGCAAGAACACAACATTCATAGAGCCCTGACAACATACAAAGCATTTCCTAGTACATTATTTAATTATCATACCATCATGAGGTAATTTAACTGTTAGTCTCATTGTATAGATGAGGAATAAACTAAGCACTAAGAATGAAGGTAAGCAGCTAGTCCAATAACACAAAGCTGGTAAGATGGAGTCAGAAGGTCTTTTTTTTCCCCTTATGAATTTCATGTTCTAATGATTTTTATATCCACACCTCGTCTTGTTAGCTATGCCATAAGAAATCTGTATATATCCTATCTAACAAAGAGGGAATATGCTAATTGACTGTCACACCCTCAAAGATGGCGGCACCCAGTCCCCTCAGCCCCGCCGCACGCCTGCCTCCGGAGCCCCCCAGTCCCCTCAGCCCCCCAGCACTCAGGGCCAGCCGGAGGCGCACGCAAGCCTCAGATGTCGGCTGCCCAGCCGCCCAGGGTCAGCTCAAGGCGCAGGCAAGCCTTGAATGGTGGCTGCCTAGCCGCCCAGGGCCACCTGAGGCTCAGGTAACCAGGGCCAGCCGAGGCTTGTGCTGCCGGCAGTGGCAGCAGCAGAGATGTGATGGGGCGTCGCCTTCCCCTGATTGCCTGTCGCCTCCCACCCCTGAGGGCTCCCGGACTGTGAGAGGGGGCAGGCCAGGCTGAAAGACGCCCCCTTCCAGTGCATGAATTTTCATGTACCAGGCCTCTAGTGTGTGTGTGTGTGTGTGTGTGTGTGTGTATAAATTACAAATGGGAGGATTTGGGAATAACATTAAAATTTAGGAGGAATAAAATGAAAATAGGGTAATCTATATAGAATGCCCTCACGCCCTCACAACTCCAGAGTTTTTTTCTTGATAGAACCTTAGTTAAAAGGCTATATTCCTTATATAAAAGAGGACTGTAAGTCAAAACTATGTTTGATTTGGACTACACAGTACCTTAGAAAATTGTGATACCTTGGATGACAATCTAGACTTTTCAGTTTCTCTTGAAAAAACTTGGAAATAAGGAAAGAATGGGTCCTCACTCCTATATGATAGCAATAAAACTGAGCGGTCAGTGGCTGTACCATTTACACAGTTCATGTTCTCTGCAGTTCATCACAGCTTCCTCTACTCTTGGCTGTTTCAATGCTCTCACTCTTACTTTTACATTACCTGCCTGGCCTGTGCAGACATCTGAGTTTGCAACCCCTACAACAAAAACTTCTAAAAACTTATCCACCACAACATTTATATGTGTTATACTTATTCAGTACCTCTCTTCACAACTGGGTTGTAAGTTCCATAAGACAGAGACTGTGTACACCTCATTTATCCAAGTATCATCAATGCCTACCACATTGCCTGGTACTCAAGTATCTGCTGAGTGAATGACTTAACATTAATAAACTGGTTGTACTGGAAGTAGTTCTAATTGATAAGCTGCAATCATTATATTGATCCTCTATGAATAAAAAGCAATTAATCACTAATTCATCATTTCCCTTTATTTGACTATATAGTACTTCTAACACATGCTACAAATTCTGAAAACAGAATTTCACTTCTTTACCATGTAAATCATTCATCTATCCATTCAACAATATAGGTGTCCAAAAAAAAATGTATACACACTTTGAATGATTATAAAATCAGTGTTTATTAGCATAAAATTCATTTTCAAAATTTATACAAATCTTCAGAAATGAATATTTTTTTTTGTCAATTCCTGTTTTCAAACTGATGACCATTCTGGTCTAGGCACTACTGATAAGGCAAAGCACTGGAATCGTAAGCATGAAGAAATCGTTTCGTTTAGTATTTGTGCAACCTCAATTCATCAAATATTGCCAGTTTTGTAGCGTAAACTTTATCTTTTGTGTATCCCCATAAAAAAGTCTAGTGGATAAATTTTCTTTGTTCAAAGCTTTGTCTGGCTTCACCCATTATTTCAAATCAGTTAAACCTGAAAAGGAGTAAAAATTAAGTGAGTTATCAGCTGTTAAAGTGTGTATACATATTTGGGGGGTCCCCCCCAAAAAAATGTATACACACTTTAAATAATTATAAAGGCAGTGTTTGTACTTCAATTGTGTTTTCAAACTTTCAGTAGCATTTTAGGATGAATTTCCTTTGTTCAAAGCTTAGTCTGGCTAAAAAGAAAGTAACATCAATTAAGCTATCAGCTGTTAAAGTGTGTATACACATTTTGGGATACCCTGTATATATAAACTGCTCACAGGTACCAAACACTGTAAAAGGTGCTAGATGCTAGGAACAAAACTAACTAGAGGTTGATCCTCCACCCCCTTCTTCCCTGGGGCTGGCCTGCTGCCCATTATAAAAGGTTCCAGTACCCTAAGCTCAGGGTTCCTGTCTTGTAAGACAATCCACTCCATGTGCAGGTGTCACCTGGCCCTTTCACATAGCCCTGTGGAAACAGAGGCTCTGGGAAATGGAGCCAATGCTGATCCTCTGGCTGCAGCTATTGCTGTGAGAAATAAAATCCTTCATGTCTCATCTCTTCTGCCAGCATCCATGAAACTATGGGAAGCTACCTTGACAGCTTATAAGTAGGGTAAAATCTCAAATTCTTTTTTTTTTAAGGGACAGGGAGAGACAGAGAGAGAGAAACATCGATGTGAGAGAAACATATTGATTGGTTGCTTCCCTCACGGGCCCAACCAGAGCCGGGGATCAAGCCTGCAACCAAGGTACATGCCCTTGACCAGAATCGAACCCAGGACCCGTCAGTCCTCAGGCAGACACTCTATCCACTGAGCCAAACTAGCTGGGGCTCAAATTCTTAACAGTTCTTGACAGACAACAGGAAAGGTTTGAATAAAATATCAAGAGCACAGTTGGGCACATGTTAAGTTAGAGATGCCTACTGGACATCCAATTGGAGATATGGAACTGGCAGATTTGCAAGTATAAGGTCCAGAGAAAAGATCAAAACAAGAGACATATACCTAAGAGTTATCCTCATTTATACCTTCCTTTATCATCTATCATAGCCACAATGAATAGTTGTGCTCCTTACTGCCTAAAATAAAAATCCCTCTACCCAAAATCATCATTTAATAATTTAAAGCATCATTATATTTGTTAGCAAAAATATTCTGGAATCAATTATTTTTTCATCCACTCTTGGTGAATATGGAAATTAGTAAATATTACTACCATAATCATACATGAAAATTGTACATCATATATTAAGAACCTTAAAATATCCATATTCTTTTTATAAATATATTTTTATTGATTTCAGAGAGGAAAGGAGAGGGAGATATAGAAACATCAATGATGAAAGAGAATCATTGATCGGCTGCCTCCTACATACTGCCTACTAGGGATCGAGTCCACAAGCCAGACATGTGCCCTTGGCCAGAAATGAACCCAGGACCCTTCAGTCCTCAGGCCAACACTCTATCCACTGAGCCAAACCAGCTAGGGCAAAAAATATTCATATTCTTTGTCTCGATTTTATTTATAGAATTCCATTATAAATTATAGCTGAAAATGTGGAAACCTATATTTCCAGCAACATGCAAATGATTAAAAATGGTAAATAATGTCACATAGGATAGCATCTTGTGTAGGCATTAAAAATGCTTACAAAAAGGCTAATATAACTATAAGTATCTATTCAGGACACGAAGTTTCTGGTTTTCAGCCAATAAAATTTGTTTTATGGTGAACTAATTTGAGATGGGTTCTTTTGTTTGCAGTCAACAGTCCTAAACAGGCATCAAGTACATTAGCTGTTAGATACTATGTAGAGACATACGCTGCATAACAATGAATGGCATGTTCAATGATGATCCTTATTGTGATTATAATGGAGCTGAAAAATTCCTATTGCCTAGTGACATCGTAGCCATCATAATGTCATTGTGCAACGCATCAGTCATGTGTCTGGGATGATACTGTGTAAACAAACTATTGTGCTGACAGTCGTATAAAAGTATAGTACATACAATTATGTACAGTACATAATACTTGATGATAATGGTAATAAATGACTATGGTTTATGTATTTACTACACTTTTTTGTCATTACTTTAAAGTACACTTTTTCTACTTACAGGGGGAAAAGTTTGCTGTAAAACAGAATGCTGTGTTACGTACATCCACAGCAGCCTCATTGTTTCACAGTTACAGCACCTCTTGATAGCATCATTTTCTCTTGTGCTTTATTTAATCTCCTGTTGTTTGGTACAGTAACATGAGGTGCAGATTTATAGTTTAGGAACAATAAGCTATACCAAATAGCCTAGAGGTGTAGTAGGCTGTACAATCTAGATTTGTGTAAGTATAATGTTCACCAAAGTACAAAATTCCCTAACGACACATTTCTCAGAATGTATCCCCATCATTAAGCAACACACGACTCTACATAAATGTTTCCAAGGTAAGAGCTTCCCAACAAAAATCAATTATTAGCATTCTCCTGTGTTTTATTTATTTGGTAACAGTAAGACAAAACAGTTACCACTTTAGGATCCACTTTATACCAAACAAATTACATATTTGTATATGTAGATATTATATGCACAGAAACTAAAAAATAAATACTACCACCAAAGATACTGACATTGATTTTTTACATCATTGCCATAATTTAATACAGTTTTCTAACACTTTTGTTTGAAACAGACTTCAGAGACTGTCACAAATTCTTTAAATTCTTTTCAATAACTACATTCTGAAAAATTTCCCACTTCTGGAGACTAGATAGAATTTCAAAAACAGTTATAAGCTGTCCCTAATCAAGTCAACTAAATGAAGATAAAAAAAGTTTCTGATGGGTTTAAAAGTTTTGGGGGAGACTAAGTTTTTTGTGTAAAAGCTGTACACAAGTCAATAAATTAATCTGCGTATTTTATAAAATGGTCCTGAAATTTCTTAAGTAACTTCTAAAATGTGTTATAAAAAATGTCCTTATCTATGGATAAAAATTGAGTTTTTTGATGTGTCCCTCTCACATCAATGTTCCTCTCTCTGTCTCTCCACCTCCTTTCCACTCTCTAAAAATCAATGGAAAAATATCCTGGGGTGAAGATTAAAAACAACAACAACAAAATATATATACATATATATGAGCTGAATCTTGGGGAAATGTATTGTAGTTTCCAAAAAGGTAAAGTGAGGCATGAGGAAAAAAACAGGTGTAAAAATATCAGGTGGAGCCGGGCTGGGTGGCTCACATGGTTGGAGTGTCCGTCCTCTACACCAAAAGGTTTTGGGTTTGATTCTCAGTCAGGGCACATACCTAAATTGTAGGTTCAATCCCCAGTTGGGATATCTACAGGAGAAAATGATTGATGTTTCTTTCTCATACTGATGTTTCTTTCTCCCCCCCCTCCCCCTTATCTTTCTCCCTCCCTTCCTTCCTCTCTGTCTCAAATTAGTGGAAACATGTCCTTGGGCAAGGATCCAAAAAGAAAATATCAGGGGATAGAGGGACACTTCCAAAATAGAAAATTGATGACCTCCAAAAATCTGTTCCTCCATAAAAGGAATGAGAAAGCTGGCAAAAATTGCTAAGATCAATTTTTTCACAACTCTGGAAATTACCCAAAGGCTTGCAACAATTGGAAGAACTTTTATTAAAGAAAAATGACTAGCCCTAACCGGTTTGGCTCAGTGGATAGAGCGTCGGCCTGCGGACTGAAGGGTCCCAGGTTCGATTCCGGTCAAGGGCATGTACCTTGGTTGTGGGCACACCCCCAGTAGGGGGAATGCAGGAGGCAGCTGATCAATGTTTCTCTCTCATCGATGTTTCTAACTCTCTATCCCTCTCCCTTCTTCTCTGTAAAAAAATCAATAAAGTATTTTAAAAAAAGAAAAATGACTAAGTCTCAATAAAAAGAATGATCCTGTGACATTTTAACTTGTCCTATTCCCATCATTCTCTCCCAGTTCCATAGTACTCTTAAAAAATACAGCTCATAACCACAGTAAATGCAAACTACTAGCCTAGCAAATAGTGGAGGAAACAAAAGACTTGGACTCACCAAAGAGCCCAAAACATCCTGATTAGACCTGTCAGGAAGCTCTCTAGAAAAACTCTTATTCTCTATCAGATGATCTCACTCATTTGTGGAATATAATGAACAACATAAACTGGTGAATAAAAATAGATCCAGAGACAGAGAAACACCAAAGGGACCATCCAACCTGGGAGCGGTGGGGGGGGGGGGGGGGGGGGGGGGGGGGTTAGAGAGCAACCAAAGGACTTGTATGCATGCATATTAGCATAACCAGTGGACACGGACCACGGACACTGGGGCAGTGGGGGCTTGTCCTGGGGGGTGAGAGTGGCTAGGGAAGGGTCGATGGGGGAAAAAGAAGACATAAGCAATACTTTAAACAATAAAAAATAAGTAAACAAATAAAAAAAGAAAAACTCTATTCTCAGACTTTTTATTTAACCTGACTCAGAACTCACACTGTGTGAAAAGCACTATCTCAGAGCGTTTGCTGAAAACAATCAGCAGCAATTGTATAACACTGCAGTGTCTTAGGCAGTGATAACAAATGGAAATAATAAGAGAATGAACAAAAGACTTTACATAGAAAAATTGGGAATAAAAAGTCTATAGAGAACTTTTTCAGACACATTCCTGGGAATCCAGAAGGCCACACACAAGTACAGGGCATTATGTGTGACCAGGAAAGATTTGAGAAAGCTTAGCCCCTCATATCTGGCTGATACTGAGGCTCTGCACAAGAAAAAAGTAAAGGCTACGAGTTGTAAACTGCATCAGAGCATGAAACTCATGCCAATTACATGGAAAGCCACTCAGCAAAAGCTAAAAGACGGATTGGTTCTAGGTGTTCAAGAAAATATCTGACTTATCATTAGCTGACCACTAACCCAACTGAGGAGAGAGACTTTGGTGGCAAATAATTATTATTTTTTAATTGAGACTTTACATAATCAGACCAAGAGAGTCACTAAACAAATCCTGGAGAATAGAGAAATGTAATTTCCAGAGTTGCCACATTATATTACTTAAACTGTCCAATTCTCAACAAAAAATTATAAGCCATGAAAAGAAATAGGAAATTATGGACTATAGAGAGAGGGAAAAGCAGTCAAGAGAACTGTCTCTACAGAAACCCAGGTGTTGGTCATACCAGGCGAGAAGTTTAAATCATCCATGACAAATACATTCAAAAGAACTAAATAAAGCAATACTTTTAAAAAATGAAAGAAATATATAAAAATCCTATCTCATCAAGTAGAAATATCAATAAAGAGCCAGAAATTAGTTTAGAAACTTTAGAATTCAGAGACACAAATAGGTAAACAGTGAAAGAATGGTAAAATCTACACCATACAAAAAGTAACCAAAGAAAGAGCTGAAAAGGCTATACCAATATCAGATACATTAGATTTTAAGACTAGAAAGGACATTTTATAATGATGAAAGGGACAATCTATCATGAACATATAATAATTATAAACATATATACACTTAAAAGCAAAGCCCCCACCCAGCTGTGTGACTCAGTGGTTGAGCATCAATCTATGAACCACGAGGTCCCGGGTTCGATTCCCAGTCAGGGCACATGCCCAGGTTGTGGGATCAATCCCCAGTAGGGGGCGTGCAGGAGGCAACCCATCAATGATTCTCTCTCATCATTGATGTTTCTGTCGCTCTCTCCCTCTCCCTTCTTCTCCCTAAAATCAATGAACCAGTCAGACATCCCCCGAGGGCTCCTGGTTTGCGAGAGGGTACAGGCCAGGCTGAGGGACCCCCACCCCAAGTGCACGAATTTTCGTTCACCAGGCCTCTAGTTAAAATTATAAAACTCTTAGAGGAAAACAAAGATGGAAATCTTTGTGACCTTGAATTAGTTTTTTTAGACATGATACCAAAAACAAAGAAAAAATAAATTGTAATTCATCAAAATTTAAAACTTTTGGCCGAAACCGGTTTGGCTCAGTGGATAGAGCTTTGGCCTGCGGACTGAAAGGTCCCAGGTTTGATTCCGGTCAAGGGAATGTACCTGGGTTGCAGGCACATCCCCAGTAGGAGATGTGCAGGAGGCAGCTGATCGATGTTTCTCTCTCATTGATGTTTCTAACTCTCTCTCTCCCTTCCTCTCTGTAAAAAAATCAATAAAATATATTTTTTTTAAAAAAATTTAAAATTTTTGTGCTTCAAAGAACACTATTTAAAAAGTGAAGAAATAACCCAAAGATTGGGAAAGGATTTTTACAAATCCTATATCTGATAAAGATTTAGTATCCAGACTCTATAAAAAACTCTTACCATTGAACCATAATCAGAAAACTAATCCAATTTTTTAAAGGGCAAAAGATTTTTTCAATATATTTATTATTGATGAGAGGAAAGGAGAGGGAGAGAGAGAGAAACATCAGTGATGAGAGAGAAACGTCAATAAGCTGCCTTCTGCATGCCCCACACTGGGGATCAAGCCCAGAACCTGGGCATATGCCCCAAATGGGAATCGAACCGTGACCTCCTAGTTCATAGGTCGACGCTCAACCACTGCGCCACGCTGGCCAGGCTAAAAGGCAAAAGATTTTAATAGAAATTTCTCCAAAGAGATATACAAATGACCAATAAGCACATGAAAAGATGCTCAACAACATTAGTCTATGGAAATCCGAATCAAAACCTCTTCATACCCACGAAGATGGCTATAATAAAAAAAGTCAACGTGTTGGCAGGGATGTGGAAAAATTGGAAACCCTCATACATTGCCAGTGAGAATATAAAATGGTACAGCCATTGTGGAAAACTTTGGCAGGTCTCAAAAACTTAAACATGGAGTTACCATATGGTCCAGGAATACTATTCCTAAAAATAAACCCAGAAAAACTGAAAATATTCATACAAAAACTTGTACACAAATGTTCATAATAGCATTATTCATAATAGCCAAAAAGTGGAAACAACCCATATGTTCATCAACTGGTAAATTGATAAACAAAATGTGACACTACCCATATAATTTAATATTATTCAACCATAAAAATGAATGGCATACAGATACATGCTAAAACATGTATGAAACTTGAAAACATGCTAAGTGAAAGAAACAAAACACAGAGGCCACATATCATCTGATTACATTTATATGAAATGCCCAGAATAGACATATCTATAAAGAAAAGGAACTAGATTACTGACTACAAATGATTGGGGCAGAAAGGGAGGAATGAGAAGTGATTGCTAATGAGTACAGGGCTTCCTTTTCGAGTTGATAAAAATGTTCTAGATTTAGATAGCAATGGTAGTCCAATATACTAAATTTACTAAAAATCACTAAATTGTACTTAAAAATTTGAATTCTGAGATACGTAAATTATGTCTCAATAAACATCTTATTTCAAAAATCAGAGTTTGTCCACAGAATTATAACAGGTTCCATATAACTAAAGCACAAGTCTCAAAATATGAAGTTACAGAAGATGAGGCAACAGTAGAAAGTCAGAAATGGTTCTAATCATGCCAGATCATTACTGTTTGAATTTTGTATGCAGAAGGTGAGGAAACCATAGGAAGATTTTAAGCAAAGGTTTATATTCATCAGATTTGCATTACAAAGTAACTAGTAATTACACTCTTATACATGAGCAATACAAAGAAAAATGGAGCCCTGGACAGTTTGGCTCAGTGGATAGAGCATCTGCCTGTTTACTGAAAGGTCCTGGATTTTATTCCAGTCAAGGGCACATGCCTGGGTTGTGGGCTCGATCCCAAAAGGGGCGTGCAGGAGGAAGCTGATCATGATTCTCATCATGGATGTTTCTATCTCTCTCTCCTTCTCCCTTCCTCTCAGAAATCAATAAAATTATATACATTAAAAAAATGGAAAAAAATAAAGATATCATTTATAATAGCAACAAAAAATAAAAGCACTTTAGGAATAAATCAAATAGAAGATGCATGAGATCTTTAGAAGGGAAATTATAAAACTTTAATAAAATACAAAGAAAACTTAACCAGAATTTATATGTTTGTTTAATGAAAAAGAAGGCTATTATAAAGATTTCAATTTCTCACACAGTATTTGATAAATTCACTATAATTCAAATAAAAATTCTACTAGTTTTTTATGGACCTGGATATGCTGATTCTAAGATTCCCATGGAAGTGCAAAGAATTAAAAATAGCTAGCGATTTTTAAAAGGAATAAGATGTAGTGGCGTTAGTCACTTTACCAATTATCAAAATTATAATCTCTGATAAGATTATATGGTAATGGCATAGAAATAAATATTTAAATTACCAAATACAGAATATAAAATAACTATGTTCCACCATATTTAAAGAAACAAAATAGGAAATTGAGAGCATAAAAGGGGATCCATAGGTTATCGAAACTGATGATAAAAATATGGCCAGGCAATTTTATAATACAAATTTAATTTCTAATATGAAAAATACAAGAACTAAAAAGGGTAACAACATATGAAACACATGTGCAAGAGGGAACTGGAAGATATATTCTGAATGCAGAATGCTGATATATACCAAAATGCAGCACAAAGAGTTAAAGATGGAAGCTAGGAAAGGTTATGAGACTTGGAGTTTACAGTGAGAAGATTCAATAAACTTCTATCATATAAGAGAACTGGGAAGAAGCATTATTAGAATAGATACGGTTGAGAATTCTCCAGAACTGATGAAAAACACCAATCCCCAGATTTTTTTTTTTTAATTTTTAGTAATTTCAGAGAGGAAGGGAGAGGGAGAGAGAGGCAGAAATATCAATGATGAGAGAGTATTATTGATCGGCTGCCTCCTGCACACCCCCCACTGGGGATAGAGGCCACAACCCGAGCATGTGCCCTTGACCAGAATCGAACCCAGGACCTTCCAGTCCGCAGTCCAATGCTCTATCACTGAGCCAAACTACCTAGGGCCGCCAGATTTTTTTAAAACCAAGAATTCTAAAATAAAGTAACAGAAAACCACATTCATACCATCACAGTGAAACAATGAGTATAGCACCAAAGATAAGACATCAAAGCCATTGGTGAGAAAAGACAGATTACCCACAAACACAATTAGAGTGATTACCAACTTTTCAACAGCAAAATACCTTCAAAATACTAAAAGAAAATAACTTTCTGCCAGATTCTATGTCAAGAAAAACTCTATAGAATGAAGATGAAATAAAGATTTTTCAGGCTAACAAAATTACCTTCACTAAAGTAATTTTAAAGGAAGAAGGTATCAGAATGAGCCTAGATCAGGGGTGGGCAAACTTTTTGACTCGAGGGCCACAATGGGTTCTTAAACTGGACCGGAGGGCCGGAACAAAAGCATGGATGGAGTGTTTGTGTGAACTAATATAAATTCAAAGTAAACATCATTACATAAAAGGGTACGGTCTTTTTTTTTTTTTTTTAGTTTTATGCATTTCAAATGGGCCGGATCCGGCCCACGGGCCATAGTTTGTCCACAGCTGGCCTAGATGAAGAGCACTGACTTATAAAGCAATAAATATAATGTCTAATTTGTGATTTAAAGAAAAGTGTAGATGTAAAATCCTGGACAATATTATAAATCAGTAGAAGAGAATGATGATAATAGAAGTTAGAGCATTCTAAGCTTCTTATAATATTTGTGAGGCCTACAGATATTAACTTTAGTCTTCTGTTAACCAGTGCAAGTACAAAGAATTTAGTATATAACTTCTAATTAATGGAGGAGAAAAATAAAATGAAGGAAAGAGAACCTTAATCAGTCCAAAACAAAGCAAGAAAATAATTCTAAGATAATTGGCAAGCATTATTTGAAGAGATTGAAGAGGAGTCATGGGAAAAAGCAGGAGACAAATTAGAAAGGCATTTCAGCATTTAAAAAAATAAAAGGTTCTCAAAGACCACAGGATGATCATTAAAATAAGAGGGAAGTGGGAGTAGGTAAAGATGAAGAACTTTTTGCCTATCTATGTTGTTGGATTACTTTATAGCAAAAAGTTAATTCTCTATTCCTTGCGACATTCACTCACACACACACACACACACACACACACTAAAAGCTACTTCGATAGCCCAGGCAATAAATATTATTCACAGGAAGGAGGTGACAAACTAGCTCATTCATTTAAGACAGATAAGTCATTGATTTGGTGAGAACTTCATGTTTTCAGAAGTTTTAAAATATATTTTAATAGTCTGATATCATGTCTATTCCAAAGGCAAGGAAGCCTGGACTACAGAGAGATTTGGGAATTTTGTGATTGTGAATAGATCCATCACATAGAGATATTGTGGGGAAATATAGGACAGTTAAAACACCAGCGCTAGGCAGAAGAAGAATTACTCGGTGAGCACTATGAAATGTTCTAACTCCACCTTAAAATATTTTGGACAACTGCTATTAAAAAATTAAAAGAAAATTCATAAATACACAGAAAGGTTTACTAAGGCTTTAAATATATTTACCCTTCAAAAACTTGTTTAAAATTTAGTATGGTCTGGCCAGTGTGGCCGAGTGGCTGAGCATCAACCTATGAACCAAGAGGTCACGGTTCGATTCCCGGTAAGGGCATATGCCCGGGTTGTGGGCTCAATCACCAGTGGGTGGTGTGCAGGAGGCAGCCAATCAATAATTCTCTCTCATCATTGATGTTTCTATCTCTCTCTCCATCTCCCGTCCTCGTTAAAATCAATAAAAAATATATTGAAAAAATAAATAAATAATAAAAACTTAGTATGTATTACATTTAGATACTTCTTATATAAGCAGGGCAATTCAAGCTAAAGTCCAGTAACAAATGAGTTGTTTGGCACTTTTACATTTTAGATAGTTACTTTATAATACAAACTAGAGGCCCGGTTTACAAATTTGTGCACCAGTGGGGTCGCTTGGCCTGGCCTGTGGGATTAGGCCAAAACTGGCTCTCCAACATCCCCTGAGAGGTCCTGGATTGCAAGAGGGCACAGGCAAGGCCGAGGGACTCCACGGGTGCATGAGCGGGGCTGGGGAGTGACAGAGGAGGTTGGCCAGCCGGCGAGGGACCGTGGGAGCGCTCCAGGGTGTGTCTGGCTTGTCTCACTCAGTCCCGATTGGCCGGACCACAGCAGCAAGCTAACCTACCGGTTGGAGCATCTGCCCCTGGTGGTCAGTGCACATCATAGGGAGTGGTCAACCAGTCAACTGTCTGCCCCCTGGTGGTCAGTGTACATCATAGAAGCAGTGGAGTGGCCTTAGCAAATCATTAGCATATTACACTTTGATTGGTTGAACGGCCAACCTGTAGACCAGACCCTTAGCATATTAGGCTTTTATTATATAGGACTAGAGGCCCGGTGCACAAAAATTTGTGCACTCGGGGGGAGGGGAGGGTCCCTCAGCCCATCCTGTGCCCTCTCGCAGTCTGGGACCCCTCAGGAGATAATGACCTACTGGCTTAGGCCTGCTCCCAGGTGGCAGAGGGCAGGCCCAATCCCTACATGCAGCCCCTGGTCAGGCTCAGAGCAGGGCTGATTGGGGAGTTGGGGCGCCGCCCCATGTCATGCACAGAGCAGGGCGGATTGGGAGGTTGCGATGCCACCCCTAGTCACGCTCAGGGTAGGGCCGATTGGGGGGTTGGGGCACAGCCCCCTGTCACACTCAAGGCAGGGTCGATTGGGAGGTTGCAGCGCCACCCCCTGTCACGCACAGAGCAGGGCCAATCAGGGGGTTGGGGCACTTCCCCCTGTCACTCACAGAGCAGGGCCCATCAGGGGTGTTGGGGCTCCGTACCCTGTCACGCACAGAGCAGGGTCGATCAGGGGGTTGGGGAGCTCCCCCCTGTCACACACAGAGCAGGGTCAATCAGGGAGTTGGGGAGCTCCCCCCTGTCACACACAGAGCAGGGCCCATCAGGGGGTTGGGGAGCTCCCCACTGTCACCCACAGAGCAGGGCCGATCAGGGGGTTGGGGCACCACACCCTGTCACACACAGAGCCGCAGGGCGATCAGGGGGTTTGGGCGCTGCCCCCTGTCATGCTGATCCCGGTGCCGGGAGGCTTCGTGGCTCCACTGATCCCAGTGCTGGGAGGAATATTACCCTTTTACTATATAGGATAGAGGCCTGGTGCACGGGTGGGGGCCAGCTGGTTTGCCCTGAAGGGTATCCTGGATCAGGGTGGGGGTCCCACTTGGGTGCCTGGCCAGCCTGGACAAGAGGATGATGGCTGTTTGCAGCTGGTCACACCCCCTTCAGGGTGGGGGTCCTCACTGGGGTGCCTGGCCAGTCTGAGTGAGGAGCTGAGGGCTGTTTTCAGGCTGGCGGGTGACTGACGCTCCCAACCGCTCCTTTTTTTCTTTTTTTTTTTATTCTGGGCCAGCTTTAGCTCTGAGGCTTGGCTCCAGCTCTGAGGCCTCGGATGCTGAAAGCAGGTATCTGGTTTGTTTGGGTTCTATAATCGAAACACTGTTTTAACTCCAGCTCTGAGATCCCGGCTGGCTGAAAGCAGGTTTCTGGGGTTTTGTTAGCTTCTATATTTGTAACAATGTTTCAAACTGCAAGCTCAGAGGCCTGCAGCCGCAGGCAGGGAACGTTGGCTTCCTCCATCACTGAAGCAAGCAAGCCTCATGTTCGCTTCAAGCTGCCTGGCTTCTGGCCGCCATCTTGGCTGGCAGTTAATTTGCATATCGCCCTGATTAGCCAATGGGAAGGGTAGCAGAGGTACGGCTAATTACCATGTTTCTCTTTTATTAAATAGGATTATATAGGACTAGAGGCCTGGTGCATGAAATTCATGCACGGGGGGCCGGGGGGGGTCCCCTTAGCACAGCCTGCACCCTCTCCAATTCAGGACCCTTCGGGGGATGTCCGACTGCCGGTTTGGGCCTAAACTGGCAGTCGGACATCCCTCTCACAAACCAGGACCGCTGGCTCCTAACTGCTCACCTGCCTGCCTGATCACCCCTCACTGCCACCCCCAGCCTGATCACCCCTAACTGCTTCTGTCTGACGGCCTGATCACCCCTAACTGGCCCCCCTGCCGGCCTGGTAATCCCAACTGCCTCCCCACCAGCCTGGTTACCCCCAACTGCCCCCCGCCGCCAGCCTGGTCACCCCTAACTTCACCCCCCAACGGCCTGGTTGCCCCTAACTGCCCCCCACTGCCAGCCTGGTCACCCCTAACTGCCTCCCCCCACCAGCCTGGTCGCCCCCAACTGCCCCCACTGCCAGCCTGGTTGCCCCACACAGCCTGCTGTTCAGTCGTTTGGTTGTCCCTCACTAACCCCCCTGCCGGCCTGGTCGCCCCACGCAGACTACTGTTCATTTATTACTGTGATGGTGTCCCGGACAATTTGCATATTCCTCTATTAGCATAGATTATATTTTTCTTAAATAAAAACAGCTCTATTTCAAAGTTTTGAAGACAGGTGTAGTTCAAGCTATTCCAATTTAAAATATTAATATGAAATGATCAGAGAAAAAACCAAACTGTTTTTTTTACAATACATGGAATTTAGGCTCATCTGATACTAGATAATTTGCATATATAACTAGTACTTAGTTCATTAAAGTAGTTAAAATCACACACAACAGCCTATGGTTAGCAAACAAAAACCACTACAAACTGTACTACAAATACACAATGAACAAGTTAGGAAGCATGGTAATTCTACATCATCCAATCCAAGTAAGATAAACCTTTCGTAAGTCACAAAGGATATAGAGTGTACTGCACGGGATATGTTAACTCCTCCTGGCACTATCCTTTGTCACTATACTGGCCCTAACATGCCCATGCCTATGCATACACTTTGTATAACAATCTCAAGTGTGCCAAGTAAACACAGCACCTCCTGTAATTACTTCGGAAGGAGTAAGAGGAGATTACTGAGAAAAATCGCAGCACAGAGCCGAACTTATCAGCAGAGAACCAGTATCTATTACTTCAAGGCCTGATACCAAAACCTTGGCTGAGAAAACAGATGCATATTTAAACATTCTGTGTAAGCCTAAGCAAAGCACACACTACAATGCTTAAAATCCGTTTATCTTGGTGTTAGTAAATAGAAACAAGACACAAATTCAAAGAATAGCTTGTATAATTTGTCCTTCTCAAAGACAGCTCAAGTCTATACTCTGATTACTTGTTTCTGTCAGGCAGAGTACTGCATATTCTTCGCACCAACTTCCACCATTCCCTGGGCTTAACACTCCATTGACTAAATACAGTTTATGCTATTAATGGAAAACCAACCACCCAGTATTATCTAACTTAGTGCTCTCCAACTACTTGGCCAGCCCCCTGGTTAAATGACTGAGTCTGCTTTCAGCCTGAGTTGACCTGCAGGGACCTCCAACCACAACAGAACAACTTTGAGGGCTGAGAAGGAATCATCTTGGCACACCTATAACCCATTGTGGCACCACTGGTACGGCCCCTGAACATCAGTAGGGAGATCTTGGCTAAACTCTTCTGATACTCAGAGATAAGACTAGATACCTCCTTACAAACATTTGTTGTATTTTTGATAGAAAACCCAACCAAACTTATACATAAAACTTTTTAATTACACACACACACTTGAATCAGCACCAAAATCTACTCCAATGAAACAAGTACTTATACATAGGTTAGAAACATAAATTCTCTATACACTTTCAATTCCCAGTATTTTCATGCATATTATAAGTACCTACAGCCATTATCATATGTCACTAAAATACAAAACCTTGAATATCATATTTTAACTGTAAACATCACAGAAAATCAAGTATATTACAAATATAATTTACATAACGTTTGTGCATTCTGAAATCTGCAGTATTTGTGTTTTCCTGAGGAAAGGATCTATATAAATTTCACTAGATCCTCAAAGAAATATGCAATCCAAAAAGGTTATTTTTACTACTCTTACTGGAATATGCAACAAAAAAGAACGTTTTCCAAATTCTAGTCCTCTGTGCCCCCTTCCTAAAATGTTCTATTTAACTGGCTTTTAAGGGTACATGGCCTTTCTTGGCCTCAGATTCCTTCTCTGTAAAAACGGAAATGGTGCTGCTGCCTGTCTACTTAAGAACTGTTGAACACATTAAATTGGCAATGCAGGAGGAAGTTCTCTTAGATGTCTCTAACAATTAGATGTCTCTATCAAAATATGTCAGTGCAAAATAATTTAGTTATGTTTATCATTGATATTTTGTCTGCTAAAACAGTATACAAAGACATTTAAAATTTCAGAGAGAACAAGTACTGTATTTTACATTAAAAAATAAAATAAATAAAAAACCCAACCTCTGTCTTAAAATCATTGATATGCCCAGCCTTTGGTTCTTTCATTCAGTTTGTGGATCTTTAAGACGTGTAGGTTTAGGATCCAAGATGGCAGCTGACAGGACGACAGTGAGGAAGAGAGTGTGAGTGAGAGAGTGAAAGGGAAGTGCGTGGACGTGTGGGGCATGTGTATGGGGGGTGAGGGGCAGTTATATTCTGCAGGACTGTTGGGGATTGGCAGACAGGCTCCCCTGGCCAGGAAGCCTCTGCTACCGCTGCCATCACTCCCGGGCCGGCGGGCTCTGCCGCAGAGACCGCCATCTTGAAGGGGAGAGCAGCTGTGACTAGGGGCCCACCCTTAGCTCCACCCGGGGACCCTACAGCCACACCAGCCAGGGACCAGCTGCCTCTGCTGCAAACCCATAAACACCATGACTCCAGCCTCCCCGGCCATGGGCACCTAAAAAGTTTGTCCAGGGGGAGACAAGGTGGCAGCTGAATAGAGAGACGGGTACTGTGCCTTCTCACGGAGCAGACAGAAGACAGAGTGAAAGCAGTCCTGAGAGGGAAGTTCATAGCCCTACAGGCCTACCTAGAAAAACAAGAAAAAATGGTAATAAATTATCTAACCTTACAACTCAAAGAATTAGAATGAGAGCAAAAAGAAAAGCCCAGAGTGAGCAGAAGGAAGGAAATAATAAAGATCAGAGCAGAAATAAATGACAGAGACAAAAAAAATAAAAATAAAAATACAAAAGATCAATAAAACCAAGAGCCAGTTTTTTGAAAGGATAAACAAGATTGATGAACCTCTAATCAGGCTCACCAAGAAGCAAAGAGAAGAGGACCCAAATAAACAAAATCAGAAATGGAAGAGGTGAAATAACAACTTACACACTAGACATACAAAGGATTATGAAAAAATACTATAACAACTCTATTCCAACAAAGTGGACAACCTAGGAGAAATGGACATATTCTTAGAAAAATACAAGCTTCCAAAACTCAATCAGGAAGAATCAAAAAACCTGAATAGGCCGGTAACTACCAAAGAAATTGAATCAGTAATCAAAAATCTCCCAGCAAACAAAAGCCCTGGTCTGGACAGCTTTACAGGGAAGTTCTACCAAACATTCAAAGAAGAACTAAAACCTATCCTCCTCAGACTATTCCAAAAGATTTAAGAGAAAGGCACATTTCCAAGCTCTTTCTATAAAGCCAGCATCACGCTAATACCAAAACCAGATAAAGACACCACAAAGAAAGAGAACTAGAGGCCATTATCCTTGATGAGCATAGATGCCAAAATCCTCAACAAAATTCCAGCAAATCGGATCCAGCATTACATTAGAAAAATCATACACTATGACCAAGTGGAATTTATTCTGGGGATGCAAGGATGGTACAATATCTGCAAATCAATAAATGTGATACATCACATAAACAAACTGAGAAATAAAAATCATATAACCATATCAATCAATGCAGAAAAACATTTGATAAAATCCAACACCCTTTCTTGATAAAAACTCTCAACAACGTGGGAAAAGAGGGATCATACCTCAACATAATAAAAGCCATATTTGACAAACCTATAGCCAACATCATACTCTATGGGCAAAAACTAATTCTATTTCCCCTAAGAACAGGAATAAGACAGGGATGCCCACTTTCACCACTCCTGTTCGACATAGTACTGGAAGTGCTAGCCATAGTGATCAGACAAAAGAAGAAATAATAAGCATCCAAATTGGAAAAGAAAAAGTAATTTGTCATTATTCACAGATGACATGATACTGTACATAGAAAACCCCAAAGACTCCATCAAAAAACTACTAGACTTAATAAATGAATGCAGGAATGTAGCAGGATACAAAATTAACAGCCAGAAATCTATGACTTTTTACACACCAACTAGAAGCCCGTTGAACGAAGATTCGCACGATAGGCCTTCCTTCCCCTGGCTGCCAGCACCGGTTTTTCTCTGGCACCCGGGATCCAGGCCTTTGGTCCGGCCGCAGCGGAGAAGCCAAGCCTCGCGGCTAGGCTTTCCCCTCCGGCCGCAGCGAGGCTTGGCTTCTCCGCTGCAGTCTTCAGTCTTCAGTCTTCACTCCGGCCGGAGCCTTCAGTCTTCTCTCTGCGCCTGCTTATACAAATTAACCGCCATCTTTGTTGGGTTAATTTGCATAGTTGCTCTGATTAGCTGGTGGGTGTAGCGGAGTGACACCAATTTGCATGTTTCTCTTTTATTAGTGTAGATCAGCAGTTATCAACCTGTGGGTCGCGACCCCTTTGGGGGTAGAACGACCCTTTCACAGGGATCACCTAAATATATCCTGCATATAGGATATTTACATTACGATTCATAACAGTAGCAAAATTATAGTTATGAAATAGCAACGAAAATAATTTTATGGTTGGGGGTCACCACAACATGAGGAACTGTATTAAAGGGTCAAGGCATTAGGAAGGTTGAGAACCACTGGTATAGATATTGAACTCACAGAAAGAGAAACTAAGAAAACAATCCCACTTGTCACTGCACTAAAAAAATTAAGATACTTAGAAAAAACCTAACTAAGGAGGCAAAAGACCTACATCCTCTAAAACTATAGGACATTGAAAAAAGAGATAGAGGAAGACATAAACAAATGGAAGAACATACTGTGTTCATAGACTAATAGAATCAACATCATTAAAATGTCCATACTACCCAGAGCAATCTATAGATTCAATGCAATCCCCATTAAAATACCAACAGCATATTTCACAGACCTAGAACAAACTCTCCAAATAATTATATGGAATAGAAAAAGACCCCGAATCGCAGCAGCAATCCTGAGAAAGAAGAACAAAGTTGGAGGGATCATAATACCAGGTATCAAGCTATAATACAAAGCCACGGATCTCAAAATTATCTGGTACTGGCATAAGAACAGACATATAGACCAGTGGAATAGAATAGAGGACCCAGAAATAGATGCAAGCCATTATACTCAATTAATATTTAACAAAGGAGGCAAGAGCATACAATGGAGTCAAGACAGTCTCTTCAAAAAATGGCGGTGGGAAAATTGGACAGATACATGCAAAAAAATGATACTAGACCACCAACTTACAACAAAAACAAACTCTAAATGGTTTAAAGGACTTAAATGTAAGATCAGAAATCATAAAAATCTTAGAAGACTCCGTAGGCAGCAAAATATTAGACATATGTCATAGCAATATCTTTACCGATACAGCTCCTAGGGCAATGGAAACTAAGGAGAAAATAAACAAATGGGACTACATCAAAATAAAAAGCTTCTGCACAGAAAAAAAACAACAAAACAAACAAACAAAAACCATCAACAAAAGAAGAAGAAAGCCCACTGCATAGAACATATTTGCCAATGTTATCACCAATAAGGGTTTAATCTCCAACATTTACAGGGATCTCATACAACTTAACAAAAGGAAGATAAACAACCCAATCAAAAAATGGGCAACGGACCTAAATAGATACTTTTCGAAAGAAGACATAAGTAAGGCCACGAGACATACAAAAACATGCTCAAAGTCACTAATCATCTGAGAGATGCAAATCAAAATGACGATGTGGTACCACCTCACACCTGTCACAATGGCTATCATCAACAAATCAACGAATGACAAGTGCTAGTGAAGACGCGGAAAAAAAGGAACCCTCTTGCACTGCTGGTGGGAATGCAGACTTGGTGCAGCCACTGTGGAGAACAGTATGGAGTTTCCTCAAAAAACTAAAAATGGAACTCCCATTTGACCCAGTGATCCCACTTCTAGGAATATATCCCAAGAAACCAGAAACACCCATCAGAAAGGATATATGCACCCCTATGTTCATAGCAGCACAATTCACCATACCTAAGATTTGGAAACAGCCTAAGTGCCCATCAGCAGATGAGTGGATTAAAAACCTGTGGTACATGTACACAATAGAATACTATGCTGCTATAAAAAAGAAGGAACTTTTACCATTTGTAACAGCATGGATGGAACTGGAGACCATTATGCTAAGCAAAATACGCCAGAAAAAGATAAATATCAATGATCTCACTCATATGTGGGATATAATGATCAACATAAACTGATGAACAAAAATAGATCCAGAGACAAGGGATGGGGGGGAGGGATGTCGGGAGGATTAGAGATCAACCAAAGGACTTGTATGCATGCATATTAGCATAACCAATGGACAAAGACACTGGGGCGGTGGGGGCTTGTTCTCAGGGGTGACATTGGGGGGGGGGGGCGGTTAATAGGCAAAAAAGGAGACATATGTAATACTTTAAACAATAAAAAAAAAGAAAAGAAAAGACATGTAGGTTTAGCCCTGGCCTGTTTCGCTCAGTGGATAGAGCGTCAACTTGCGGACTAAAGGGTCCCAGGTTCGATTCCAGTCAAGAGCACATGCTCGGGTTACAGGCTCCATCCCTAGTAGGGGGTGTGCAGGAGGTAGCCAATCAATGATTCCCTCTCATCATTGATGTTTCTATCTCTCCCTCTTCCTTCCTCTCTGAAATCAATAAATATATATATATTTTTTAAAAAGACATGGAGGTTTATATTAGAATATAAGACATGTAGGTTTATATTAGAATATATTTTACTTGAATAAGCATATCAATAGTTATGTGCACTTTTTACTTAATGATGACTAAAATGAAACTCTTGAGTAAGAGAATTCCAGGTACCCACTAGAACTTTGTTAAACTACTGCACACCTTGCCTGGCCAGTGTGGTTCAGTGGCTGAGCATCAATCATGAACCAGGAGGTCACAATTCGATTCTGGTCAGGGCATATGCCCAGGTTGGGGGCTTGATCCCCAGTAAGGGGCATGCAAGAGGCAGCTGATCAATAATTCTTACCATTGATGTTTCTATCTCTCTCTCTCCCTCTCCCTTCCTCGCTGAAATCAATAAAAAACATATTTTTAAAAAAATACTGTACACCTAAAGTAATCTATTCAGAAACTAAGAAAGAGTCACACCTTTGGAAGAATATGGTCATAACATTTTTAAGAACAAATTGTCTTCAGAGTGAAATAACTTGTAGAAATGCAGTAGAAAGAAAACTAAAAAAAGAAAACCATTTTTCCTCCTCCCTTGGTGAGGCTCTATATATGTTAACATTTCTAAAATTATTCCTATGACCTAAAAATTCTTAATGGACTTTGACCCTAAAAAGCCCAGATAATAAAGAGAGCCTTAGAAACGGTTAAGTTTCTCACAAACACCCAACAGGTACTATGTTGCCTTTTCCTTTGTTTCTTTCAACTAAAATCTTATCAGATTTATTATAATTCTCACATTTATGACTGCAATATTTTTCTCTACTGACCTGACTTACCTGCATTTAGGGAAACACCAGTTATTTTAAAACATACCAGATTGCTAGACCTTCATAGATAGAGTCTATGTCTTTTTATCTTCAATTCCTAAGGTCTAAGTGATAAGATAATAAGAATATATTCCTAATTAAAGGTAAATTATCATCTCTCAAAATCATGATAATCAAAATATTTTTTTTTGCAATGCTGAAAAGGTCAACCATTTACAATACTTGTACTTTGTATTAGCACATGGGACCAAGCTTATAAAGTTGCAGGACCCAACTGAAGAAAAACTTCAGAGAGATGTAAAAGATTTTAATAAAATGGAGAGACATGCTATGTTCCTGTAAAAGAATACTCAATACTGTCAATGTGCTAATCCTCCCTGCCCCCCCTCCCGCAATCCCAGGTTAATAGGCAGTTTTCATGTAATGCCCATCAAAATCCTAACACTGCAGAATTACATGGACCCTTCTCTAAACTTACGATTCAATGTCTGGGACTGAAGTCCAGGAGTCTGTTCAATAAGCACACCGGGTGAAGTTTAAGAACCCTTGCATTACTTCTGCTATCTACTAATGATCAACCTGGACACCATTAACAAAGCAAATACTCATCATGAACTATTCTGATCACCTTTGGGGGTCTTTTTCTCTCCCTCTTTGGAGACTAGCGTAAGGAGAATGTGACCTGGGGAGAGCAGCACTGGCATCACCTGAAAGCTTGCTGGTAATACAGAACCTCAGGCCCCACCCATATGCACCATGTCAGAAACTACTTTAATAAATCCCCAGGTGAGAGGCATATACTTTTTAAAAAATAACACTCCCCAGAATTACAATGTTTAAAGAAGTTAATACTAGTACATGTAAAACAAAGCAGCTATTCAAGTACAGGGGCATACATATTCCTCCTGTACTTCCCTACTCCATTACCAGCCCCTAGGTCCCCTCATCATACTACTATTCATAAAACTGGAATGAAATCACTAATTTTGACCTTCCTTTCCTTTACTTTCAGTCACAATATAGTTTCTCTCTCCTTATCCCCATTTTCTTTCCTACAGTGGAAAACTGAGATTTTAGAATGAATGTTTTTGGTAAGTTTTTTTGGCAGAACTGAAAATGACTGTGTATTAACTTAGTTCTCTACTAATTCTACTTTTTTCTCCCTTTCTTGTATCTCAAAACTCCTCCACTCCTAAATTCAAAGCCTGTCTATTAGGTTTCAATCATCTCTCACCCATTCATAATTCGCTTCTCACCAGAATATCAGGTTTCAAAAGCATCAGATTGTAATCAATTTTTCTATATTGCTATTTAATTTGGCTTTTCTTCACATCTTCAGCATTATGCTAGCCTCTCCTTGGGACTACAACTATTAAGTATAATGATCTACAGCTTCAACTTTTCCAAGTCTGGCTCAACAAAGTCTTGTCCTCTGCACCTCTACAACCCATCATCCACTTTCGGCAGACTGCCTGCAAAGCTCTCTTTACCCTATTACCATGCTCGTGCATCTCACCCAAACTATCCATCAGGTGGGGGCTCGTCCTAGGCTCTTTTTTTCAACAAATTTTAGTAAGTGGCTGTGCTAGCCTCTGGACCACAGTTTTTAAGTAGGACACCATAGGTGTGCATTCAGTCTTTTGGGGGAGAAAGACAAAAATAGGTTATTACGGCATACTGTGATGAACTCTATGGGCAATATAACTGAGGTAAAAAGGGTTGTAATAAAAACTACTATTGCCCTAGCCGATTTGGCTCAGTGGATAGACCATCACTCCACGGACTGAAGGGTCGAGGGGTTGATTCCAGTGAAGGGCGTGTATCTCAGTTGCAGGCTCAATCCCCGGCCCCAGCCAGGGCATGTAGGGAGGCAACCAATCAATGTGTCTCTCTCACACCAATGTTTCTCTCTCTCTGTCTCTTCCCCATGGTACCTTCCCTAAAAATCAATGAAAAAGTATCCTCAGGTGAGGACTAACTAAATAATAATAATAATAATAACAACAACAACAACAACTATGGCCCAACCATCAACCTATGAACCAGAAGGTCACAGTTCAATTCCCGGTCAGGGCAAATGCCCAGGTTGCAGGCTTGATCTTTAATTGGGGCCATACAGGAGACAGCCAATCAATGAATCTTTCTCATCACTGATGTTTCTATCTATTGCTCTCTCTCCTTTCCTCTCTGAAATCAATAAAAACATATTTAGCCCTGACTGGTTTGGCTCAGTGGATAGAGTGTCAGCCTGCGGACTGAAGGGTCTCAGGTTCAATTCCAGTCAAAGGCATGTACCTTGGTTGCGGGCACATCCCCAGTAGGAGGTGTGCAGGAGGCAGCTGATCCATGTTTCTCTCTCATCGATGTTTCTAACTCTCTATTCTTCTTCCTTCCTCTCTGTAAAAAAATCAATAAAATATATTTTAAAAAAATAAAAATAAAAACATATTTAAAATAGTAATAACAACAACTATGGTTGGTATACCCTCAATCCAGCATTCTCTCTTCACTTAAGCAGGCCCTGAAATTTCATTGTTGTAGGAAGTCTTTCTTGATGAGAACTGACAACATAAGCCAAGAATTGATGACCTAAACAGCATCACAGACCTAACACCACAACTAAACGTGTAACCACTTAATTCACATATCCTCTAATTCAGTGGTTTAGTTATATAATCCCACTTATGATTAGAGATAAATAGTAAACAAGCATCCCATAACTTCATCTTTGGAGTTTACTACTATCTTTACACACGTTTAATATTTTATTTTCAACCTCTATGAATCCTCAAATTAAAAAATTCACTCATTTGATCAGGTTCTCATCATGAAGTGTATGGAAGCCCCATTCAGTAGTGGATTGTGTTCTGACAGCCTCTTTGGCATTCAGAGCATCTTCCCACAGAAACAATCGTATGTGTGATAATTAGGTTCTCGGGTCAACATGCAGCCTAGTACTAATAGTACTGTAACATCTAATGTCTCTCTACAAAAACATTTCTGTGGGAACATTCATTCAAGGTTCCAACTTGAGAAGCCAAGGATGCATCTCACTACACCACCAGCATCTCAAGGTTAGCCCAGCTTACCTTACTGAGAAAGGGATTCCCCAGATCCAAGCCACCAGCAGCGCCCAAGTAACTACCAGCAACAACTGGGATGTGTGACCTACAAATTCTACATCAGTCCCTAACTTTTCTTCGTTCGTGTGCACCTTGGAGAATATACTGAAAGCCATAAGCCCTCTCCTAAGAAAAACACGTGGATGTCTGTGAACCCCAGGTGAACAATCCCAACTGCAAAGTGTAGGTCCACAAAATAAACTCTACACTATAAACTAGTATTTTCCAACATATATCCAATATAATGTGAGCAACATATGTAATTTTAAATGTTCTAGTAGCTACATTCAAAAAATTAAAAAACAGTGAATTTTAATACATTTAACCCAACATATCCAAAATACTATTATTTCAACATGTAATCAATATTGTACAAATATTAATGAGATCTTTTACAGTTTTTTCACATTAAGGCTTTAAAATTCCAAATGTATTTTATACTTACAGTACATTTTAATTCAGGCTAGCCACATTTCAAGCAGTAGATACATACTACTTCTGGCGACTGTATTAGACAGTTTTGCTAGACTATATAGTATATACCCAGCTATTCTCAAGCCCTTTGGGCTCAGGATCCCTTTACAGACCTAAAAATTATTAAAGACTCCAGAGAGCTTTTGTTTATGTGGGTTATATCAATTCATATTTACCATACTAGAAATTTAAATTGGGAATTTTAAAAACCTTTAATTCCTCTAAAATAATAAACACATAATATCTTTATGAAAAACAGCTATATTTTTTCAAAACAAAAATTTAGAAAAAATGTCAATGTTTTACATTTTTGCAAAGCTCTTTAATATTTGCCTTTGTAGAAAACTAATGGATTCTCATGCCTACTTTTATAGTTAATCTCCTCTGTTATTTTGCCTAAATAAAAAATTTTTGATGAAAATCTAGCCTTACAGATAATAAGTAGAGGAAAGATGAAGACTATCTTAACAGTCTTTTCAGATAACTATGGATATTCTTCTCTGCTATTAGAGCAAAAAGGACAATTAGTACTTTCTTAAACGTTAGTTACAATATGGTATCTAAAACCACATCATTAAATTTTTTGAAATGTTACATTAAAATCCAATGGTCAGGCTGGTACTTTATATTTGTAACATCATGCATTTAAAAATATCAGTTCAGTGAGTTAAAGATATCTTCCATCACATATTTTTTAAATATTTATTTATAATATTACCTATCTTTTCAGAAAAACTTTCAAGTAATAGGAAGCTGTCAATTAAAAACTGTCAAGTTCACAATAGTAGATACAAGTTTCCCAAAATTTTCTTTTGAAAGCTCATATTCCATGATTAGCAGCACTGTAGGGTTGTTTTCCTTGAAGTGACAGGCTCACTTCATTAAATACCCAACTATAAATGAACAATCAGAGTTTGTCAGTCATTCTTTCAAATAAAAAATGGTGTTCCATGAAAAAAGCAGCTATTTCAGGACAAAACAGAATCACCCAAGTGCTTTTCCTCAAACACACTCCTACACCTCATTATGCAGCAAGTATTTTATGTCTCCTTCTCGTACTTCACATATTAAAAAATGTGTGCTTACAAATGGCCAATAACAAGCACAGAAAAATTTATTTAACATCACTTATCTTTAGGAAAATCAAATCAAAGCCACAATGATATACAACTTCATTCCCATTAGGATAGCTATTACAAATTTTTTTTAAAAAGAAAATAGCAAGTGTTGGTGAGGACGAGGAGAAATTATAGCCCTTGTACGCTGCTAGTGGGAATTTAAGAATGCAGTTAATATGAACAATAGTATGGAAGGCCCCCAAAAAGTTAAACATAATCCAGCAATTCCACTTCCAGGTATATACATACCAAAAAGAAATAAAAGCAGGGGCTAAGCAGATATTTGTGCGCTCATATTCATAGCAGCATTATTTACAACTAGAGGCCCAGTGCACGTGCACTGGGGAGCGAGGGGTCCGCTCAGCCTGGCCTGCTCGCTTTCACAGTCTGGAAGCCCTTGGGGGATGTCCAACTGACGGACATCCTTATATCCTTACATCCTTAGCGCTGCCGCAGAGGCGTGAGAGGCTCCCGCCAGCACTGCTACACTTGCCAGCTGTCAGCCCAGCTTCTGGCTGAACTGCGCTCTCCCCCCATGCCCCCCACCCCCATTTAAGAAAGTACTAATTGTCCTGGGAGCGCACTGACCACCAGGGGGCAGCTCCTGCATTGAGCGTCTGCCCCCTTGGTGGTCAATGCACATCATAGCGACTGATTGTTCTACCATTCGGTCAATTTGCATATTACCCTTTTATTATATAGGATAGCCAAAAGATGCCCATAAGATGAATAAACAAAATGTGATATATACATAAGTAGAATATTATTCAGTCTTAAAAAGGAAATTCTGATACATGGAACAAAATATGGGCAAACCTTGAAGACATTATGCTAAGTGAAATAAGCCAGACACATGACAAATATTGTATGATTCCACTTATATGAGTTACTTAGAATAGTCAAATTTATAGAGACAGAAAACCAGAAGCTGGGGATAAGTGGGGAATAAGGAGTAGTGATTAATGGGTACAGAGTCTCAATTTGGAAAGATGAAGAAGTTCTGTAGATAGTAGTGATAGTTGCATAACAATGTGAATATACTTTTGCCAATGAACTGTAAACTTAAAAAGTTAAAATGGCAACTGTTATGTTACATATATAGTTCCACAATCAAAAAATAAAAATAAAAAAGGACATGTACTTAAGGACCAAAATTGATAAAAGACTTTTTACTGCTTCATCAAGAACATTCTTTAAGAGAAACTGAGTTTATGTGACAGTGAAGAACAAATACAATGACTAGCTGCCAACTGTCTTGATTTGTGTTAAGGTACTAGCAGTTTGAATTCCCACCACAATTGCTTTTGAATTGCCAGTGCAAATACTGATACAATGTAAAAAGCAATTATGTCTTAGTATTGTAAACATAATTTTGACCTGATAGATCCCCTCAAAAGGTCTTGAGGTCCCTTCCCACAAATCACACTGAGAACCATTACTGAGGTCGATTCTTTCAGAAGTCAATTAATGATAGAAAGAGACAAAAAGATCACAGAAATTTTATTTTTGTTTTTGTTTTTTTTATCTTTTCAGGTGACAGAAACAAGCAGGCATATATGCTGAACAGGAATCAGATATAGTAAGTATTAAGAAACAAGTAGAAAATAGAAGAAAATCAGATAAATTGATGGAGAAAGGAACAAGAGCGAGAGGTAATGAGGGGTACAGCCTCCAAAGCTGGATGTAAAAGAGGGAAAGACATTACAGGTTGATTGGGGTGGGAGGTTACACTCTAAGTCCTGGGGATGCAATTTACAGCATGGGGACTATAGTTAATAATACTGTATTATATATTTGAAAGTTTCTGAACGAGCAATTTTTATTTTTTTTATTTATTTATTTTTTGTGGGAGCCAGGACCAACGATCACCAGCTGCCCATGTACCAAACTATTATGCTTCCAAAATCTCTTGATGTCAATTCCGCACATAGAGCAATCAAGCTGCTCTACGTGTGCCACTCACAGCAGAAGCCCTTTTTGAGAGAGTAAATCTTAAAAGTTTTCATCACAAATAAAAATTTGTAACTGTACGTGGTGATTAATGTTAACAAGACTTATTGAGGTGATCATTTCATAATATAAACAAACATCAAATCATTATCTTGTACACCAGAAACTAATATGTCAATTAGATCTCAATTTTTTTAAAAAGTTCTCTATTTAGAAAAATACAGATATAGATAAAATGCTTCTTGATAATGACAGTGATAATTCCACAATTAAATGACATTAAAATTTTTTTCTTCTAATATTGTAAAATCATAAATCAAGCACCATTCCATTTTAACTTTTTACTTGCATGTGTACAAAAATATGCAACATATACCATAGAAGCAATGTCAGGTAATTTTTAAGAAAATTGTTTTAAGATATCATTGGAATTTATTTCACTACCAAGACTCAAAGTTTAGTATTCCAGCTTTAAATCAAATGCATTTGTGCCATGGTCTAATAAAATGAAAAGTTGAAAGAACCTGGTTTATTTTATTTTTAATAAATGTAGCACATATTTGTTAAATAAAATGCTAAAGGGATTTGATATTATAGCTCCTCTGACTCCAAGCCTTAACGTTTTCATAACCTTGAACTAGGAACAGGAAAAAGTGGAGAATAATAACTCAGCTACTTCTCTTCCTCTTTTCACTTTCCTTCCACCAGCGGTTCTCAACCTGTGGGTCGCGAACAATGAAATACATCCTGCATATCAGATATTTACATTACGATTCATAACAGTAGCAAAATTACAGTTATGAAGTAGCAACGAAAACAATTGTATGCTTGGGGGTCACCACAACATGAGGAACTGTATTAAAGGGTCGCGGCATTAGGAAGGTTGAGAACCACTGCTTCGACCCTATAGGAAGTCCTAGATATACTATGCTACATTCAGTTGAAGAACCTAAAGTACTGTGATTATATGTTAGTTACTTTACAGTTCACAAATGAATTATTTCACTTAGAAATGGACCTTTCTAGACTGAGACAACAGATTAATTTGGGGGAAGCTTAAATTTAAAATTTTTAATATTCATCCTGACATCTTAAACCACTGTAGCAATAACTAGATGGCCTTAGAAAAGAGCAAAGAAAGCTTTAACTCAAAAATGTTTGGGAATATGCCCTTTCCACCTCAGACTCCTGAGGCACCCAATAATACTCCAGCTAACTCCAGAATATTTAAAGTCTCCTTGTCCTTTAAGCCTGTTTCAATCAAGGGCCAATGCCTGTATGGGCACAGGATCCAATTAAGTGAGAAAAGTGTTTGATTAAGTTCATTGGATCGAAATTCTGCCCTCCACAACCAACACTATAGTGTTACTCTTGGTCAGTGATGGCGAACCTTTTGAGCTCGGCGTGTCAGCATTTTGAAAAACTAACTTAACTCTGGTGCCGTGTCACATATAGAAAGTTTTTTATATTTGCAACCATAGTAAAACAAAGATTTATATTTTTTATATTTATTTTATATATTTAAATGCCATTTAACAAAGAAAAATCAACCAAAAAAATGAGTTCGCCTGTCACCTCTGACACGCATGTCATAGGTTCGCCATCACTGCTCTAGGTTCATCCCTTACTCTACTTTCTCACAGTTAAATTAATTAAATTGGATAATTTCTACAACTATGGGAGATTTAAAGGCACATTAGAATTTTAAAATAAAAACTTGCCCAGTGTTGTTCAGTGGTTAGAGTGTCAGCCCACACATCAATTCGATTCCCAATCAAGGGTACATACCTGGTTGCAGGTTGGATCCCTGGCCCAGTCAGGGCATGTGCAGGAGGCAACCAATCGATCTGTCTCTCTCACATCAATGTGTCTTTCTCCCTCCCTCCCTCTCCCTCCCTCCATCCTTTCCACTCTCTCCCTCTCCTTCTCTCTCTTTCACTCTCTCAATGGAAAAAAAATATCCTTGATTGAGGATTAACAAAAATAAAATAGAATAAATAAAATAAAATAAAGACTGTTATTCCAATAATACCAACTCCAATTAATATTTAGGACATTTTCTGAAAGAAGCTGAATAGGTCTTACCCTTAATTCAGATTCTTGTATGCCACCCACTACCCCCCATCCCTATATTTTTTCTTCTAAAAAGCAAGTATCAGTAGGATTGACTTCACAATGCCTATAATGGCCCACCATAACTTTTTTAAATACATATAGACTTTATTAGCATGACAGGCACTTCTCCAAGATGAGAACATATTTGAACCTTAAATCTGTAAAGAGGAGCTAATTCTCATGCTAGAAATGTATGGGACATTAAATTAGTTACATGCAACTTTCATTATAGCACCCTGCAAACTCATTTCCAATATTCCTATGGACAGGGTACTATCAGCAAAGTGCCATATACAAACGCATTTTTTTAAATCATGGATTTGCAACATTTCTTAAATTCCCACTTCAGTGAGTTGAAAAACATAAAATCCATACAAAAACTATTAATTTGGACTGAGATCCTTAGAATTTTTCCTTTGGATTGTATAAACAATATTTTGCTGAAAGATAAAAAATTAAACTTTTAGCAATCCAGTTAACTATTCACTAGGATTCAACTATTCACCAGTTATAAACAAGAATACTTCTTTATATCTACATTACACTGTATACACTACCAGTTAATTATCTTACCAACTTCAGTTACTGATCACTCATTAAAAGCCTATGCACAGGTAGGCATGTTCAAAATCCTACTTCTGGAAAAATAATTCAAAATCTATGTTCAACTGAGCAGCATCTTTTTTTTTCTTTTACTCTTTTTTTTTGTATACAAAGAATAGACCATTAACATTCAGTAGGAGAGATTCTGTTATGCAGGCCAGAAAATGAAAATGTGGGTCATGGCTTGTGATGCCTAATCCCACTCCCTAGAAAAAACAGTCTTGACAACATTCACTAAGTAAAATATTTCACTGCACTATGTGTACATCATTTCAGTACTAATATCTTAATGATTTCAGAATGATTAGTAAAACCTAAACTAAATACTGACAATCTCATTCAAAGGAAACTACTTAAGTATGTAAAAAGGTCTAATCAGCCCTAACAATGATCCAACTACAAAAATTAAGCAAAATAGTAAACACAGTATTTGGGCAGGGAAAGTGGTGTGCTGGAAACCTCTTCCAAAAAAACAAAAAAGGAATAGAAAAATGTTGAGGGTGGTAATAATTATTTATTAACAAAACTACACTGACTTAATTTGCTGCCCTCTGATCTGTTATGCCAGGCTTAGAGATTTCCTCATCGCAAAGAAAATTCAAATGTCTTGCTACCTAGAAAATGAGCACCTCCCATATAATAGACTAGTTAGAGGGGTCTCCCAAAGTAATAGTCACATGTTTCCTCCCTCCAGACATCAAGGAGATGAGGCCCCTTCTTCCTAATCTCATTCTCTTAGATACCAGTTGTCTCATTAAGCCTTGGTACTGTCAGCCACTCACAAGAAACCCATGGTAAGTTGACCATTTCCAATATTGTTACTTTCTTAAGATTAGGTACTCAGAGCACAAACTTTAGACTTGTTCGGCCTGCTCTCTCTCTGTCCCACAGCAGTGGCTTTCTTTAAAGATTATATAAATCAAGGGAACTTTTCTTGAACATTTTTGAGAGGCATATCTCATAAATAGAGCAATGCAGTGCCCACAAAACAAAGATGTACTATCTATGTAATCATAACAAAAATGAAACAGAGTAGGAATCAAAAAATAATTCTGGCAGTATTTTTTTTTCATCCTTCTAGATAATACTACATACCTACATTATCATTAAATATCACTATTGCTAATTTAGTTTTTATAAACTAAGTAAAACTTGAAAAATGGTCACACTGATCCTAAATATTGACTGAACAGTTTGATATGTCAAAAATACTTGCTATCCAGTTGTTTCATAGTAAAAGCAGACCTGTGATTGCTTTTCAACTCATCTTCAATCTCTTACAAATGTACTGAATACCTATAGAGTGCAGCACTGCAAGAGATAAAAGATGAGTATAAGCCAAACCTTAAAGAAGCTTTTAATCTTGCAGTAGAGGAAACTTTTTATTGGCCATTTTATTGGAATAGAACAAAGCTGTGTAAAAGAAGTGCAATATGAGTAACAGTTGTTACATCAGATTTCAAAGGAAGGCATAAGTATACTCATTTGGTTCCTAACAGGGTTTCACGGAAAAAAATAAAGATTGCAAGAAAGTAACTGTATTTTAAGTGCATCCTGCAAGATCAATTTCAACATAGTAGGGCAGGTTTCTGCACTTTATGCAAATGTATCAATATAAGCTGAAAAATGGGAATGAGAAAGCAGGAGAGAAGTGCAGAAAATATCAAGTACATATATATCAATATATATATAGGATTGGAGTGAGAGATTAAGGTTGGAGAGGTGGGCAGAGTCACACTGCAGAGAGCCTTGAATCCCAAATAATGAGTTTGTATTTCACTTGGATAGGCAACTAAGAGGGTGACAAGGCAGAGATCCATTTCTGGAAAAATAAGCTAGAAGGAATACAAGAGCTGATTTGGTGAGTAAAGAGCCTAACAAAAGAGTCTACCTGAGAACATAATCCTATATAATAAAAGGCTAATATGCAAATCAACCAAATGGCAGAATGACAGGTCGTTATGACACGCACTGACCATCAGGGAGAAGATGCTCAATGCAAGAGCTGCCCCCTGGTGGTCAGTGCGCTCCCCCAGAAGCCAGGTTTATGGCTGGTGAGCACAGTGGCAGTGGTGGGAGCCTCTCCCGCCTCTGCAGCAGCGCTAAGGATGTCCGACTGCCGCTTAGGCCCACTCCCAATCCCCTGAAGGCTCCTGGACTGCAATAGGGCACAGGCTGAGCTGAGGGGACCCCCCCCCCCCCCCCCGAGTGCACAAATTCCGTGCACCAGGCCTCTAGTTCTCTGATAAGTGTTAAAAACCCAAACTAGAGCTGACAGCACTAGAAACAAAAGTAACTAATTCTTCACATATATCATCACGGGTAAGCACTCTATCCATAAACTCACTCAGAGAAAATATTGCCATAACTGTTCCTCATATATTCTTTCCAAATAAAAATTTGAAAAATAAGAAAGTATCTTACTTCCAGGTACCCTCTAAATTATATATATTACAAATGAGTCACTTGGAGAACACAAATTAAGTGACAAAAGATGTATTAAAAGTGGCATATCCTTTGAAACTAAACAATACTCTGAAATGCCACACAATTTTGAGCTCCTATCCCCTTATCTCAAGGGGTACCACACAAGGCAATTTCTTAGAAAAAGATGTATTCCCAATGATTAAGAAATAATTTTATACTGTGGGATAAAAAATAAATTGCTAAACCATAGTGAAGCTTGCCAAAGAACTCAAATGCATAATAATCGAACAAAATCTTTCCATTATGGTCTCAGTCCTAAAACTATTCATCTTCATCCCTCCTACTTCCCATGCTCTTTTTCTCTCATCATAAAGAACATGAAAATCAGTTTTACAGACAGAATCAGAGAATGCTAAAATGGAAAAAGATGCTACAGATTCATTTTTATCCTCATTTTTTCTTGAGGAAACTGGGGTCAAAATGTCATAATGAGAGTTAGTGGCAGGACTAGGATCAGCAGCTGGCCCAACTCCAAGTTCTGCCTTTTCTTTTAAAAGTTAACTCCAAGGCACCATTTAAAAGATTAAATAAAATGTTAAAATAGACAAACTAGTAGTGACAATTGTTTTTCTATTTTAAAATAGTATCTCTTGCAAAACCATCTCCCCAAAGGCTACATCCCAAACTATGCCTTTAGTGTTACAGAAATTCTATGAGACCAGGACAAACCAAAAATTCCAAAAAACAAAGTATCTCTGTAGAAAGGCCAGACAACCACTTTCCTGCAGAGAGACATGAAAGTGTTAGCAGAAATATGCTGACTGATCTCATTTGTAAAGATGATACACACAGCGAATCTCCAAATTAACTAAGAGCCAACTATTTAAGACAGCTCAGTCATTAACCACTAAACTCCCCAAAACTCAGTTCCCTAAAAATAGTAGTAGGCTTGTGGGCTGAAGAATGGTTCACCAGACTGATGCAGTAGAAAACTAAAGAATAAGCAGTCTCAACCCCTTGCAAATGAAACCTTATGCAGCTTTGAAATTGCCCTTCTGGACTTTTAATTTCAGAATTCCAAGTCAAGGCTTTAATCATTTTGATAGCTACCAAATGTGTTCTAATAGGTATAAGTTCTCACCAAAAAATGGAAGAGAAGGAATGAAAGAGAAGCAAGATAATATACAAGATTAATTAAAAAAACATTAAAGAAGCCCAGCCAGTTTGGCTCAGTGGTTGAGCGTCGACCTATGAACCAGGAGATCATGGCTCAATTCCAGGTCCTGACACATGCCCAGGTTGCAGGCTCAATCCCCAGTAAGGGGCGTGTAGGAGGCAGCTGATCAAAGATTCTGATCATTAATGTTTCTATCTCTTCCTTCCTCTCTGAAATCAATAAAAAAAAAATTTTTTTTTTAAATAACATGAAAGAAAACTGCACTCAATGTAAGGACAGTCATCAATTCTACCTTCTCATGTGTTTCTTAATACTAAGAACAATCAAAGACCATTTCAAGTTTTCCCTTCTGCAGACCCCGTGATGGAAAGATACTAACAATATTAATTTATTTCCATAATTTTAAATATTGTCAGACAACCTTTCCATTCTGCTCAGCATGAGAATGTCAGTATTAATCATACAAAGATGACTTAGCCAAAAGCAAAGAAATTTGACGTTAGTGAAATTGAGCACTTTTATTGAAGATAAATGTATAATTTCCACTACATTTTTCTGAAATGTAGAGAATTGTTTTAAATTGAGTAAAAAATGAGAATTGATTTAGTGTTACAATCTTGTCCTTGAGTAAAACTGCCACTTCTAGAGGAAAGATATCAATGAACAACCAAAATTACAACCTAGGTGCTATACCTACAATGATAACATAAATGACCCAAAAGAAAAGTATGTAGATTAACGTCCTTTGCTGCAAATTACCTTTCATTTATTATGAAAGCATATGCTGCTTTCAATGTCAAAACTCTATATAGTTGATTGAAACTTAAAAATTATGCATGGCGCCCTAAGTGGTTTGGCTCAGTGGACAGAGCATCGGCCTGCAGACTCAAGGGTCCCAGGTTCGATTCTGGTCAAGGGTATGTACCTTGGTTGCGGGCACATCCCCAGAAGGGGGTGTGCAGGAGGCAGCTGATCGATGTTTCTCTCTCATCAATGTTTCTAAATCTCTATCCCTCTTCCTTTCTCTCTGTAAAAAAACAATAAAATCTATTTTTTAAAAAATTATGTATGGCTGAATGCTATATAGCAATTATCTAATTAAAATGATTCCGATTGTTTACAAATATAAATGTGATACTTAATACAAGATAAATGTAATACCTAATCTAAAAGCAACTTATTAAACTCCAGAATCAGATTTCTTCTAAAAGCTCACAACCAAATCTGAACCTAAAAATGACCCATATTTATTGAGAGATTTGGCATACACTGTTAGGTAGTCATACATTATTTTAATATTTTGCCTTTACCTAACTTTTCTTATGGTTCAGATTTCTGCAAAAACATTTGTATAAAGACTTCCTTTATCCTCTACTATAAATTGAATCAGCTTTTATCTCATAAAACCCTGTGCTTTCTTCTCATGTAATTATCAAAACTGTTAAGTACATCAATAACTTGATGATTTTTGTTTAACATTATCTTCCACACTAGTTTCTCAAGGCCAGAGAAATATCTGTTTTGTTCCTCACTGTATAACTAAAATAACATGTGGTACAGAGCATGGCACACAAGGGCATTTAAATAAACTGTGGAATAGCAACAGTTATTGTTATTTTTGTTAAGTCCTTCCTTCTGTTCTCTCTGTCCTCTCTCCAGAACTTTAACTTACAAGTTACTGGAAAGCCAGAGATGATTTCTGCAAATGAGATATATTTAAATACATCATTTTCCTACTGATTTATATAGCAAAATCAAATGTCCTTTACCGCCTTCCTGTAAAATTTATAAGAAGAACAGATTAACACTTAAACCTAAATTCATTCACCCTAATCTTAGTCGTTAACTCTGAGAGCGCTAACTGTGTTTACACAGAACACTGTAAATTCTGGCGGCTAATTACTGACAGCATCAACCCCCATGCCCAAGGCAGAAAGCCTTACCCCCACAATCATATTCAAGAAACCATTCCTGTCCAGCTCCCATAACTTCATGATTAGAACCATTTCAACAAATTATGGATGCTATTATGGACTCTACACTAACCAGTTAAGTCCACTTTGTACCAAAAACATTTAAAAAAATATGTTCCCCTACTCCAGAACCAACTTCTTCCCATTACAAACCAATATTAAATTCCTCTAACTAGCAACTGAAGGCCTATGGAGGCATGTGATCAAAAAGCCAGTAATAGGAACTTGGAAGATTACATTAAATTATATGTGTTTGACAATTTGATACTGTTTCAAACTAAAATTTACATATGTCTCTATCTCATTTCTACAATTCAAAGTTGAATTTGGTTAGCATGCACAATTGAAACTAAACCACTTTGAGAAGAAACATGAAATGTCCAATTATAAAATATCAGTCCTCAAAACTTTGAGCAGGAACTAAAAGGGTACAAGTTGTCAGCATTTCAAACATATGTGTACTTAACCAGAAAGACATTATTATACAAAGCATATATTTCAGAGAGGAAACTAGTCCAACAGTTTAGATATAACATACAACATAAGTATATGTACCCCTGAGAACTATTTATATTTTTAAAAATCAAATGTGCATAATGTATAAAAATACATGTATGTGCATGTATATAGTATACACATAAATGCACATATATAGTTTATCCTCATTATTTGAGAGTTCCATATTTGAAAGTCACCCACTTGCTAAAATTTATTTGTATCCCGAAATCAACACAATATCCCCAAATCCATCCAACACTTTCACAGTTACATGCACACAGGCACATAGTGGTGAAAATTTTGAACAGACCAGCTGAAGTAAAAAAAGTGATGCTGCGTCTTCTGATCTTAGCTCTCATATTATAAACAAGTGCCCTTTTCAACATCTATTTAGTGTCATGTTTTTCTCATTTTTGTGCTTTTTATTAGTGGTTTTATTTTTTAAATGTCTCCCAAGAACAATGCTAAAGTGTTGTCTGGTGTTACTAAGCCCAAGAAGGCTGTGATGCCCCTCACTGAGAACATATGTGTATGAGCTAAACTTCATTTAGGCATGAACTGCAGTGCTGTTGGCCATGAGTTCAATGTTAATCAGTCAACAATTGATATTAAATGGTGTATTTAAACAGAAACACACACAAAGCAAGGTTCTGTACTGACTGGCTGACAAAAATGGTGTGAACAGAAGCTTGCAGTACCCTAACACTATATTTTCCCTAAGAGCAATGGTTCATGTTTATGTTCACTTTACAGAACATAACTATGGCAAGTAATGAGAATTTTACATATACATGTATATATACACATATATGTATATATGTATATATATGTATGTGTATATATACATACATCTACACTAATAAAAGAGAAACATGCAAATTGGTGTCACTCCGCTACACCCACCAGTCAATCAGAGCAACTATGCAAATTAACCCAACAAAGATAGCAGTTAATTTGCATACACAGGCAAGGAGCGAAGACTGAAGACTGAAGAGGCTTGGCTTCTCCCCTGGGACCAGACCAAAAGCCTGGGTCTCGGGTGCCAGAGGAAAACCAGTGCCAGCAGCCAGGGGAAGAAAGGCCTATTGCGCGAATTTTCGTGCAACGGGCTTCTAGTATATATATAAAAGGCTAATATGCTAAGTGTCCGACCATCCGACCAGTCACTATGACGTGCACTGACCACCAGGGGGCAGATGCTCAACGCAGGAGCTGCCATGACGAGCACTGGCCATTTACAGAGAAACAGCACCGCAGACCTGGTGCCGACAAAGCAACACTTGGCTTCCCCCAAGTGGGACACAGGCCCCGCCACCACCCTAGAGCAACAGCCGACCAAATCACAGCTGACATTGCCGAGACCCCATGGTGCAAAATGTGGCCCACAGTCCAGCCTAGCCTGAAAGGTGGCTGTGGGTGCTGGGTAATGACATCACGTGGCAATGCCTGGCTTCCTCTCCCGAGCGACAGGCCATTTAACAATAAACGGCACCTCGGACCTGGCGCCCACAAAGCAACACTCGGCTTCCCCCAAGTGGGACACAAGCCCCACCACCACCCCAGAGCGACACCCCACCAAATCTCAGCCGATGTTGCCAGAGACCACATGGCACAAAATGCAGCCCACAGCCCAGCCCAGCCCGGAAACAGTGGCTGTGGGCGCTGGGTAATGACATCATGCAGCAACGACCGGCTTCCTCTCCCTAGCGACTAGCCTCCTTGGAGTTCCTTCAGCCCAGGAACATGACTTGCTTTACAGCCAGGTGGAAACATATTACACTTTAACCAAATGTCTGTGAAGTGTTTTCCCATGCCTCATCTCATTTGATCCTCACAGAAGTCCTGGAGTAGGTAGGTAGACCCGGTGGAATCCTATTTTCTTTTCACTAGCTGGAAAACAGAGATTTAGAAAGCTTAGAAACTTGACCTGACTGAAAAGAAGAAAGAAATGGTGGACCTTGAAAATGACTTCAGGTTTTCTCACTGCACAGCATATAGTCAAACACTGCTGCAGTTAAATATTTTATCCTTTGTTCTCTTTGTGTGATCTGCAATAATAATCTGCTTCATGTTGATATTTACTTCTGTGTTGCTGACTATTACCTGAAAGAGAAGTTGGGGTGTTCCATTGGACTGAAAAAAGTTTAGCTAAATCAGAAAGCAGGTCTAATTAAGCAACTTTATCTACATATATAAAGCTCTCGCTGGTGCTAATCGCACGTGTGGGTTTCGATCTGTCATTGTCGATCGTGAACTTAGTTGACACTTCTATTACAGAGAAAGGGCGAATAGTGATATTAAAATATTTCTTCTAATTAATTGCCTTTCAATGTGCATGAATTCGTGCACCGGCCCACTAGCATACATATATACATACATACATGTACATATGTACATATATATACACATACATGGACATATGTGTATATATACATATATATACACACATATATATATCAAAGAGAGAACCAAAGTTTGTGAAGCCTCTCAAAGGCACTGCAGAGGTCATTCTGAGCAATTTGCCTATGTTTGCAGTAGAGTCAAAACACCTCAGAGCACAGCATCTACAGGGTCTTGGCCCCTGTTTAAACAATACTGACCTAAGGAAAAAAGGTCAAACACTAATAACTGTTTACACAATTATTATTGCAGATCACACAAAGAGAACAAAAGGTAAAATATTTAAGTGCAGCAATGTTTGACTTTATTTGGTATAAAATCTACCAAGTTTGTTTTCTGGTCTGTCTTTGCTTCTACCCCTTTTGCCACTTAGTGGTATAACTCTCCTCAATTCGGGTACTTTAAACTCTAGCCTTTTCAGAAGCACTTGCCTTAATCTTATAATCAGAGTAATGTATCTGTCAGTTATTGAATGATCATTCTTGAATGTGAACCAAACTTGTGCTTAAACATCTTGCCTAAATTGTGGTATTACTTATTTGGAAAGAAGAGAGGATATTAAAGCATCTGAAATAGGAATGAATTATCAAAATCAAAAAGTAAACCAAATATCAATAATTTTAGTTGTGTATGTTCTGAAGGGAGCAGAAATGCACAAGGGAAGAAAGCCTAGGCCTCAACCTTCCCTCCAGCGAAAGCTAAAGCCTAGTCCCAAGGGTTGGGGTGCTGGGTGGCCAAGTCCCATCTTCTAAGAGTTTCTTCAACCTTTGCTTCCTCCTAGCACTTGATTACAGACTACTTCCAAGAGAAAAACCAAATCAGTGGAACAACATTAGTGCTTGAAATTTTTTTTTAAATATATTTTATTGATTTTTTACAGAGAGGAAGGGAAAGAGATAGAGAGCTAGAAACATAGATGAGAGAGAAACATCGATCAGCTGCCTCCTGCACACCCCCTACTAGGGATGTGCCCCCAACCAAGGTACATGCCCTTGACCCAAATCGAACCTGGGACCCTTCAGTCCGCAGGCTGACGCCCTATCCACTGAGCCAAACTGGCTAGCTAGGGCAAAATTTTTTTAAGTTTTTTAGTGGTTGAGCACTCTCCTTTAGAAATTCATTTTTAATTTAATTTCCCAAAATTACTTATTTTTTATTGTAAATAAAAATGACTTGCCTAAGGTAATGAAAATATGCTTAGAGCAGTGATAGAAGGTACAAAACAAGTGTAATTTGATTAAAGTCCATTTTCTTTCTACTAAATAAAAGACCCATCTGCGATTTAGTGAAATAAAGTGAGTGCACTACTACTCAAGCTGCACTTCAATTAGTTAATACAATTCAAAGACAGAAGTATAGCATGTGTGGCAATAGCCATCTTCTCAAAACCTACAACTCAATTTAAACCTATTATATTGAAATTCACATATAATAAAGGGCTAGGAAATTTTAAAGCCTAGTAAATCTATCTATCATGACCAATTACCATTGGGTGTCCCCCAAAAAACGTACACATACTTTAACAGCTGATAACTCTACTTTGAAAATGAAATGTATTTTAATAAACACTGTCTTTATAATTAATCAAAGCATGTAAGTGCATTTTTGGGGGACACCCTATATATTCATTCTCTAGAGAAGCTAAGGATTCTTCCTTCCACCTCACCAAAGTTCAGCGAGGCTCATTAATAGGGGCAAAGTTTTGCAAAACAATGACAACCACCTCTAAATAATACAACATTTTCTTTCCCTTTAGAATATCTTACAGACAAAAACCTTCAGATTTTTCTCTTGCACTAATTTGCTATTGTTTATGACATTCCAAAAAAAAAAAAAGTGTAATCTCAGCCTACTGTCTTCAAACCACATCATCTTCAAATTTCTTCTCTCTTAACCTTGGAACCTAAAAGGACCGTTTATCCACCAATTATTTCTTTATGAACTTCTAAAAATACTTATTTTGTAATATAATTTTGCAATTAAAAACTCAAAGGTCAATGAAGCATGTAATAAACAAGAGAAAGTATTTGCTACACGCCAATTAGACAAACAATACACAGCTAAAGAGCGGATTCTTTTCTTTTTAAAATGGTGTAAACTTGTTGTCAGCAGACCTGCAACTGCTGACACAGTCTGGTAAAGATAACGAAGGACCGAGCACAAAACTTCGCAAGGGAAAGTTATAAAGTTTTCATACCACCTTTTCAAGGACCCTCTGAAAGGGAATGAATAGGAAAGACTCCAAATCACAAAGATAAAGAGACTTCAAGTTTACCAGCTCAGCCCAAAGCCACCTACCAACAGAATCTGGGACAAATTATCACCTGTAACACGCGCACACACACAGGAATATATTGTGATTTTTTTTTTCCCCAACTGACGACAGAGCAGGAGCAAAACCAGGTTGCACACCGGGGGCTGCAGGGTCCCACGCCCCGCGACGCGGGTGGAGAGTCCGATGAAGCAGCCACTGCGTGACACACGCCGGAGCCACCGCTGGCAGCGCAGAGCCTCCGTCCTGCTCGCTCTGACCCGAGTCACTGGCCCAATCGTCCCCCACATCCCTCGCTCGGACGTTTTCTATTGATTTCCTCGCGTCCAGAAGGGCTGAAAATGACTTAAACTTGTCATGAGAGCTGCCCGCGGCCAGAAGAGCCAGCTGCAGAGCGAAATCCCGAGTTCCTCTTGGAGAGCCCCCGGCCGGCCCGACAGCAGCTGCGGGGAGGGACGAGGAGCCACCCGCGAGGGCGCCCGGAGCAGCGGGCGCGGACCGGGGGAGCCCCCGCCACACCCCAGCCCGACCTCACCTGCCCGCCCGCGCCTCCCCCCCGTACCTTCGGCTAGCGACTCCTCCAGGGTGACCTGGTAGCGGCCGACGGCGAACACCCGGACCCCCACGGACGAGCCACCGGAGCCAGAGGCGGCCCCGGCCCCGCCGGCCCCGCCAGCCGCCGCTCCGCCGCCGCCGCCGCCGCCCTCGGACTTGGGCATTCGAGAGAACTTCTTCATGGTCCCGCCGGCGCTGCGGGGCGCGGGGCGCGCGCGAGAGCGAGTTCCCGGCGTCCGCGAGGGGTCGGCGGCCCCCGAGCGTCCGTGCGCGCTGCGGCCCGCGAGCCTCACATGCCGCGCGCCAGAGCGCACTGCCCGGCCCACCGCCCGCTCCCCGCTCCGCTGCAGCTGCCCGGCTCCGGCAGAGGCGGCGGGTGGGCGGGGACGGGGCGGGGCGGGGCGCTGGGGGGCGGGTCCGAGCGCGGGGGCGACTCCGAAGCCGGGGCGCCTGCCCGGGGCGCCCCCGCCTCTCCGAGCTGCTGGAGCGCGATCCCGGGGAGGAAAGCGTGAGAGAGGGAAACGGAGAAGGGGCGGGGCGGCCCCCCCTCCTGGGAGTGGGCTGGACCTCCCGGGACGCTCGCGGTCCCGACCGCAGCCCGCGCCGCCGCCACTGCCCAGGCCGGACCCACGCCGCCCGCCACTCGCGGCTGTTGGCGGCGCGGCGCCGCTGCCAACGGCTCTCGGAGGCCGGGCGCCCCGCGCAGGCGCGCTGCCCGCGCCGCCGGAAGTGACGGTGTCGGCTCTTGTCACGTGGAGGGGGCGGGGGAGGTGGTGGAGGGCGCGGCCCGGGGTCCTGGGTCTGGGGTCCCTATGGGGGATGAGGGGGGCTGGCCGGACCCGTGGAACCCCGGCTGCGAGCAGGGAGCTGGCCGGGAACCGCTACCCGCGCGCGGGGGTCCGTCCTCTGCGCCAGGCGTTGGTCGCTCTGGAGGCTGAAAAATGCCGCCAGCAACTTTCTCCCCACTGGGGACCCTCCACCCCAGCTTCCCAGACCCACCCCCACCGCCCCCGAAAAGCGTCCTCCGCTCGCCCACCCCGCGCGTGGGAGGCGAGAGCAGCGCGGATTCCGGGAACCGGCTTCGGCAGCTGCAGTGGCGCACCCTGCACCGGCGCGCGTGCTGGGAGCGCTTTGCGGTTTATAAATGAGGGGAACTTGCAAAATCTCAGGGTGCCGTGCAGCCGCCGGGGAGAGGTTCACAGCGGGTACGAGGACCCTGACAGACCAGACCTCCTCCGGCCACGAGCGCTTCACGGACTCGCCCGAGGTCACCCCCTGGCTTGTGGCGGCGCTGGGGCCACAGGGTCCGTCCTTCCACACTCAGTTCCGTCCTTTCGGCCATTCTGGAAAAGTAGGATTGGGTCAGATCATTGCAGAAACGGGGCATTTAGGACTGTTTCGGGGAGAACCAGCATTGGGTTCCCTGGCCCCCACCGTCCCTTGAACAAAGATCTGCCCATTTGTAGGGCATGTGTGCAGAGCAGCTTTTTCCCCATATGAGCGCAGGACCACTGTGGCCGGAGGTCCCCGTTTCTTGAGAAGCCAGAGAAATCCGGGTAATTTTTTCTAACATGGCATTTCCTAAATTTTTTTGAAAAGTAAGCCAAATAAGTTGTGCCTGTAGGACTCCGTATGGACCTTCAATGAAATCTCCACCCCCATTTCTTTACCCAACTTTTTAATGAGATACAGGCAGAAACGTTAGGAAAACAAAACCAAAAAAAAAACCTTAAAAGTCTTCCATTCTTTCCTCCCCTTTGCTGTTTGAAGAGCAACTATTAGTGCCAAGACCACAACAGTGCTCTGGCTTTAGGCATTTTTGCTGCATAACCCACTAAGCCAAATTTCTTCATCAGGAGACCTGACCTTGAAAGTACATTCCGGCTGACTAGAAGTCAGGTGATTGATGTGGTCTGACAATTGAAGATTGCCATTTAGAAATAAGCTGGCCTTTTTTTTTTTTTTTTTTTTTTTCCTTACTGTGGGTACTCACTGTGGAGTCTCATTCCTACATTTGAATTACATTTTCAAGCAGATTAAGGAGAAATTTAGTCATATCATACAATTAAAAACCAGAAACAGTACAGCATACAAAGTTTGGGCCTAATACAACTTTACCTGATCACAAGAATAGGCTCATATGGTCAGTTTGGGAGCCGATTTACTATAACTGCTATGGTAAGAAAAACCCCTTCTATGTACCCATAGAACCTGATGTCTGATATAGAAGTTGTTGATTAGCCTAAGGCATAGACCACACACACACACACACACACACACACACTAAAACTATGGGAAACACCAAGCAGTGTGTTCTTCAATTTTTCACCAAGCATGTAATAAAATTTGAATAGCTTCTGCTCTTCACAGAATGTTAACTGCACAAATATTCTCTGACAGGTAATAACAAAATATCCCAAAAGGCTTAGTCCAGTGCCATAATTACCTATATAAGTCATCACTTCAATGCCTGACTAGTCCTTTTTTTCTCACAAGTCACTGTTTTCCTTTGATGATGTGTCTTCTATCATTATTAGCCTCATAATATTTTACTACTAGAAATGTTATTCTCCTTGCCTGAAATTGCTTTATACCTAGTTAAGCACACAAATCTTTGCTTTCCAAAAAAGTAAAAGTCTTAAAATCCATTAAAGAATATGTGTTCATTATTAAAAGAATTGGCTTTTAATATCACTGGTATTTAGATCCTCTATTTAAAGTACTCCACATTATCACTATACCTTATAAATTTTATATACATCTAAGAAAAATCAATTTCATAGTATGGTTTAAAATATCAAGCTGCTCACAAATATTCTTTTTTTTTTATTTTTTTTTTATTTTTTTTTTACATTTTCTTTTTTATTTTTTTTTATTTTTTTTATTTTTCGCTTAAAGTATTACAAAGGGTATTACATAAGTGTCCTTTTTTCCCCCCCGCCCTTGACAAACCCCTACCCTCCCTTACCCCCCAGTGTCTTATGTCCATTAGTTATGCTTATATGCATGCATACAAGTCCTTCGGTTGATCTCTTACTCCCCTCCCTCCTGCCCCCCAACTCTCTCTGGCCTTCCCACTGCAGTTTGACAATCAGTTTGAGGCAGCTCTGCCTCTGTATCTATTATTGTTCAAAAGTTTGTAATGGTCTTTATTATCCATGAATGAGTGAGATCATGTGGTATTTTTCCTTCATTGACTGGCTTGTTTCACTTAGCATAATGCTCTCCAGTTCCATCCATGATGTTGCAAATGGTAGGAGTTCCTTCTTTTTAACAGCAGCATAGTATTCCATCGTGTAGATGTACCACAGTTTTCTAATCCATTCATCTACTGATGGGCACTTAGGCTGTTTCCAGATCTTAGCTATGGTGAATTGTGCTGCTATGAACATCTGGGTGCATATATCCTTTCTGATTGGTGTTTCTGGTTTCTTGGGATATATTCCTAGAAGTGGGATCACAGGGTCAAATGGGAGTTCCATTTCCAATTTTTTGAGGAACCTCCATACTGCCTTCCATAGTGGCTGCACCAGTCTGCATTCCCACCAGCAGTGCACAAGTGTTCCTTTTTCTCCACATCCTCTCCAGCACTTGTCGTTTGTTGATTTGTTGATGATGGCCATTCTGACAGGTGTGAGATGGTACCTCATTGTTGTTTTGATTTGCATCTCTCGGATGATTAGTGACTTTGAGCATGTTTTCATATGCCTCTTGGCTTTCTGAATGTCCTCTTTTGAAAGGTGTCTATTTAGATCCTTTGCCCATTTTTTGATTGGATTGTTTATCTTCTTTTTGTTAAGTTGTATGAGTTCCCTATAAATTTTTGAGATTAAGCCCTTATCAGATATGACGTTGGCAAATATGTTTTCCCAAGAGGTGGGTTTTCTTGTTGTTTTGTTGATGGTTTCTTTTGCTGTGCAGAAGCTTTTTATTTTGATGTAGTCCCATTTGTTCAGTTTCTCTTTAGTTTCAACTGCCCTAGGAGCTGTATCAGTGAAGAAATTGTTTTGGCATAAGTCTGAGATTTTGTTGCCTTTGTATTCTTCTAGAATTTTTATGGTTTCCTGTCGTACATTTAAGTCCTTTATCCATTTTGAGTTTATTCTTGTGTATGGTGTAAGTTGGGGGTCTAGTTTCATTTTCTTGCATATATCTGTCCAATTTTCCCAACACCATTTATTGAAGAGACTATCTTGGCTCCATTGTATGTTCATGCCTCCTTTGTCAAAAATTAATTGAGCATATTGGTTCGGTCTAATTTCTGGACTCTCTATTCTATTCCACTGGTCTATATGTCTGTTCTTGTGCCAGTACCAGGCAGTTTTGAGAACAGTGGCTTTGTAATACAGTTTGATATCTGGCATTGAGATCCCACCTACTTTGTTCTTTCTCAGGATCGCTGCAGCTATTCGGGGTCTTTTTTTATTCCAGATGAATTTTTGGAGAGTTCGTTCTAGATCTTTGAAGAAGGCCATTGGTATTTTAATGGGAAGTGCGTTGAATGTATAGATTGCTTTGGGTAGTATGGACATTTTAATGATGTTGATTCTACCAATCCAAGAACATGGTATGTTCTTCCATCTGTTTATGTCTTCCTCTATCTCTTTTTTCAATGTCCTGTAGTTTTCTGAGTAGAGGTCTTTAACCTCTTTAGTTAAGTTTATTCCTAGGTATCTTAATTTTTTTGGTGCGATGGTAAATGGGATTGTTTTTCTAATCTCTCTTTCTGAAAGTTCACTATTGGTGTATAGAAATGCCTCAGATTTCTTGGGGTTAATTTTGTATCCTGCTACATTGCCAAATTCATGTATTAAGTCTAGTAGCTTTTTGATGGAGTCTCTAGGGTTTTGTATGTATAATATCATGTCATCTGCAAATAAGGAGAGTTTTACTTCCTCTTTTCCAATTTGGATGCCTTTTATTTCTTCTTCTTGCCTAATTGCAATGGCTAATACTTCCAGTACTATGTTGAACAGGAGTGGTGAGAGTGGGCATCCCTGTCTTGTTCCTGTTCTTAGGGGAAATGGTGTTAGTTTTTGACCATTGAGTATGATGTTGGCTGTGGGCTTGTCATATATGGCTTTTATTATGTTGAGGTATGATCCTTCTATTCCCACCTTTCTGAGAGTTTTTATCAAAAATGGGTGTTGGATTTTGTCGAATGCTTTTTCTGCATCAATTGATATGACCATGTGGTTTTTTTCTTTCAATTTGTTTATGTGATGTATCACATTTATTGATTTACGGATGTTGTACCATCCTTGCATCTCTGGGATAAATCCTACTTGGTCATGGTGTATGATCCTTCTGATGTACTGCTGGATCCGATTTGCTAAGATTTTGTTGAGGATTTTGGCATCTATGTTCATGAGGGATATTGGCCTGTAATTCTCTTTCATTGTGATGTCTTTACCTGGTTTTGGTATTAGGGTGATGCTGGCTTCATAGAATGAGCTTGGAAGTGTTCCTTCCTCTTGAATTTTTTGTAGTAGTCTGAGGAAGGTAGGTTTTAGTTCTTCCTTGAAGGTTTGGTAGAACTCCCCTGTGAAGCCGTCTGGCCCTGGGCTTTTGTTTGCTGGAAGCTTTCTGATGACTGCTTCAATTTCTTCCATAGTTATTGGCCTATTGAGGTTTTTAGATTCTTCCTGATTGAGTTTTGGAATGTTGTATTTTTCTAGGAATTTGTCCATTTCCTCCAGGTTGTCTAGTTTGTTGGAGTAGAGTTGCCCGTAGTATTGTTTAACAATCATTTGTATTTCTGTGGGGACTGTTGTTATTTCGACTCTATCATTTCTGATTTGGTTTATTTGGGACCTTTCTCTTTGCTTCTTGGTGAGCCTGGCAAGGGGTTTGTCAATCTTGTTTATCCTTTCAAAGAACCAGCTCTTGGTTTCATTGATTTTCTGTATTGTTTTTTTGGTCTCTATTTCATTGATTTCTGCTCTAATCTTTATTATCTCCTTCCTTCTGCTCACTCTGGGGTTTTCTTGTTGCTCTCTTTCTAATTCTTTGAGTTGAAGAGTTAGATGATTTACTACCATTTTTTCTTGTTTTTTGAGATAGGCCTGTAGAGCTATAAACTTCCCTCTCAGGACTGCTTTCATTGTGTCCCAGAGGTTTTGGATTGTTGTGTTTTCATTGTCATTAGTGTCCAGGATGTTTTTAATTTCTTCTTTGATGTCATCAGTAACCCAATCAATACTTAATAACATGCTATTCAGCTTCCAAGTGTTTGAGTATTTTGGGTTGTTTTTATTGTAGTTTATTTCTAACATTATGCCATCGTGGTCTGAGAAGATGCTTTTTATGATCTCAATCTTCTTGAATTTGTGGAGACTTTGCTTGTGACCCAATATGTGGTCTATTTTTGAATATGTCCCATGAGCACCTGAGAGGAATGTATATTCCGCAGCTGTGGGGTGTAGTGTTCTGAAGATGTCAATTAAGTCCATCTGATCTAGTGAGTCATTTAGGATTGCTGTTTCTTTGCTGATTGTTTGTCTAGCGGATTTATCCAGTGATGTCAGTGGTGTATTAAAGTCCCCTACTATGATTGTGTTATTGTCGATATCTCCCCTGATATCTTCCAGAAGTTTTCTTATGTATGTGGGTGCTCCTGCATTGGGTGCATATATGTTTACCAGGGTTATATCTTCTTGTTGTATTGATCCCTTTAGTATTATGAAGTGGCCTTCCTTATCTCTGGTTATGGCCTTCACTTTGAGATGTATTTTGTCAGATATAAGTATTGCTACCCCAGCTTTCTTTTCCTTTCCATTTGCGTGAAAGATATTTTTCCATCCCTTCACTTTCAGTCTGTGTGAGTCCTTTCCAATGAGGTGGGTCTCTTGTAGACAGCAGATGTATGGGTCATGTTTTTTTATCCATTCAGCCACTCGATGTCTTTTATTTGGAGCATTTAGTCCATTTACATTTAAAGTTATTATTGAAAGGTACTTGTTTGTAGCCATTTCTTTTTTGTGTGTGTGTGTGGCTGTTTTCTTTCTGAGCTTGATATTTCTTCTTTTACACCAGCCCCTTTAGCATTTCTTGCATGGCTGGCTTGGTGGTGATAAACTCCCTTAGCCCTTTTTTGTCTGTGAAGCTTCTTATTTCCCCTTCAATTTTGAATGATAGCCTTGCTGGATAGAGTATTCTTGGATTCAGTCCTTTGCTTTGCATCACTTTGTAGATTTCCGTCCATTCTTTTCTGGCCTGATGTGTTTCTGTTGAGAAATCATTTGATAATCTAATGGGAGATCCCTTGTATGTTACTTTCCGCCTCTCTCTTGCAGCCTGTAAGATTCTCTCTTTATCCTGAACATTTGCCATGGTAATTATGATGTGTCTTGGTGTGGGTCTTTTCGGGTTCACCTTGTTTGGGACTCTCTGGGCTTGTGTGACTTTTTTCTTCCCCACCTCAGAGAAGTTTTCTGATATTATTTCTTCGAATAGGTTTTCTACTCCATGTTCATCTTTCTGTTGTTCTGGCTCCCCTATTATTCGTATGTTGCTTCGTTTCATGTTGTCCCAAAGTTCCCTTAGGCTCTCCTCCTGTCTTTTAATTTTTTTCTCCATTTGCAGTACAGTTTGAGTGTGTTTTGCTTCCTTGTCTTCTAATTCACTGATTCGGTCCTCCGCTTCTCCCAGTCTACTGTTGATACTTTCAATGGTGTTTTTTATTGCAGCTATGTCGCTCTTCATTTCTTCTTGGGACTTACTTAAGTTGTTGATTTTTTCATCTGTTTCTTCTAGCTTCTTGCATACGTAGTTGAGTTTTTCATCTGTTTCTTCTTGCTTCTTGAACATCCGGTGCATGTACTCTAGGAACCTTATTCTGAATTCTTTTTCCGTCATGTTGCATATCTCTGTCTCACTTAGCTGCTTTTCTGGCGAGTCCTCCTTTTCTTTCCTTTGGGGGTTTCTTTGTCTACCCATGTTTGATCTCACTGACATTACTAGATGTTGAATCGTTCAGTGGCTGGACCCTCGGTGGCAGTGGCTGCTCCCTGGGTGGCAGTGGCTCCTCGGTCTGTGGTTGCTCCTTGGGCGGTTGTGGTAGCAGCGGCTCCTCTGTTGATAGCAGGGCCTCTGATGGGTGCTGTTCACAGTTGTGGTGGCTCTTCTGGCTGGTGGAGGGAGGCTTAAGACGCAGCAACTGTTCCCCAGGCAGAGTGTGTGGTGATCAGGAGGCCGCTGTTGCTTGAATCTGTTGCGTTGATTTAGAGGCACAAAATACAACACAACAAGGCACAACGTACCAGGCACTGAACACTATTGTATTTACGATATTACTAACCCCAAATAAAGGTGGCCACCCGAGCTAAGAGAGTTGGGAGATAAGGGTGAAAGAAGAGAAAAAGGTAGAAGAGAAAAAAGAAAGAAAGAAAAAAAGGAGTGCAAAAATGAGATTGGAAAAGGGAGGGGAAAAAGAGGAGGAAAAAAAAAAAGAAAGAAGAAAAAAAGTAAGAGAGAAAAGAGAGTGAAGTGTAAAAGGGGGAGAGACTATTTATGTGAGGAGAAAACTCCTATAGGTCCGCCACTAATACCAACAAATTGCAGCAACAGATTCCTGGAGATGAATACAAACTACAAACAACCAATAATATCAAGCGACGCAAGGGGACAGAGAAGCGCAGAAATAACCGGGGGGGGAGGGGGGGGAGAGGGAGGGGCAGGAAAATAAAAAGAATAAGCAGTCTAACCTCACAAACAATCAAAAAAAAAAAAACAACAATATACTCGTCAATCAGGCAAACAACGATAAAACAATAGAGAGAGAAAAGAAGAAGAAGAGAGAGAAAAAAAAATGGATAGTGAAGGAAGATAAGGGAAAGGTGTATAAGGATTTAGAACAGGGGATTGGACATAGGATATTTAAGCAGGGTTAAATTTTGACAGAGGGTAAAAAGAATAGGGAAGATCTAAAGCTGGAGTAGGGTAAGAGAAACAGGACAGCAAAAGGGAAAAAGTGGGGAAGATTGTTTAGCACAGAGCCAAATTGAGGTAGAGAAAAATGTTGCTAAAGGAACGATGAAAATAGAATGGAGAACATTAGTCCCAAAATAAAATAAAGACAAGATAAAATGACACTTTAAAAAATGGTAAAATGGTAGCGGTAATAATACTAGTTAAAAATAAAAATGTAGTAGCTGAAAGGGCAAAATAGGGTGATGGAGAAAAAGAAAAATGAAAAAAAAAATGTTTTCTTAGTTAAAAGGAGAAAAAGTAATTTAAAAAAATAAAAATAAAAATGTGCAGTAATGCAGGTGCTTCAGATCTTCTACTCTTCTTATTGGCACGCCCGGAATTCAGGATAATGTTGACTTTCCCTCTGATACACTGTTCCTCCTTGTTGTAAGCCACAGGCCTTATTGCCTTATCTGTATTTACAGAGGAGTCAGTTCGTGGCTCTGCCTCTGGGTGGCAGTGTTTCTGGGTTGACCTCCGAGGCTATAAGTTCTCTCCGACCAGGAGCTGCCTATTGTACCTGAACCAGCTCCGCCCAGAGGTGGTTCCCCCGGCGCCACTCCCAGCTCTGTTTCCCAGGCTCCCCAAAAACAATCTTCCCCTACATGCTCTGCTAGTGACCCCAACTGGGCACTCACATGCACTGGGCTCAACAATCAAACTCACAGAAGTAAGAGGAAGTGTGCAAACAAGAGCCTGGGAAGCTGTTCGAACTCGCAGGGTTCCACCCTCCAGAACCGCGCGGAGTGTCTGCGCGCTCAAGCCCCTGGCAACAACAAGTAGCCGGCTATCAGGGAAACTCTGAGGCAGCCCTTTTGCATCCAGTCCAACTATGGGCTCATTTATAGTGTTACCTTCTGGCAGCAGCCCTGCGGGAGCCCTCCCCACTTGCGAGACACGCTGGCCTCTATGGGCACGGATTTTGGAGAGCGCGGATTTTGGCGGACGCAGATTTCCCCCTGCGCCCGCGCGCGTGTTCCTCGCTCCAACCTGAACTGCGAACCGCACCTTTGAGGTAAGTCTAACCTTTCCGTGGAGGGGTGCAGGTCTCCCCTTGGCTCTTGCAGTCGCGCTGTTTGCGAATCGTTGCCTCCGGGTTAGTAGCCGATCTCTGGATGCCGGTAAACGCTGCCTGAGATGGTGCGGTCTCGCCGCTGCTCTGGCACCCAGAGGGAGGTTTCAGCCTCAATCTCTAACCATCCGCATTTTTTAGGAGTTTTCTGTCTTTCCTGGCTGCAGACTGTCTCTCAGCTGAACCTCCCCAGCTTGATCGGGCTGATTGTTACCCGTTTCAGCTGCTCGCCCCTATCTGGTCCGGGACAAAGCACCAACACGTCCGTCTAAGCCTCCGCCATTTTCTCCGGACGAACCACACCTCACAAATATTCTTAAGAAAAATAACTCGCCCTAACCAGTTTGGCTCAGTGGATAAAGCGTTGGCCTGCGGACCAAAGGGTCCCAGGTTCGATTCAGGTCAAGGGCGTGTACCTTGGTTGCGGGCACATCCCCAGTAGGGGGTTTGCAGGAGGCCGCTGGTCGATGTTTCTCACTCATCGATGTTTCTAACTCTCTATTCCCCTCCTTTCCTCTCTGTAAAAAACAATAAAATATATTTTTTTAAAAGAAAAGAAAATTAACTCATTTGACATGAAATGCTTTTTTATGATAGAATTTTCCCTACAACTTGACCATGCTTATAAAAAATAAAAAAAATAAAAATAAAAAACTTCAAGGGGTAGGCTACTTCACCACCAAGAGAGATACTTTGATCCCCCACCCAGGTGAATGGGTTCCACCAGGTACACAGCACCTCAGCCTCACACTTCATGGCAAAGATATTTTTCTGCCTAAAGAAATCATTTCTCCTAAATTGGGATTATAGTCACCTTCCTGGATATGTTCCTAACCTCCCTCTTCTTAATACCCTTTGCATTTCCTTCCTATGGCTGATTACTACCCAGCTCCCAGTTACATTTCTATAACACTTTAGCAGAGTATAAAATAACTAATTCTAGGCACTTGTGATAGTCCAGTGCTATTCTAAAGTGCACTACATATATTAACTCAGTAAACCTTCATGACAATGCTATCAGATAGCATTTCAGATTATTATTCCTACTTTGCAGATGAGAAAACACTAATGCACAGAGATATTATGTGACTTGTAACAAGGTTCAAATACAGGTAAAATGGCTTATAGCTCACTCTTAACCACTACACCATGCAGACTTTCCTTGAAACGTGCAGTAAGTGATATGATAGCTACAATCTGAGGTAGTAGGGTACCCTCCTATGCCCTCTGGCCACATCACTCACCTAAACGTGAGTGTGCTGCTAGAGCTCAGGGAACACTAGGAGATAATAAGTGAGATTATCTTTACCTTCTGATTAACCAGGTGTGATTTTTTTTAACTTGACAAATACTTGTTGAATATCTATAAGGGGTAGGATAGTCTGTGAATTGGGGGTGGTGACTAGGCAAGGCAAAATTGAATAAGACAAGGTTTCAAAGAGTTTATGTTCTTTGGGGAAGAGATACAAGTATGTACACAGCCATATAATAAAGACAGAGGGAGGATTGGGAGTGGAAATAGAATTGACTGTAAGCTCTATAGACATGAGCTCTAAAGGTTATGCTATTACAGTATGTTGCCTTCAAATCTCCCGGCAATATGGTTGATATTATGATCTTAAAAACTTCTTCTGGAGACAGAAAAGCAGCTTTTCTGGGTTTGGAAGCAGGTTAGCAGTTCCCATGGAAAAATCCTGAATTCTGCCTCAATGTGTTGAACTCTGTATTTCCACACCATTCACATATACACATGCAAAACACTATGCAAGTTACTGTAAGAGACAAAGAGAAGAAAAGGATTGAAGCTTAGTTCAGCTTTTGTTTCAACCACTTTTCCTCAGACTTCTGCCAACCCTTGTAGAGACTATTTATTTAACATGCACAATGTACTAGAGCAGCGGTTCTCAATCTGTGGGTCGCCACCCCTTTGGCAGTCGAACGACCCTTTCACAGGGGTCGCCTAAGACCATCCTGCATATCAGATATTTACATTACGATTGATAACAGTAGCAACATTACAGTTATGAAGTAGCAACGAAAATAATTTTATGGTTGGGTCACAACATGAGGAACTGTATTTAAAGGGCCAGAAGGTTGAGAACCACTGTACTAGACAGTGTATAAACCAATACACAATAGAACCCATGCAGTATGGTAAGAATCATGGAATTTCAGAGCTAGAAGTTGATATAATCAAACAAATCAAAGGAGGAACAATAGAAGTATTTATTGAGCACCTATGTGAACATGATGTTTAACACAGTGTATATGTTACTTATTAAATGTCCTAACAAGGGAAGTGGATATTATTAGCCCTGACTTGGAGCTCTTTCACTCCAGCCACGAACCATTTCCATTTCTTTGCAAACTCTTTCAGGCCCCACTGCTCAAGTTAGAATATCTTGTTCTCGCTCACAATCACCAGACTCACTGGGTGATTGTGGAACTCCAGGGCCACTTCCCTTGTGAAATCTTTCCTGACCTCTGCTATCTGCCAGGTCTGGATACAGTGGACTCACTTGTACCCCACACCGTGCTTCACAGACTCCCAGAGCTACACTTATCACTGAATTATAAGGCTTCCTTACATGCCTGTCTCCCTTCATTGCATTGTAAGAGCTTTTAAGGGACAGGACCATGTCACATTGTTTTCTTAAAACCCAGTGCCAAGCAACGTGCCTGACATGCAGTGAGTATTAGTAAATGAATAAATAATTAGTCAAAAATCCAGTAAGTGGTAGAGTGGGGGGGTTGAGACCAGGCTCAAATTTCAGATGTGTCTGAAACCTGAAACTTAACCTACCTGCACCTGAGGTTGGGAGATCTTAAAATAGGAAGAATGTGTTTTCTTTATTTTGTTTTTGTTTTTGGTGCTGGTTTTATGTATGTTTTTGAAGTGGAAGCTAGGAGGTGAAGTGATCTATGAGAATTCAGTACACGGTCAATAACAATAATAGTGTTGGACATATAGTAGGTAATCAAGAAATATCAGTTCCTCTCCCCTTTTCTTATATCATCTTGTTCTAAGTTATACTCGAAGTGAGAGCTGGGACACAAATTACTCAACCATGCCACCCTTTCATCACAGATGCTTCACAGATATAATCTATTGATTCTTATTTGGGGTATTGGACTTCTTTGCATTTATCATTGATTTTATTTATTTTCTGTTTTGGAAGACATTAAACTGTAATTGTCATAGAGGACAATATAGGCAGATTCAGGGCAGGAAGAGTCTTTACCCGCCTGAAAACTTCATGAGGGTGAGAACCATGACTTCTTTATCTCTGAATACGCGGATCTCCTAGTAAGTGCTTAATGAAGATTCGTGGAACTTAAGCACATTGGCCAACTTAAACCTGGATGATTTTCTGAGCCTTTGAGGACAGTCTTCAGGGAAGAAATACAGGTAGCTGGCCCAGCCAGCATGGCTCAATGGTTGAGCGTTCACCCATGAATCAGGAAGTCAAGGTTCGATTCCCTTTCAGGGCACATGCCTAGGTTGCGGGCTCGATCCCCAGTGGGGACATGCAGGAGGCAACCGATCAATGATTCTCTAACTGATGTTTCTCTCTCTCTCCCTTCCTCTCTGAGATCAATATAAATATATTTTTTTAAAAAAGAAGAAAGAAAGAAATACAGGTAGCTGAAGAAAACAGGAAATAGGCCTCTGCTCAGGGTATGGCATTATAAGAAAGGATATTCTGATTCTGGAGTGGAAAACTTAGAACAAAAGGATACCATCTGCAACATGGATGGAGCTAGAGGGTATTATGCTAAGTGAAATAAGTGAGAGAAAGACAAATACCACATAATTTCACTTATATGTGGAATCTAAAAAAACAAACAGAACATTATGACGGTTGCTGGATAGGAAGGGTGTTGGGGGGATGGGTGAAAAAGGAGAAGGGATTAAGAAATACAAATTGGTACTTACAAAATAGTCATGGGGATGTAAAGTTTGGCATAAGAAATATAGTCAATAATATTGTAATAACTATGTGTGGTGCAGTTGGGTACTAGATTTATCAGGGTGGTCACTTCTTAAGTTATGTAAATGTCTAATTACCATGTTGTATACCTAAAACCAATATAATATTGTATGTCAACTATAATTGAAAAATAAAAAATTTAGTTTTTAGAAAAGGTAAAATCTGGACAGTATAAACAAGAGAATGCCATAAGTAATATCATCAACAAGATAAAGACAGATGAGAGGTGAGAACTCTGAAACTTGAAGTAAATCTGAAAGCATAGTCTGAGGCTACAGTGAAGGCCGGGTTCCCACCACTCTAAACAAATGTGCTCTAAGAAGTTGATTTATTTGCCACAGGCTAAACTATCTCACCCTTTTCCTTTTGCTCTTGCTGTTTCCCAGAACTTGAACTCTGGTTTCCCCTCCTTCTCATCCACTGTAGACATGTACAACTTTCCCAACTTAACTTACCTCCTCCAGGAAGTTTTTTCCAACTTCCTACTTCCTAATAATCCATCATTTCTCTGAACCACGAAAACACGTTTGTCTGCATACAA